>NC_086239.1:19411250-19729375 GCF_036321145.2 Pelmatolapia mariae
GTAATGGATCTTCATTAATACGGAGCTGGAGATCTATTTCTGAAAACTTGACCATTTTTCTGTACTTGGAGTTCTTGCCTTTTAGCTTGGTCTTCAGTTTTCCTCCCTGAGTGCCCTTGCTGTTGGCCTGCCTTTTAAGAAATGTGCCTTAAAACAAACAAGCAACCAAAAAAGCTCAAAGAAAAGGCTATAATTATTCAGCAGCATGGCATGGTCTGTGTTATGTGTACATGGTCACTCTGAGCAGTCCCTTGAACATATGACATAATCAGTTCAGTGGTAGGAGTTGTCCCAGTCAGTGCCACCTCCACAACACCGTGCCACAAACTTATTTTCAAGTTACAAAGACAAAAATAAGTGTATGTTCAATCATGTGTCAGTGTGACTAACAGTTAAATTATTTGTTTGAAGAGGGCTCACATCATGTTAGAAACAAGGAAAAAGAACAGTCATCTTTTAAAGTTACAAGATTAAAAGTACAAGAGGTAAACCCAAGTGCAACCTGTCAACCTGTGACAAATTACAGAAAATGGGACAAATTCAGTTCATTTATGTCAAAGGGCTCTATTGTCTTGAGAGTGTATACAAAGTGTGCCTCGATGCAGTAAGATAATATCACCACTGCGAGGAGAGGATAATATTTTTACCGATTCCCAGAACTTTAATGATGGTGTGAAGCCATAATCAGCCTGTGCAAAATGTCTAACAATCACACAGTCCGTGTACTGAGTGCTACAATGTTAAATCCACATATGCAAGCTCTTTTTGTTTGTCCATCATAAACAAGACCACAGAGACATTTCAGCATAAACAACATGTGTGCTGTTGCAGTTAATGAAGAACTTAATGGGCTATTTCTTGCCAGTAGTTGGTGTCTGATGAGTTAGAACATTGTGCACAGTAACCACAGCAGAAAAAAAGCAACTGCTGGTTGGTGAGGCAGCCAGGAGACAGTGTTGGGTGATTTTCTGAAGTCAGTCTGGTTCTCAAATTGCAGCCATGTTTAAACTTGATCAGAGTAGACACATAGCTGATGTTATTGCTATTAATGTTCATAAAACTTCTCATCTCCATGGTACTCAGTTGAGAAAATGATCTGTGAGAAAACAGCAGTAGCTCTAGTTTTCTAGCAGCATGAATGAATAATAAAAATATCTAAACAATAAAACTGATAAGTGCCCCTGCACCAATTTTTAAAGGCCTTTATTATACCATTATATCAAGTTAAAAACTGGTCACTAGAAGTTCAAGACTACGCTTCTCAAGGATTAACCAGACACTGTAACACTGTAACCACAGTGTCATCAAAGCCTCCCCAAAAAATTACAAAACTCAAAATATCAAGGCAACGTGATTTAGTCAACATATATCTGATTTTTCTCTTTCTTCTTTACTTCACAAGAGTTCTGGAAACCTTAATTTTATTTCTCTGTAAAATTCTAGTTTACCTTCAAAATGGAATTTACTCATAAAGCATATTTAACGACTATCACGTTGACCATAATACTGTACAAAAGACAAAATGGATAAAAATAAAAACGGGGAACCAATGAGAAATAAGAAAAAAAAATTTAAAAAAGCACAAGAGGCACAATGAGCAAATCAGACAGACTCAAATAGCAATGAATAAAAATAAGTTTTAAGTCTAGTTTTAAAAGAATCACTGGAGGGAGCAGGTCTGACTGTGAGGGGCATACACACAGTTTAGACTCAAACACAGACAACACACCATTGCTTCTGGAGATGGCTATGGCAAAGGTGGCAGAGTGGGTCATCTACCAATTGAAAGGTCAGGGGATCAATCGCTGACTCGTCCAGCCGTATGCTGAAGCATCCTTGCCTGGGCAAGATACTGAACCCTGGCTTCCTCCTGATGCATCCATCCAGTGTATGTGCGCAACTGTTAGAAAGCATTCAGGCACAGATAAAAGTGCTGTGTGAATGAGACTTCCAGTATAAAACAATTTATATATACGTCTTATTTAACATTCCCTTGAGTATGGGACAGTCATAAGCATCTGGCTAGCTGGCTGGAGGGGGCTGGAGTAAGGGGTGTGAGGTGTCAGAGATGCAAGGAGACAGATGATGAAAGGCTTTGTAGACAAACAGGAGGATCTTGGAATGAAAATATTCTAGCATCACAAACATAAAGCTTTCACTTGCTCCCTCATTCCCCACAGAAGACTGATCTGCATATTTGGTTTGGCATGGATTCTTAGACCAGATGTGTAGATTAGTAGATGACCCACTCTACCTCCGGAGCTACAGCTGAATCCCAAACTGAATCCTTCAAACTAGCACAACTGGCAAGAACCTGCAACACAAGCAGTACGTGTTTCAAATAACTGGAAAGGTTGTCTGCCTAAGTAAAATATCAGCGAGGCTTTTAGCTGTAGCTTACTCCAAAAGTTCAAGCCATTTATTGTTATATTACCACTCTGCTACTTTAAATACAACGAAAAAAAAGTCTTCTGTGATGCCTGCTGGTTTCTGTTTATTATACCAATAAATGCTCAGTAAATCTAAGCTTACATCAGTGACACTTAATGGTTTTGCTCTGATATTGCATTCGAATCCTACCAGCAGAAACATGATTGCTTGAAACCGTGTGAGTTAGGCTAGCAATAACCCGTTTTTAAACTCCATCAAAGTATACGAAGAAACACATAACAACTCATAAAATGCTTCTTCATCATCTCCAGCTACAAATAAGCCATTTTGCAGCATAATATATATATATATATATATATATAATATATATATATATATATATATATATATATATATATATATATATATATATATATATATATACACATATACATATATATTATATAAAGGTTGATACTTTACAAAAAACTTGAAGCATGGCTATTGCTTTGTTATTCGAGGCACATTGAGTGTGAATTTGAGTGATGGACTCCGCATGTGCGAGACTGTGCTTATCTCACTTCGTGCTTCGGAAGCGAGACGGTTATGTTAATTTGAATCTGGAATATTTTGTAAACTTAACATCTCATACTATTACTTGAATACTGAGAAACCTGCTTATTTTCAGTGTAAAAAAACGAATTAGTTTTTGTAATGTCACCTTTAAAAATATATACAATGCAAACATCAGTATTTCATTTCTTAGGCTGTTTCAAACCAAAGCTTTTATACCGTTCACCACACAAGAGTATTCCATTGAGGCAGGGCCTGAGAAATCACCACAGATCCCATCATCTCAGTGCAACAGGAAGATAAAGTGGCTCATGTATCTTATGCGAATCGCTGCAACTGAAACATTTGGCTCTACCTGATCAGTCAAGTGTTGTCATGTCATGTTGTCAGCAGGGAATTACTTAAAATTAACTTTTAAAGTTAAACCATACTGACAATTTAAAGATGTCTCACTATAATAATTCTGATTTCAAGAGAGGTTGAATAAAAGAAGTAAACGAGTTTCTGCTTTTTGAGTACCCTCTTTGTGCTTTTTTATGGCTCAGCCAAAGGATATAAATCTACTATCAATCACTGTGGCACATATTAGTAGTCTTGCAGTGCCTGTCTAATTTGTTTGTCTTTGGCAAGACATTTATTGCCAAAGACTTCCTTCTTCAAGCTGTCTTTGTTTCCTGAAAGAATATCACTATGAACAAGCTGATAGTCTGGTAACTTCTAGCCTCCAGATGCATTTTTAATAACATTTGCACAAATTAATCTCATCATGAACAGTTTTTCCTACTATTATGGGCAGTATTATTGCACCACATTATGCTGGTCTGTTTATGAGTCTTGTCAAAGAGAATTTAATTTATGGCCGTCTTTGTCCAGTCTTGCCAAAAAAGGTAATAATAATAAAATAAGGCCATCTGGAGAGGCAGCAGTAGTCTTACAAATGACCCATCACTCATTAACATCAGCTCTGTGTCTCCCCTACCTAAATCCAAAACTTTCCTGTTGTTTCCACTGTGCACAGTGCTCGAACTTAGACATCAACTTTTGTGCTAGCAAGAAATAACAAATTTTACTGTACTGAAACAGCACACTCGTTGCATTTATATTGCACTTTTCCTGCCTCGTTTGTGCCAGACAATTAAAAAGACATGCAAGCCTTAACTTCATAATGCAACATGTACTTAAGTGTGGATTATGATATTCTCCACAGGCTATTTATGGCTCCAGAGCTTGGTTAAAGTTATGTTGAATTTGAAAAAAAAAAAACAAAACAGCCTGTCTTAGAGGTGGTGACATAAATAACATTGCTCTACAGAGGGGCATATTGGATTTACACTCTGAACACAGAAAAGCCCTCTGGCATAAACTGAATAACAGATCTTTATTTTTTTTTTCTTGTGATTTGTCACACTTGACAGATGCTTATACTTGATATTACTTTGTCGTACTTTTGTCATTATTTTAAGAAAGGTCGGCATTCTTTTATCCTGTTTCTGACACGATGTACTATAAAATGCAGTGTGGTCTACAAATGCTTGCCTAATGTTTTTCTCTGCTTTTTAATGAAGAAACAGTAGTATCCAAACACTTTTTTGCACAATTTAATGAGTGCATAAATCAATGTGCTTCACTCACTTTAGTCCTCTGAAAATTTTGTGTTGTTTTTCTTTCTTTCTTTCTTTCTTTTTTTTTTTTAATCTGTAGCTCATTATAGTTTAAAACTATGCCACGTATCAGAAACAGAGAACAGAGAAATTTCTCTTACATGATACAATACCTGTTCATAAAAGGAAAGGGCTGAAAGATACCAGATGCCACTCCTCTTAAATGAATCCAGTGTCTGAGGTCCAATTCAAGTGGCAGCATTAAGAAAGTACTAGATGTACAGTACACAATGTATTAGCACATGAACAAAATGCTTCATACAAACATGGGTCAGATTTATACATGAAATGTGTATAAAAACACAAATTGCTTTTGACATGGAAACTGCTGTTTGTTTAAGAATATCAACAATTAATTTTAAATTCTTAAAAGCATCGTGCCGTGAAATTGGTGACCATATGTTATTTTTTGTTAAAGTTCCAAATAGGAACATGTTAGAGACGCTGGCTGATGGCAACATGTGGATGGTCTCTCCACTATCAATTTGTTGAACAGTGAAACAATTCTGCTGAACTTTGACAGGAGTGAGCAGACCTCTCTTTATGAACCTGGACACCAAAAAAACAAAAAAAAAAAGTGATTCATGTAATTCTTTAAAAGCAAATATTTGTTTGCTATGGAAACAAGAAAAGCCAGAGTTGCTACTGCCATTGACTGTTTTGGAGTGTCCTCCATAGGCACCCGTGAGGGAACTTAGACTGAAAGCTCCAAACTGGGATCTCAATCCCAAACTCTACTGAAGAGACAATGAAGTAGGAATATGAATATGTGACTGTTGCATTTGTACTCTCATATGATAGTAGCTAGGGAGAGGAAACAAAAGGCACCCACTAGCTGGACAAAGCCTATATGAAGTAGACTTGATGCCTGTTTATTGTGAAGGCACAGACACATGTTTTTATGTGTGTTATATGTTTCTAAATTGAAAATAGGACAATAGCTAAGACAATACTTTTCAAAATACAGACATTAAAATAGTTTTCTGTCAGGGGCCATCTTGAATAGCTAAGAAAATCATGAAAAGAACAGAAAACACCAGTGGAAGTCATTAATGTTCCTTAAAAAAAAAAAATAAATAAAATAAAAGGATAGCTGGTCCTTTTGCTATTATCCATTCTTAAAATGAATTGGTTAATGGAGCTTGAAATTTAGGTCTAAGCTAATGTTATCTTATTCTTTTTCGTTAGGGTGAAAAAGTCCCAGCTACAAGACGGGAGTAAAGAAGTGAGCGGTTTCTCCAACCTCTGTTTCAAAGAGTTTTAGCATACAAAAACCTTTGACATTCTATTTTTTGCAGTTTATTTTTTCCATGTAATTGTTAAGGCAAAAAGAAAAAAGAAAAAACAGAGTAAGCCTAAACAGCCATACCCATATCAAGAGCTGCACCCACACTATAAACCCCAGTTTACATATAATGTATATTTTATGTTCACACTTTAAAGAGAATGGAGACTCAGGCCTTTTGCTTCTGATTCCTACATGTTAGTGAGATACCATAGCTTGCTTTTCTGATTTTATCTGTTTTTAAATAAATGAACAAAACCTGAATAGGTTGTTTGTCTTTTTGGCCTCATCTTTCAGTAAATTTAGACTAAAACCATGACAATACAAAGGGGAAGAACAAAGATCAACAAAAGGAAAATAAAGATAAATTCATACATAAGTATTAGTAAATTAGTATAAATGTATTACTTCACTCATAAAGCATATTTATGAGCTTCTCTTTTATTTAATTTTTTTTTTTTAAGAATAACTACAGATACAGACAGCTGGTCTTTAAATAATTTGCTTCAGGGCTCCCCTGACTGCCAGATATTACATTTTAAACAAAAAAAATGACAGGAAGTAGTACTTGCAATGACTTTAGTATATTGTGTGTGATATGAGGAAAAGTGATATAAAGTAGAGTAGGAACATTTGGTCTACTCAGTCTGGATATGAAAATTGTCTCCTCAGGCACTGAATATGCGAGAAAAGGGAGCTGCATGCTTGCAGGCTTTAAGTGTTCTGAAGCTTTCCAGTGGCTTCTGTGTATCCCCCCCTCTGCTTACATTTTTTTCCCAGATCTCTGCCAGTTTTGCTTCTCTGTCGTAATCTGACTCTGAAATTTCTCTCAGAAACCTTCTCCTTTTCTTTATTCTACCTTGCTTTACAAGCAAAGCAAAGATCAAGAGTGCCCTCATCTATGTTGATGTTGATAAATGAGCATGAATAAGGACAAAAAATAATGCACGGTATCCCAGCAAGCTTTGCAACACACGCAGCACTGGCAAATCAAGTACATAAACATAAAATTGTAGATTTTATCCTAGAATCCACACCTCATGGCATATATCCACATTTTGATTCAATTTGAACTCAACTCTCAGTTCAAACAAGATATATAAAATAAACTCAACTCAGCTCAACAGGGAGCAGGGATCAATGACTCTAACCCAAACGCCCACACGGACACTGTAATGAACCCACCGTAAAACACAAGCAGCTGCCACATATCAATTTCCACAGAGCCATACACAGTAAAGGATGATAGCATTTTGTTAACTCCTGCTCTGAGTGGACCTGGCCACTTAGCTTTCAGCAGGGTGTCTGCCAACATATGATTGAGGGCATCAGACACAACAACATTTAGTGTTTCTATAGTGTCTCTGTTGACAGGACAATGGTTTGTGTTACAGAATATCTTGTTGGGGAAAACACATTGTCTGGTATTTACATGGCATTTCTTATGATTCAGCCCTCAAAGTGCTTTTTACTACAAACCTCATTCATCCAACCACAAACACCTTTATATAGCCCTCGTATTCTATACCCAAGCTCTGTGTCTAACATTCTCGCACACACTCACTCCCATGAATCTAACAGGGGCAACTCAGGGTTCAGTATCTTGCCTCCTTTTATCTCCCGTTGCTCTGAATGCGGTGTATTTCTCTTTTATTTTGTCAACAGTAGTTTTCACTCTGGAAAAGCTGTTTTTAGTGGCTTAATGAAAAGTTGGAGGGAACAGATTGGATTATATCCCCTATATAGTGGCATCTCTATATTGCCACAGGATCACGAGTAATGAAAATGAATTTCAGTCTCAGTACAAGAGCAGGCCCTAAGCATCAGATCTGTAAAGACAGAAGTCTACCCCAGCTGACAGCCACCTATGAAAAGTGAATACTTGGACTGTGACGCCTTCTGTGTTGGTTTGTCAGAACAAGCACACAGTTTAGATCCCAACCACATATGCTATATCTTCCAAAGAAAGAAACACTGTGTACGTCACTTCACTTAAGCCATCAGAAGTCAGTGAGTTTTGCCAGGCCTGCACACTTTTTCGCTTCAGTCACACATGGCACGGACATATATGGTTAATAATCTTGTTATTCTTAATCATATCTTATCTTCCTATTAGGGGTGCAACGATACTCGTATCGATATTGAACCGTTCGATACAGTGCTTTCGGTTCGGTACGCATATGTATCGAACAATACAACATTTTTTATTTATTTTATCAACTTTTCTTCTGACGATGCTGTCTGTGTTGAGCGCTCACTGGATCTGCGTTCGACTACTCCGCCTAGGCTGCACTGTTGAGTGCAGATCCACTGAGCGCAGCGCAAGCTAGCAAGACAGAAGCTAAGCTCGTTGCAACATGGCAACTGCCTCACCCGAAATTGAACCTCCCCCACCCTCATTCAGATCTGGCGTTTGGAACTATCTTGGTTTTCATGTGAAGCATGCCCTGAAGGTAAGCGCGTCATGGACAAAAGTAAAACAGTATGTCGGATGTGCCACGCAATGCTCAATTTGTGGGAACTAGTGCGTTAGCGCAGTTAGCTTGTTAACGTGTTGACGCCGTCCAGCCCCACGCACGGGGTGATCCGCGGTAACTTGTTAACGGAGATTTGCCACGTTGTGGCGTTAATGTCATTTTAACGAGATTAACGCTGACAGCACTAGTGGGAACACAATGAATATGACTGCACATTTACGCCGACATTATCGTAGTGCAAAGACAAGTGGAAGCAGACAAAAACAACAACCATGCATGCTACAAACTTTAACCGAGTCATTTAGACAGCCGTTAGCACATGATTCTCCTTATGGGGACGTGATATGTTTAATATGCTGCTGAGAATATACCCCAGAAGAAGCGTATAGTATAGCTTTTATTTTGGAAAGAGACATTTCTCTGTAATAAACTCTCTTTTCCAAAGATGAGTGATTTCTCGATCAGATAGATTTATTTTTATTATTTTGTTGTTTCAGCAACATTAAATTTAAAAACTGTACTTTTGAGTTAAAATATATATTTATAATTTTAATAAATGATAAATTAAAAAGGCATGAACATTTTTTGTATCGAAAAAATATCGAACCGTGTCACCAAAGTATCGAACCGAACCGTGTATTTTGTGTATCGTTGCAATTCAATTCAATTCAATTCAATTTCAATTCAAATATTTATTGTCATTGTCAAAAAAAAAAAACAATGAAATTGCGTTTGGAGCTTCCATACACCCGTGAATAAAATAATAATAAGTGTAAAATATGACTCCAGTGCAATAAAACAATCCTAAGCAACAACATACAACATGACAAGTAATATTTAGAAGTTGGATATGGTTATTGTCCGTGAGAGAGAGGGGACAAAGAGTTCAGAAGCCTCACAGCCTGTGGATACAGGCTGTTGGCCAATCTGGATGTTCTGGCCTGTATGGACCTGTACCTTCTCCCTAAGGGCAGCAGATGGAAAAGGTGGTGCGCAGGATGATATTGGTCCCGCAGGATACTGTGCACCCTCCTCAAACAGCGAGTGCGGAAGATATTACTAATCTCTGGCAGAGTTGTTCCAATAATTCTGCCAGCTTCTTTCACCACCCGCTGTAGTGCTTGCTGATCGGCCTTGGTGCAGCTGGGGAACCACACTAGCAATCCATACATCAGAACGCTGCTAATGGCACAGTTATAAAAGTTCAGCATCAGAGGTCTGGGAATGTGTGCACTCCGCAGTCTCCTCAGGTAGTAGAGGCGCTGTTGGGCCTTCCGTGCAGCTAAGGTAGTATGGTTACCCCAGGACAGGTCCTCGGTCACCGTTACTCCCAAGAATTTAAAACTGCTCACCCTCTCCACCTCCCCACCGCCAATAAAGAGAGGCAGATGGTTGCTATGACCCTTCCTCCGGAAGTCCACAATGATCTCCTTGGTCTTTTTAGCATTTAAGACCAAGTTATTTTCGTGGCACCATGACTCTAGTTGTTGCACCTCTGTCCTGTAATTTGTCTCATCATTGTCAGATATAAGTCCGAGCACTGTAGTGTCATCGGCAAACTTAACTATGAGATTGGACGCACAGGAGGAAATGCAGTCATAAGTAAAGAGAGTGTATAACAGAGGGCTCAGGACACACCCCTGAGGGGCACCGGTGTTGACCACAAGGGTAGAAGAGGTGTTCTTACCCACTCTGACACTCTGTCTACGGTTAGTAAGGAAGTCTGTAATCCAGTTGCACAGAGAGGAATTAAGACCCAGTTGGTGAAGTTTGGGACGGAGTCTGTATGGCCGGATGGTATTAAAGCCGAGCTGTAATCTACAAAGAGGAGCCGTGCATAGGTGTTCCTGTTTTCCAAGTGCTCCAATAGTGTGTGCAGCACTATGGCGATCGCATCCTCGGTTGACCGATTCTTCCTGTATGCAAACTGGTGCGAGTCCAGAGGTGGTGGACAAGCAGCTTTAATATGCACCCCTACTTCCTATGTATACATATATAAAAACTTTGTGTATTACACAAACCTTTTCTTTGATGTTGGTATACCTGCTGGTAATCACCAAAAATTATGCATTTAACCTTTAATTTTAAAAGAGGGATTTAAGGGATATATTATACATGTTGGTTTCTTTGATCAATAATTTAAGATTTGCATTCCGTCCTACTACTAAGCCTACAGTTTCAGGTTAATGTTATGTGCAGTGGCAAACAAAGTAGTAGAGAACTGCTGGTCCACATAAATGAAAAACAGGGTGTATGGTAGGGTTTTTACATATGTGTGTGTGCAATGATGAACTTTACCCAAAAATATTTTTCTTATTCATATTTCATCTCATATTTCATAAAGATAACATTCTTCCTTAACCATAACGAAATTTGAACGTATATATGAATACTATTGAAAGACTCTTAAATGTAGTGTTGTTTTGTTTTCTTTTTGGGTAAGGACATTTTGAAGTAGATCAGCCTTATTGGTAGCCTAGCAAACAATGAGCTGCTAGTAATAGTACTAATTAATAAACTAAGGCTCAGAATTTTGGGTCTGAACAGGCTTGAAATTCAGGGATGTTTTACTAGTAGAGGGTAACACACCAATCACGCAGTCCCTCAAACTTTTTCTCACCACAGAGTTATTTTCTGTCTGAATATCCCCTAACACTCTAGCTACTGGCAGATCCTTCACAATGATACAGACAGAAATGCACACAAATGCGTATTAAAAACTGGAAAATTCATACCGATGTATCCACACACCGACTCACAGACGCAGCTGTTTTCATAAAAAGTTGTTGGTTATGACCTCTTATAGCAGAATGTTTCAAGCTGATTGCTCCTGTCTGCAGCACTGCAGGCTTACAGCACAAACACACCAGACACACTCATCTCTTTCTCCCTTGCTCTGGCTTTCACAGCTAGACAGACTTTCACACACAAAGGAAAGTTTCCCTGTAGCCTTTCTTCTTCTGTCCAAGTTTGAGACTTACACTAATTAAAAATAATATTTTAGTAATTTTAACTCATTACTTTGTGAATGTTTTATTCATTTATTCTGATGGCACGTTTTGTTTCAGAGGAGAATATGATTTGCTGGCAAAGAAAGAGTGGGAGGCTTACATCACTGCAATGATGACAGCAAGTTGTTTTGACATGTAGAGGGGCTGTCCAGGTTCTGTTACTATCCTTGGTGTGCTTCTATGAAAATAAGGAAATGATACACTTTTTCATGAATGAAGTTCTGTATGTCTAAAACAGGTAAGGACTCAATTTGATAAAACATCAAAGTTACTATCTTGTGCTTAGATTAGTGATAAATGTACAACAATAAAATGCACACCATCAAATTATTAATTGCTCAAAGGTGTCCAGGTAGATATTAAAATATTAAAATCTCAGTCGCTTTTTATTTTATAGCAACAAATGCTTAGGTCTGCAAGTGCCCATCACTATTCTATGAAAAGGTTATTGCTAAGTATTTAAATGTCACCTTTATGTTAATATTTTCTTATAGTGAAAGTACTGTTCTCTGATACAATGATCTGCACATAGCAGGTGCAGACTTCAAGCTTGATCTGAAAATGTTGAAAGGAACATATTCATGTTCAGCTTTCTGCTGATGAGGTGATATTTGTAAATTCCTAAGCCCTACTCTCAAAGACCTAGAGGCGGGGTTAACAACCCAATGACCAGTTGGCAAGTGGTTGCTGAAGGTTGCTAGCATTTACAAGATTAATTAGTTTGCAAACAAGTATATAGTGCTGCACTAAAAACCTCCTTGTGATTGCTTTGCTTGCCAGCACATTGCCAGAGTTGCTACAGAGTTTGTATATCCAAAGCAATCGCTGCTATCGACAAAGCTATCACAAGGATTTCTTTGGCAGTCATAAGATTTCACATAGTCACTGCCAGCAACATCCAAGAAACTACTCGCCAAGCGCTCAAGGAATGCTTATTTTTCTGTGGCAACCTAAGACTTCCAGATCGTCACTGATTGGCCTCTAGGTTTGTGTGACAGGGCCTAAGAAAGAGGTAAGATTCCCCTCTTGTTAAAACACTACTTCTCTCCCTCCCAAATGTACAATTGGCACTTTAACAGCACTCAGCACAACTGCTTTTTACCCTATTTGTTCCCACCTGGCGAGACCAGTGAGGCATGAACACAGGAAGGTGAAATATCACACAAACTTCTTTCCGCTGTCTAAATATTTATTAAAAGGTGTGTAGACTAATATTTATGTTGTATGCAATAATTTACATACAACAAATGTTCCTCAGCAGGAACAAGCTCTATCCTCTCAATGAACCCCCTCGAACAAGCTGTTAAGAAAATAGATGGATTGATGTTTATGGCTTAGTATTTTTTCACAGTTTATGCAGGGCTGATTATCAAGACATTTCACACCAGGGAATCACTGGACACAGTCAGTGGATACATGAAAACTACTAAGGCAATAAAATGTTCTCTCTCTTCTCTACATTGTTAAATGTCCTCAGGACTGCCAAATCTTACAAATCCTCTCCGTGTCCTAGCACATCTGAAAGCATCGAGTTAACGGACTGGAACAGCTGCAAGCATTATCTCCTTTCTAACAGGTCTGGAAAGTACTTCTAAAAAAAAAGTCAGCCTGGACTCCATTACCAACATCAAACTGTCAGTATTTGGTGCTTTTTTTTTTTTTTTTTTAAGAGGAAGAAAGGAGTACATTTGATTGCCAGTTACTGGTACCAGCCATACGGACAATACAACCAATACAACACATGCTCTGTGTACACGCCAAAGCTGAAACAAACTTTTGAAAATGCTGCAGGTAGCACCAGAAAAACAAAAACATTGTAATTATGCAAGACAAAAAAATACTAAGGTGAAATTTACTAAAAAAAACAATCAAAAAGTAAGATGGAAACAGAACCTTATGCCATAAAAATCAAAGAAGTGGCAGTGCATGGTGACACAGCAGCATTTCAGTCAATCGGTCAGCTGCAGCTGTTGAACTCATAGGTGGCAGACGGTCATTTTGATCCCTTATAGAAAGAATGTGTGACAAAAAGTTTGTAGTTGACGTTAATTTGCATAATTACTGTTGCAGCCCAGCCTCACAATGCCCTGTCTGCTTAATGTCACCGTTCTGTTACTAAGGTTTCCTGCGCTGCACCTCGTCTTACCGGCCCTGTGACTCTCCTGCCTTTCTTTCTTGACAGAAGGTGTGCCCCCGTTCAATCCTCCAGTCATCAGGTGCTACAGTGACATAGACAACATTAGCATTGATGTCATTTGTGCGGAGCTATCATTTAAAGCCAGCAGTCCATTACTGTGCCTGTGTTTGTTTCTTTCAGAAATGTTTGCTGGTTTTCCCTGTGGATTAGCAGAACAAGCACATAACGCAACGCAACAGATATCAAATCAGTTTGAATTTGGCTGTGAAGTTGGCAGTTGATTTCGAGGTTGAATAAATTATAAGCAGAGTCTGTCTTTCTGAATCTGCGATTCCTCTATGAGACTCTACACAGGACTCTGCTGTTATTTTGAATATACAGTTGTGTGAAAAGGTGTTTGTTCCCTTTTTGATCAGATCAACAGCTTTAGCACTGATAGATTTAATGGAAAAGATAACGGAATGTATGGATAATAAGAGGTATGCACTCGGCATTTTCTTAGATTTAAAGAAGGCGTTTGATACTGTTAATCATGAAATATTATTAAAAAAACTGGAAAAGTATGGGTTTAGGGGAGTGGTTTTGGAATGGTTTAAAAGCTATCTAGGGAATAGGAAACAATATGTACAAATAAATGAATATAAATCTAATCTGATGGATATAGCTTGTGGAGTACCCCAAGGTTCGGTATTGGGTCCAAAAATGTTTATTATGTACTTAAATGATATTTGCAGAGTATCGGAGATTTTAAAGTTTGTAATATTTGCTGATGACACAAATATACTATGTTCAGGTGTGGAATTGCCACAGGTTTTGGAGATGATCACACAGGAATTAACAATATTAAAGAAGTGGTTTGATATAAATAAATTATCATTGAATCTAGATAAAACCAAATTTATGTTGTTTGGAAAACAAAAGAAAAACATCAAAATAGAAATATGTGTTGACAATGTATATTTAGAAAGAGTAAATGAAATAAAATTTCTTGGTGTGATCATTGACCACAAGCTCTGTTGGAAGCCACACATTACTTATGTTCGGGGGAAAATGGCACGGGGCATTGCCGTCCTGGGGAAAGCAAAGCCTATGTTGGATCAGAAAGCACTGCACATATTATACTGTGCTTTACTACTGCCATATATGAGCTACTGTGTAGAGGTTTGGGGAAACACATACAAAAGTAATACACAAACAATAACTATAATACAGAAAAGGGCCATTAGATTAATAAATAATGTGGGGTACAGGGACCATACAAATGCACTCTTTGTCAAAATGCAAGCTATTAAATTCAAAGACTTGGTGGAGTTTAAAACAGCGCAAATAATGTATAAAGTAAGAAATAAATTGCTTCCAAAAGAAATCTGTAAATTGTTCATAGAAAGAGAAGGTGGGTATAACTTAAGAGGGAAATGGAATTTAAAAATACAAAGTGCTAGAACAACTTTAAGAACTATGTCTCTCTCAATTGCAGGAGTTAAATTATGGAACAGTCTAACAGAAGAAATAAAAGAAAGTAAAAACGTAAGCCAGTTTAAAGTAAAATATAAAAAACAAATTTTAAATAAGTATAAGAATGAAGAAAACGGGGTTAACCCAGGACGGTAATGTGGCTGGTAATGGTATTGTGGTTCTTGGTTGTTGTTTTTTTTGGTTTGTTTGTTTTTCCATAACTTATGAATATGCAAATATACACATTCTGTATTTTTCATATAAAAGAAACTATACTGTGGTGGGGCTTGCTAATTTCTTTTTTTATTTATGTATGTTTTGTTTTGTTTTGCTGTACTTTTGTTTCATATGTTGTTTGTTTAATTTAAGACTAAAAGAAAATTAAAAGAATGAGAGGTAAAACTTGAGGGGGTAGGGACAAATAAGTAATTACTTCTGCCTACTCCTTTTCAAACAAATAATGAAATGATATTTGGAAATGATTGTGAAGGCACATGTTTGAAATAAAAATGAACTGAACTGAACTGAACTGAACTGAACTGATTTCATACTTTTTTGAACATTTGTCACTAAAAAAAGTGATTGCCACCCCCCCACACAGCCTCATTATAACATAAATTACCTGTGGTGTATCACATCTTTGGAAAGCTGAGGTCAATTTCTCTAGCCACACCCTGGACTGATTACTGCCACATCGGTTCTCAATTAAGAAATTACTTAAATAGGACCTGCCTGACAAAGTGGAGTAGTCCAAAAGATCTTCAAAAGCCAGACATCATCCTGCTATCCAAGGACAATTAGGAACAAATGAGAAACAAACTAATTGACATCTCTCAGTCTGGAAAAGGTTATAAAGCCATTTCTAAAGCTGCGGATCCTGTATCTACAGTGGGGATGAAAATCACTACTGAGCAAAAGGAAGATAAGAACTTGTCTCAGTTTTGCCAGAAAACATCTTATTGAATACTCTGTGGACTGATGAGACATAAGATGAACTGTTTGGAGTGTGTGTTTCCCATTACTTCTGGTTTAAAAGTAACACAGCATTTCAGAAAAGAAACATCATACTAACAGTAAAATATGGTGGTGGTAGTGTGATGGTCTGGGACTGATTTTAGAAAAGGAACAGCATATCAACAGTAAACAGGATAACATCATATTTATGTGATAGGTAAGTTTCCTTTCTTTTTCTAAGTTTCTCCTTTAACAGGAGACTGTCTGGCCAAGTGTTCGTGACCTCAAGCTGAAGTTCGCTTGGGTTTTGCAGCAGGTCAAAAATCCAAAACACACCAACACGTCCACCTATGAAAGACTTGAGAAAATGGAAACTTTGGAGTGGCATAGTCAAAGTCCTGACCTTAGTCCGATTGAAATGCTGTGGCATGACTTTAAAAAGGTGGTTAATGCTCAAAAACCCTCCAATGTGGCTGAATTACAACAATTCTGCAAAGATGAGTGGGTCAAAATTCCTCCACAATGCTGTAAAAGACTCATTGC
Organism: Pelmatolapia mariae; assembly: GCF_036321145.2. Lineage (NCBI taxonomy): Eukaryota > Metazoa > Chordata > Actinopteri > Cichliformes > Cichlidae > Pelmatolapia > Pelmatolapia mariae. Next base: position 19,427,717 of record NC_086239.1, read on the forward strand.
CAGTTATTGTAAATGCTTGATTGCAGTTGTTCCTCCTAAGGGTGGCACAACCAGTTATTATGTTTAGGGGGCAATCCTTTTTTCACACAGGGCCATGAATTATTTCCCAATTAATAATAAACACCTTCATTTAGAAACTGTATTTTGTGTTTATTTGTGTTATCTTTTTCTAATAATTAAATTTGTTTGATGATCTGAAACATTTAAGTGTGACAAGCTCCAGCAAAATAGGAAATCAGGAAAGGGACAAACACATTTTCACACAGCTGCGAACAGCCTGTAAACAGTGAAACCAGATGGTACTGTAAATACTCCTCATTCCTAAAGGTCTTACTACTATGTCAGCTTCCACAGTTCACAAAGTCTTCAAACAGAATTTAATCCTCACCAGTCAAACTTTTGCAAGTTGAGTAAATTACACCATATAAAAAAAAACTCAGCAGGCACTGATGAATGGCCTCCTAGCCAATTAAGTTACATTAAATCATATTGTGTGTCAAAGACAATTTAAGGAGCGAGAAAAAGAAAGACAAGCACGGGCCTGTAATTTTTTAAAACTCAAATTCTCTACTTGATTGAACATATAAAGAAACCGACTCTAATTACTGAGACGTGGCAGGCATTTAGAACACTAAAACATTTCAGGATATTGTTCTTGCGTTTGATTATCCTCCTAAGTGACTCCTAAAAAATCTTTTTGAAGTATTTTATTTTCTGCCTCCTGCCCAATAAGGCTGCCATTCAAGAGGTGGTAAGGCAGTTTCATACCCTTTTCGTGGTCACCTGCTAAAAGACAGAGAGGGAGAGTGAGCATTTGATTAGAGGATGTGCACGAACACCTGTCTCGATATGCCCCCTAAAGACTTTGCACTAACATGCACAAAGACAGGAATATTTTTTTATTCCTCTCTCTCTCTAACAGATAGGCACACAAACACACATCCTTAGAAAAAACTCCATCTATTATTTTATGCAACGTGGAAGGTGCAAGGCAAATCATCCAAAGAGGAAAAACTGTGATGGGACACATGCATGGTTTTGCATGCTAAGATCCCTTTTTTTGCTACTTTCTGTTTTTTAAAACCTTACTAAATAATGTTTACTAATTATTTATTTATAATATCTCAATGGTTATTATAACATTTTAACTTACTCTTAAAATATAGAGGAGGAGTCACTATGAAGTCATTGTAAATGAGCCCTTAGCAAACCACAATGGAGAGCCGCGTCAGGGGATTGCTAAAGTATTTCTCTATTTAGCGTATTAATAGGAGCTTTTCTGTCATGGCCCAGCAGCACGAGGAAAATGGGATGGACACAAGTGCAGGATCCAAACCGGAAGTGAGACAGTGAGTGAACAAAAAGTTTATTTTTTTTCCCCACAAGGTAAACACAAAAGCCAAATTTAAACGGTGCCACTACACTAGTTGGCGCGCTGTCAAAACTAAGGCAACTAAATGAAAACTAGACATACAGCGGGACAGCTGTGGCTGTGGGGAGGTGGAAGCTGGGCTGGGAAAATACTATGAAGAGACCGGGGCACTGTAATGAGAGGAGAGCACAGTCAGAGGGGTCCAGCAGTCAATGAGCAATCCTCCACAGTTAAACTGAGTCGTCTTACTTGGTTTCAGGTGGAAAGGGACAGGTGGGGAGCAAGGCCCAGGTGAGCTCGAGGTCGAGGCGTGGGGAGGCAGGCAGGTGAGTGGCAAGCTAGTTGGCAATGCTGTACCAGCAGCTGGTGACCCAGGTCCAGAAAAGCAGGAACGACTGAGGCAAGAACCCCACTCCAGGAACCAACTCTGAAGACAGGAAAAAAGCAGGTAAGTTGTCACACAAGATCTGGACTGAGCAATAATACACCACTGACTAACATGGGATAGCAGATACTCAGGCGATGACTAATTGAGCGCGCAGGTCTTATATGCTGCTGGAATAATTGCCCACAGGTGGTCGGCCAGGGAGGAGTAACCAATCTCCGCCCCAAAGGAGGAGGACCGCTGTTGGAGAACTGCAGGGGTCCTCCCAGACCATGACAATTTCACCATTACATAGGAAAGTCCCTTCTGACTGATTGTTAAATTTGTCACTAAGACCCACCCTTAACAAAAAGAAGAAGAAGAAAAATATGATGTGAATAATAACCTTATATAAGAACATGTGGAAGACGATGTCATCAGGTGACATTTATTTAATTTCATAATATAATAATAGTACTATTAACTACAATAAATATTCTTACCACCTTAAGGGATTAACTGTAATCAGTGACGTGATATGAAAAAAAGAAACATATCTGCCAGGAACATTCAAAGTCAGAGTCAAAGCTTTATTGAAACACACCAGAAACATAGTAAACAGCTGCTAAACTAATAGCTTTAAAAGTCCCCAGTCACTGATTGGAACATATGAAACTGCCTCGAGTCAGACCTAGACCCTCCCCTCAAAGGTGCCATCCCTTCTCATCAACCATCCAGTTTGCATTGCTCCCGGCAGCTGGAAACAATAAGGCAATCAGTACAGCACAACAAACTGTGTGTTGACTCACCCCACCACTAATGTAGCTGAAAAATAAAGTCATATCTACTAACAACAACACTGAAGTTAAAAGAAATCCTGTGTATTGAATCTGATCAATCTTTTTTTTTTTTGCCTCTGACGTGCTGTCAGAATTTGTAGGTGTATCATTGTCAAAGTGTACAATGCAGAGCTGTATACACATAAATATGGGGAGTTTGCAACAAGGTTACACCCACTGTTTGAAACATGAAGACCAGATTAGACTCTGTCTGAAAGCATTTCAAGAGTCTGCACAAGTGACAACAAGATGAACTTGTACCAGAAAGATGGGAGGAGAAAAAAAGGAACAGCTCGCGATACGAAGCATACCATATCATCTTTCAAACATGGTGGAGGTAATGTTATTGATGATGTGACAGCTAACAGAAGTAGCAGGATGAATTCTAAAGTTTATAAGGGCTTTACTCTGCTCAGTCAGCCAGTTGCCTCAAAACTGATTGTACAGCACTTCACAGTGAAAACGGATAAAGACCCAAAGCACACTTCAAAGGCAGCCCATGAGTTTCCCAAGGCAAAATGGGATATTGTTTGATACCTGAGTCTGTCAGCTGATCTCAACACAATATAGCAATGAAGAGAGACGCACAGACAAGCGGCAACTGAAGGTGGCTGCTATAAAGACCTGGCAGAGCATCTCAAGGAAACAATCACAGGATTCGGTGATGTCCATGGGTTTTCTTTAGTTTGAGCCTTTGAAAATGGAGGACGTATGAAAATGTTTCCAATTTCTAAACAGTTAATTTGATATTTTTATTAAATTAAAGCTGAATGTCTGCACTTCAATCCCATTTTTAATTGAATATCATGGCATACAGAGGCCAAATGAGAAAAAGAAAATCGTCACTGTCCGAATGCTTATGGATTTACACTGAAAATCAATGTTGAAGTCGAAATAAGAAAAAGACAGTATATCCTTTACATTAAAGATTTAAACACAAAATCATGTCAAATTATATCGTGCTTAGAGAAAAACTATTTCTCACATTATTTCAAAGTGTAAACACCGACACACATGTAAGCACACAGTATACGCTACATTGCACTTTGCAAGCTTTGGCCCTCAGCTTTCAGTATACTCGTTCAAGGTCTGAACCCATTTATACTGAATAACTCTAATTAGATACAAAAGGGAGAAAAGCATATGTGATGGAAGTGTGGGTGCATAAGCAAAGTGAGAAATGAGGGATAAAGAGATAAACTAGACCTTGACAAGGATAATTCTGCTTAAAGCTGTGAAACTATGCATTCTAAAAGTAATGTCAGATATTCAGGCATAAAAGCCCTGATACAACCTTGTGCACACATGAAAAAAAAAAAACATGGTAAATAGCGCCTGCACTCTGCATCCTCCTGTAATTATTGTCTATTATGAAAACCAGATGTTAATTATAGACACAAAACATTCATTCAGGAAGCACAGTTGTTATTCAGATTTCATCCTCTCAGCCTTTGGCACTCATGGATTAGTCAACTCAAATTATAGGGTCATCTTTTGACTAAATGGCAGATTTTACCTGCTAGCTAATAGTGCTATAGTATATTTTAACAGTCTGTCATTGTTTTAGTCCCGTGTTCTGGTCCCAGTTGTTTGGTTTCATATTAGTTTAAATGCTCTTACTTTTTGATTATTATTAGTTTGTCATTTTGCTTTTTTTACCTCTAATATATTAAATCTTTAGTTCTTTTTGCATTTAGTTTGTAGTTACTGTTTTGCAGTTATGGAGTTTATTTGTGTTTAGTTCCCTCCCTTCTTCTTTCTGTCTTCACCTTACTCCAGGTCAAATGAACAGTTTTAGTTCTTGTGTTTTCGTTGTGCTTTGGTTTCTATCTTGAGTTTATTATTTCAACCTCCTGTGTTTTAGGACGAGTCTTTAGTAGTTATCTTTTGGTTATTTCCTGTTTTGCTTTGATAACTGTCTCCTGTGACTTGCTTTGAGTTTTACTTCCCTCCTGTGTTTGTCTGCACCTGTATCTCGCATTCTCCAGCTGTCTCTACTCCCCTAATCACCCTCTGTGTATAAATAGACCTGTTCTCCTTGTAGCCTTTGTCAGATTGTCTGTTGCTGTTCCTCCTGTGCTCCCTGAGTAAATTTGTTGCCTTTGTTTGTTTGTTGCACTTTGGGCTTTAACCATCAGCTCCATGGTAGCACTTGCTTTTAGTTTTATGTCATGTTTTTGCTTGTAAACTGGAACGTTTCGTATGTAAAATATTGATAAGCATGAGTTTATGTTTTGTTTTTGTTTTTTGTTTTTTTTATCAACTACTGTTATGGAAGTATACCAAAGTTCATATGTAACAATGTTACATAACTAATTCTGAGCCATTTTTACTATAGCTTTGCAGGACTATCAATCTGATCACCTATTTAAGACAACGTAATTGGGTGTGGGGATTCTAAAATGGGTGTATTGAATAATACATTTTGGGGCTTTCAGGAGGATCAGATCCAGATGAGTAACAATGTGCCACTGCAATTCTGAAAACTGAATAAACTGAAGCGGGATTAAAGTCTCTTTTAATTTTATAAAACGTGGAACCTATATTTGAATCCCTCTATATTACCTCTAGGTAAATAAACCTGTTTATACCCACTGCACTATTTTTATAATATTTTCTGCCACTATTCTGTTTTGAGCTGTCCTAGGTCATAGTGATATAATATTGCTTCAGTCTAATGAGGAAGAGTGTGTTTGTGCAATTGTTGAGTTTCATATAATAAGTACATTGTGACTAGGGCTAATATAATAATGAATGCATATAGGACTTTGTAAAGAAAGCAACTTAAAGAAGTCCAGTTGATCTGTTTTCAAGCTCCCTAGACTGGTAGCTCATTGACTGGTCTGTAATTATAAAACACAATTAAAAAAACAAAATTATTAATTCACAGAAAATGCCCTGTTTTATTTCATTTTCTGTGGACCCATTAAAAAAATTGTAGACACTGAAAAAAATTAATTGTTTATCTATTACTTAATTATTTCAGTGTAGTATGAGTGGCCTTTATTGTTGAGTAATGCCATAAAATTTATGAAAGTAAAAGTTAAATATACACAATTTATGCCCTTCTTCACATTTTCCAAAGCACTCCAGTGGGCCGGATTGGAGTCTTTACCAGCCCGATCCATCATAAAGGATGTGAACCTATTTATTTGCAGTATAAATCCTCCAGAACGCATGAAATAATGCATAGTCAGAGCAATAGCCAGGCTGCTAAAGCAATACTGCAGACACAAACACACACAGATGCACAAGTACATAGTGGTCATTCATCTAAAGTTTCTAAATTTTCTGCCCATATGCTGGAATCCAGTTTGTATTGAAATAAACAGTCACTGGTAATGTTGCCATCTGGTGGAGTGCAAACTCTGGTCCAACACTTGTCCCTGGTGCACAGCAAATAAAACTCCCCATCAAAACAATGGCCACTGAAAATATTTAGGTATAGATTTGGACAGAAGTCTGGGCATGAAATATTGACCACCAAAACATACTGAGACTAGGAAGTGTATTGGGAGAGTTGTAGATTGTGTGAAAAATATGAATGTTTTGATGTATTGATAAATAAATATGCAATGTTATGTAGAGCTTAGAGCCAAAATGTCAATCCCCTGATGAGTCACAGCTGTCAGTCACAAAAAACTTTAGTAAGGTATGTGTAAATTGTGCAAAGATAGACATAATATAACATTACATTTTAACACAAACCAACAAGTTAAACCAGTTTATTACAAGAACATCTCAAACTACCTTTTTTTGGCTGCTTCTCTCCCTTGACTTATTTTAAATTACTCTGCTTATCCTATCCCTTTTTTTTCCATCTCTATTGTCACAACAGCTCATATCTCAGTGATAAAAAGGGACAACACATTGTTTTTAGCTGCCAAAATATTTTCATAAACTAACTGAAGTTACTGATATTAAATATATATAACAAAATTACATAAGACGTTATTTCTGCAGATCAGTAGGATCTCTAGCTGTGCATGAGTGTGTGTGAGTGTGGTAAGGTGCAGGACAACAAAACAAACAAAAAAAAAACTGAAGAGAAACTAAGATGACATAACCACAGGGCTCCCTGCCAAGCCAGAGAAGAAGGGTGCCAGCAACATCCTAAGGCTTGTAGACTGAGAACACCGGGCCCAGGTGCCTCCAGTTAGCACCGACAATCCCTTCACCACCCACCAGGTATCTGAAACACATGAAGACAAAGAAACAATTGACACGAATGGGCAGAGATCGTGAGAGTGCAGTCAGCTTAAAAGATTTTCACTATAGCAAGTTAGCTTATTTGTGTGATTCAATTATTTTTTACTCCCCTCATACAGTTTATTTTCTATCTGGAAAGCTCCATAAAACAACATCTGATCAATAACAGCCTGAAACCACTGCTGGATCCTACTCTCTTTCCCTCTGGAAGCTGGAATTCATTCCTGACCCACAGCCAAAGCCACCGCAAACCCCCCCCCCCCCCCCCCCCCACACACACACACACACACACACACACACTAGCCCTCTCATACACACATCACAATGCAATTTCGTTCTGCCTTGCATATGTATAAATACACACACAAACACAAAAAACACGCAAGCCAGCTCCAGTTGACATAGAGTGATGATACGCCAATTGGCTGGTTACCGCCAGGCCTCTCTGTGCAAATATTTACCAGATCCCTGAATAACTGACAAATAAAACATAAGCAGGGAATAAATTATAAACAGGGCAAACACTCATCCCAACCTGAAAATGAAAAAGTAAAATCTATCTACCAGTAATAAATATCTGATAAGAGGAGGGAGTAGTAGAGAAGAATTGGAGTGCAAAGAGAGGAGATGGGGTAACAAGCGATTAGAAGGGGAGGAAAGAGAAGGAGATGAGGACACAGGGGAACAAAACTAGCTAAAAGGACAGGGGAACAGACCCAGATATGAGGGAAGGGAAGGAATGAAGATGAGAAGCTCAGACAAATCCCCTCTTAATTGGCTAAGCTTGAAAACACCAGTTGCATTTGGGAAAGAGACCAAAAACATCTTTCAGTTTCCCATATTTTGGGCCAACTTAACTTCCTTTTCCAGCCCAGTTTTTAAACTAACCAGAGGAAAACATCCTTGAATGCTGAGTAGATTCATTACATACTTGAGGAAATGTATCAGGAACCAGAGTAAATGACAACTGCCATGAGGGACACAAAGTGAAGGGACACAAAGTGGCACCTGACAGTATAAAGCTGGAGCAGAAGGCAGACGCGGTGACATTTAAACACGAGACATGACATAAAGGTGGTTTACCTAGAATGGTGTTATTGTATCGAGAATTCCCACACCAAGTCAGATAAAGCTTATTGTCAAAGAAAGTCTATAATAATGAAACAAAAACTGTTTGTTACTGCATGCAATGTGTGTATAGATCAAAACATGCCCCACTAAAATTAAGGCTGATAGAACATCAAACCTATGACTAGGGGTAGAGAGCCATTGGACTATTCACATATAAATACGAGAACAGATTTACCCAAATTGCTCTCCTGCTGCATCTAACAAAAGCAGGAGATGAACTCTGTAAGGAACAGATAGGAAAAGATCAGAAAGGGTCCTTGAGATCCTGGAGGGTGCTTTGAAAATCTGCATAGCCCAAGCAAGAAACAACAGACTATAGATTTTATTTTTTATTTTTTTGTCTTGGTCAAGGTCATAACTTGCTAGTTAGCCTAAGGTCCTAAATAGATTTCCTACAATTAAAAGCCATAATCTTTATGCCATAACCCCTATCTCATAATAAGTTGCGGTTCACTTAATTATATCTACATCATTCACTTAGATTAAAAAAATATGGATGCCAACACTGTCACTTAACAGCAAAGGTTCTGGGTTCAAATCTGCTGGCCAGCTCGGTCCTTTCTTTGTGGATTTTGTCATGTTCTCTCTGTTCCTGTGTTCACTCCAGATGTTATGGCTTTAGGACATTTTAGGTTAATTGGTGGTTCCAAAGTCGCAGTAGGTGTGAGTATGAAAGCGAATGGTTGTCTGTCTCTGTGTTGTCTCTGTGATGGACGGCCAAATGGCAGCCCATTTGCACCCTGAAGAGCATGAATGATGATATCGAGCTTAAAAGAATGAATAAAACTTAACTTCTTGGAATGCAAGTTCTCTTGAAGCCCTAGTCCTTCCTTGGGAACAGGGCAATACCTTTTTCTCTGGTTTCCACCTAAGCTGGGACATGATATTAAATGTCGTTGTCCATACCATTCTGAAATAGACCCATACCAAATTTTGGCATGTTCAAAGTGCTAAGATTTTGATAAGTCAACAGAAAAGAGGAGCACAACTGGCAATCCACAAGTACAACGCTATTTTCATGTGGCAATTGTCCACATTTTGTAATAACCACCTTTTTCCTGTTAATCTGCTCAAACAACATAGTTTGCACCTTATAAGTACCTTAAAGGGGCTTTTTACACTTGTCATTTTCTGCCAAGTATGTAAAACTAAACTCCAAAAGTATGACCTCTTCTCACAGTTTGTACATTCAGTAGCTATTTGTGACAGTGAGCTTTTTACCCCACTTATATAGTGGAACAGTTAATAAAAACTAGTATTAAATTTCCTCATCCAGACAATTAAGTGTCAGATAAGATGAGAGGTCGTGTGGTAGATTGTAATCCAATGCAAAGACTTGAGATTAATACTAACTGTGAAACAAGAGGATATATGCAAGCCTCTATCCAAACTTCTTTGTACCTTCCACTTAGTTATGTGCGCGTGTGTCACGCTAGTATACTATTGCAAGTGTAGCAGTACTAAAAACCAGAATGGGCTCATTATTTGTAGGAGGGCCAGTGCTACCTGTATCTTTACTATTTCATCTTTTAAAATAATACAATCAGCTATGCAAAAAAATCTGTTGAGGAAACCTCCCTGATGACATTACTGTAGACACCAATCTAAGGTACCATTATGGGATCCAAACTAGAAATCTGTGTATTAAAAATAGTAACATACCTGTGCTAGCTAATAATATCCTACGTGAGCATTTACAGGAAGGCATAATCCTGGACTTTTGCCCTCAATATAGTCATGATATCATTTGTCATAAAAACTGGTATTTAAAACCTCTTCCCTTGAGAGGTACAAACTTATTTTTGTAATTTTACATCTTTAGCTTTATTACACACTGTATAAAAAAGTATACACATCTAATTACACAGAAAAATAGCTCCATCTAAGCGTCTTTTCTGCCACTTGTTCAGGGCCTGGTCACTGTGGCAGCGGGCCAACCGGGGTAATGGCACAAATTCATTCCATCTTTTCCTGTCAGATCCAAAGCATTCCTAAGTCAGATCAGATATGTAACCTTTCCAGTGTATTTGGGCTCCAGCACTAGGTTTCCCACTCTGACTCTGATGCAGCTTCATCTTCAATCCCTCACAGGAAAGGTTTTGGTTTTGTGTCGGTTTTTCAGCAGACACATTTCTCACATAATTCAGAATTGGTTTGTCAGTACTTTGTGTTTAACACCATTTTTGTCCTTCTGTATCTCTTATCACTCATGTTAAACGTATACTGCCAATCTCACAACAGCTGCTGTCATTAAATCACATTATTGTTCATTTTGTGAGGCGTTCTAGTGGTACTAAAACAATGATTTATGTGGAGCAAACCACTTTAGTAATGACTGCCAGTTAAAGTAGTAGCTTATTTATGAACCATCAACTGTTTTCTGGCAGGTAATCATCATATCCAGCACAGAGATGCTAAGCTGTCATTCCAGGCCAATTTATAGTTGGATACAGAACACTGCAGTGCCTGTTGAAAGTTGCCGTCTGATTAAGCGAGGAGAACCACTTCAACTACAAAAAGCACGAAAGTAATTCTGCTTTCCCTTCAAGTTCATGAAAATCATAGAAAGTTTAGGACAGCTCTGGAGGAGCCCACAGGCCACTGTTTAAGTTGCTTGACCTCTAGAGTACTTGTTATACTACTGACAAAGCTTGCATATTTGGTGTACTTTATGTGTAGTACAGTCATGGTCACTGCAAATGGCAGGACTACTATTATATGTAGTAGTCCTGAAAACTACTAGTATTAAAATAAATTTGGTTGTTGAATGTGGCATTAGGCATGTGACACTAATGAAATATGTCAGCCAAGAGAACACAACAATGTCCAAAGCCTTGAGCATCCCAGGGAGAAGTGTCCTGAGTTCCCCGAGTCTGCCCCCTCCGTAAAAGACATGTTGGCCTTGTTCAGGTGTGCCTCAAAGTGCTCTTTTCAGAGCTCAACTGTATCATCATTCAAGTATTCCCCCTGCTTGACAAAAGCCATTATCTGACAGCTTGGCAGAATTTCCTTAAGTCCAACCTAAAGTGCATCTTCATGCATTGCTTATTCAGCCCTGATGGACGTCAGGGGCATGGGGCCTGAGTGGGTTATGGCTCAAGAAGTCATTATCGATTGTTGTGGCGGCCAAGTCTGTATATTTGAAGCAGCAGGCAGACGCTGGAGGGCAGATGGACTGTGTGATGCCAGGCAGCAAAATCCCAGGTGTGACAGCTCAGGGAGGAGATGGAGAACAGTATTGTAATATTTTATTCTGGTTTTGATAACAATGCCAAAAAATGCATGTATGCCTAATTAATTATATTTAACCTTTGAACACACAAGTATCATACAGGCCACCTGGACTTTTTTTGTAATTTTGAATAATTCTCATCTTTTAGAAACCATTCAAATTTTCACTTAAGCCCAAAATGATGGAGGAGGACACATGGTAAAATCTAGGCGCAGCTGATTTTACCATGTGTTCAGAAAGTGGCACCTTGTGAATGCTTTGTGCTACCATGATACAATAAATATCCCTGTAAAGCTTGTCTTTCCTACCTTTCGGAAACCATTAGAATTTTGTCTATAGCACAAATGGTAGCAAAGTTACAGTCGTTTAAAGAGCGCTTGTAAAATGGGCCCGCTGCCAGATCGGTAAATAAAAGGGTTAATAATAATGATTATGCTGTGCATAATCTTTGCATCGGATTACAATATGCCGCACAGACTCTCATCATAAGTATGAGTGAGTTCAGGGACAACATCTTCATTTTAAACAATCTTTTGTAGTGTAGATTAAGCCTACTAAGCACTTCTTTTCTTCTAGCTCAAGGATAAAGGTGTCAACAATGTGGAGACAACAGGAAATTGAAAGACTATATTTCTTGTTTTGACCTGAAGTCAGGCCATACATCACTGGTACAAACCCTCAGGAGTCCAGAGGCAGGCTGTGCTCAGCTTTTAGATCAATTTATGGGGAATCAAAAAAACATAAAGACAACACAAAATAAGAATATAATAGTTGATCTGGTGTCTGTTTTTATATATTTGGTAAGTGAACAAAAATGGATGATGATTATGAAATGTAGTGTATTCATGTATTGATTTAGTTAACACTAAGGCATTTTTGTCTAGCACCACAATCATGACAACTTTTGCATTTCTAATTTACATTATCCCTTGATTTCTTGCACTACAACATGAGTGGTGTGCTTCCAATAGACATAAATGTATTGAGCAAATACTGCATTGAGTATCAGGGACCCTAAGGGCTTTTTCTCTAGCATTCATATCTAACCTACGCTGCTAATACTGTATATAACTTAAGCTCAGCTAAGTGTAACTAGTGCGGTTAGACAATTGCTTCAAGGGGATCAAATAACAGGCAAATAATCATATTTGTACTGCCATTCATGAAGCTTCTACATTGTATGTGCAAGGCACAATATAGGTGTAGTAGACTATAGTCAAAATTGCAAAAGAAATTAATAGAAAAGGTTCAATGCAGATTTCTGTTTTTGTCAACAAAAACTAGCACAAACCCTTACACATTCACAATAATGGGTTGCTGTATGTTACACACCACCACTATACCCTTTCTGACCTACAGACTTCTACAGTTATGGATCTGTGCTACTGCCAGTTCATATTTGGTCAGCATGAAAGAATGAGAAAGCAGAGAGAGCTGTAATGCCAAGGACTGTGTATGGTGCACAAGAGACAAATACCCTGATCCCCAGTGTCCACAAAGCATTAGATTGCTTTCACATAGATAAGCTGGTGAAGCCCCTGGGCTCTTATTTAATGCCCTCAGCAGCTATGCTGTTGTCTGCGTGGCTTTACATTTACAAGGTTGTTTATAATGATAATCACTGCCTGACCCAGAACAGGATTGAATCATTCAGTTGCTGGCATTTCTTTGCTCACACTGCTGAATCATAAACTGTTGAACCTAGTGGAGAGAAGACGTTTACAGCGAAATATTGTTTGCTAAAAAATGTAAGCAAACATTTATCCTCCGAAATACTCAGATCGCTCATAAGTTCAGAGGAACGCTACAAGGCTGTCTGATTTATTTATCAGCTGTCTATAAATAAATTGAGGGCATCATATTGAATTTGTTTGCAAAATCAGAGTAGAATTTTATGATCATTGTTTGATTCACAGACATTCATACAAATCTGATATACACCTATTTTCTCTCCTTTAACCACTGTAGAGGAAATGGAAAGTTTCTAGCTGATTGTGGGTTTAGGTCTCCCGCCTCACATATTATAAGATAAGTCCTACTTTAAACGGCCTCAGTCCTTTCATGTTTTAAGATGGATTGGCTTACAGTGAATTTGCATGCAACTGAGAGAATATGAGGACAATCACTCGGCAAAATCACAAATTAATTTGATTAGTCACTACTAATGGTTGTACCTGAAACCATTTCAAGCCCCATAATATTAATAATGCAGAGCACTGTGCAGCAATATAGATATTAATAATGCAGCACTGGTCAACAACAGGACACATATCACACATGCTGCAGGCAGAGGTTAATCATTATTGGTTTTATTAGCTGTTTTTATTCATGTTTTATTAAATCAGGTAGTTTCTTGTGGATCAAACACAGTATATTTCAAACATTCCCAATGCATTTGACTTTCTTTCAGAGTTACCATATATGGTTTAATGCTCTATGATGAATTAATGTGCTGTAAATTCAAGTTTAACATCAAGTAAAGCCTAAAAAACTAAAGTGCTTATTTTCCAAAGTTTCAGTATTATGAAAAACTGTCTAAATTAATCAATTAAAAGTTTTAGTTTAGATAAAAGAATTTACTCAACACATGTTCATGTCTTCAAATTCATTTTGTGTTTCTATTACATGTAGTACCATTACAAGATCAGTCACAATGCTAAAGTTCCAACACGATTAAGACCCCAGCAGTGGAAGAACTGGACAAGAAGGTTGTAAAGTGATCAATAAATGTGATCAGCAGAGTGAGTGCCTGGTTGAGTGGTCCATTTCAAGCTCTATTAACTTCAATGATGGTGTGTCAGAAGCAAAGATGAGGTTTGTCAACGCACAAATGCTTTTCACACAGTTTACCTGATTTTCCATCTAACCAAACTCATTTTTTTCTTACACACAATGTTCCTCCATGATAAACCTGTAATAATCAATATGTGATAAGGAAGTAAGACATAGAGAAAATATGAGAGCTTATGTCACTTTTAAAAGTAGATATTTTTTCTTTTTCTTTATTTTTTCCTTTTTCAGTTTATTTATATTTATTTTCACTTTTAATCATTTTACATTTTTCTGTGTTGTCAGCATTCTCACCACTGGTCAGTCACCTTGATACTATGGAGCACTTCGGTCTGTTGCCTTTTGCCTCACATTTCCTTTTCAATATCGTACATTCATGAAAGACAATAAACAAGCCCATTTGGGAAATTACAGATAACGGATGCATTTCTACAGTCCCTGTGGTCTGAGTTCCAGTTCCACCTTTTGAACATTTTTGGTCGATGTGTTTCATTCCATAAAGAAGCTAATCCTGTAAATTACTGCTGTCTTCTGTCTTAAAGCATGTTCGGCTGCCAGTTGTTGAATCTGGATTCTTGTTTCTGTGGGAATGTCCATGCCCCACTGAGAAATCCTGAAGGTTGGCACACTGACTCCTCCAAGTTCCTGTTTCAGGTGTCTGGTCTCTGACAAATCACAGTATCAAATCACAATGGTTAATCTGATTCTCTATGTTTTAGTTTCTCAACAGATACGTTGCTAATCACCTTGAGTTAGAGGGAAGAGTGAAGCAGCTTTTAATAACTCAATTAAAACTTCACACAAAACAAGAGAGCCTTCACAGAGAAGATTCGGATAATGGAAAGGGAAAAGTCCACTTCCTTCAAACTGGGTTTGTTATGGTCCTATGACTTTGTTGCGTGAGTTGGATTACTGTTTTGATGTCATCATCATTCTAGTAATGTTCCATTCTAGTGCCTATATCTTTATTTATATTTAAAGGGTTTACTGCTCTAGTCTTTAAGTTCTTACTTCTTGCCTTTCTGGTTCAGTCAGCGTTTCCGTGTTCGATTTATTGATCAGTTAGTGTCTGTTATCATGTTTACCGTTTATTCCTCTTGTCATGGTTCCTCATTCTTGAACTCAGAGATTTGGCTTTGAATGTGTTTATTGTTCTAATGTGGCTCTAGTTTATTCTTTATACTTATTGCACTTTAGTATCTTGAGCCTTAGTTCTTGGTTGCAGTTATTTTTTGCAGTTAGTATCCCACATAGTGTGTATTCTGTTAGTCTCCTGTTATTTTCTGAATTTTCCCCTGGTGTATCGTTGTTTCAGGTTTGTACTGTATGTTAAGTTTGTCTCTGCATAAGTTGCTCCTTTGTTGGTTAGTTCCTATTTTATTTTGGAAGTCTCTGTTGTCTTGTGTACCTTGTATTGACTTTAACTTCCCTTGTCTCATTATCTCTGACTTATTCCTACTGTGTCCCCCACCTGTTCTCCACTACCCTCATTACCTCATGTATTTATTGTCCGAGTCTCCCCTTTTGGACTTCATATTTTTCCAGTCAGCAATAAAAACTTGTTTTATGTTTCACTCCTTATTTTTGATCCCCATGGTCCCCACACATATCCATACATATCCATAATTCTGTGTTCCACAATTATCTCTCTATTCTTCTAAATGTTTTGCCTTTGATGCTCCATGTACTTCACTTTTCCATAATGTGTTTCCTCAGATTCAGTTTTGAAACCTTTCTTTTAGTTATATTATTCTAACCCTGCTTCCTGGATTTCAGTCCTCTGAACACTTTGACAGGGTTTGGTAAAACTTGGACATATGGAACATATATTCACCAGACATTTTCAGAGATCTCAGCTGTGCCGAGTCAAGTCTTTCAATTCTGTTCAAAATTATAGTTTTCATTTATAAAGCTCATTATACTTGTACGCCTGTCCAACTTTATAAAAAGCTGAATTTTTTTATATGCAGTCCTCATAAAACAACCAAGCTATACACACGATGATTCTATATGATCATAATGGAGTTTTACGTATTAGACTACCCAACAGAATCTAGTTTTTCACATTAATTCAGGAATAATGTTAATATTAATTCATAAAGTTCCATGAGATAGTGGTGAGATGTGTGGTAAGAGTGACAGGTTGGTAGTTAAATGTGCAGCACTCCATTATGGGAGTGGGATTACATGAGGGATTGGCACTAAGGCCCTTCTTCTTCACAGTAGTGATGGGCAGGCTGATGGATGAGGTCAGAGAGGTGTTTCTGTGTTGTTATCAGAGGAACAGAGGCTCTATTGTGGAGGAGAGACCAGGTGGAAGAGGTGGAAGTATGCTCCGGAAAAGTCAGTTGAGGCAAGACAGAATACATGTGTGTGGATGAGAAGGAGACAAGTTTAGCAGTGAAGCTGCCAGGACTGGAGGTAGTGAAGGTGCATGAGATACCTGGGGTCATTCATATGTGCACAAGAGAGGTAAAGAAGAGAGTGCAGGAAGGGTAAAGCGGGTGCAGACAAGTGAAAGAGTGAAAGGGAAGGTTTACAAGATGGTAGAGAGATCTGATATGATGTATGGTTTAGAAATAGTGGCACTGACAAAAAGACAGGAGGTGAAGCTGCAGGTGGCCGAGTTGAAGATGTTAAGATTTTCACTGGGAATGAAGAGAATATACAGGATTAGAAATTAGTATATACAGCTCAGGATGAGCAGTTTGTAGACAAAGTTAAAGGAGCAAAGCTGAGATGGTATGTACATGTCCAGAGGAGGGATAGTGGCAGGACGAAAAGAAGACAAGAACAGAAAAGATTAATGGATGTAGTGAACTAGAACATGCAGAGGGTTGGTGTAACAAAGGATGGTAGAGATAGGGTTAGATAGAGGTAGATGATCCACTGTGCTGACCTCTGAAGAGAGCTCCCAAAAGACAAGAGATGATTGATCAATAAGATGGACAGAGGGGCTGAAAAAATGTTGTAAGAATAAAAAAAATTAAATTGGCTTATTGTCAGGGGAAAAAAATGAATGTTATAACCCTCCATATAGGTCATGTCTCTTTGTTCTTATTATTCCAACACTTGTTAGATTTATATTACACAGTCAACACTAGTTTATTTATCGGCTAGTTTTGAATTAGCCCAGAATTCTTGAATATATAACAAAAATATTTGCATATTCACAAATATAGGAACACTGAATTATTACAGTAAACCTTCATTGTACTGCTACAGTAGATTGTGAGAAATACAACACAAGAGGAAAAAAGTGTACCTGTTTACAGCATGTGCCAGACAAACCCACCTCAAAAACTCCCATATAATTGTGTTCACTGATTGTACTTGTTCTTTCTGTCACTTAAATGAAAAACGATCTGCTGACAAAAGTGCCCCAAAAATTATTATTTTTTGTTTAGTAGACACATTTTGGATTATAAGTGCCAGCTGTAATAACAGACAAGTTATATAACATACAAAAACACAGGTTTTCATAACAAAAGCCATATTTTCAGTATTGAAGCTGGGCATTAATGCAGCTCGGGTACATAGCAAAGAGAGTGTAAAGTAAACAAGAAGGTTGTTCAATATGATAACAGAAAAGAAATGTGCTGATTGCATTCTACTTTGTTTTCTTGTCAGCCTATAATGCTCAGAGCAGGTAGGCAATTACAGTGCAGTACAATTATAAGAGACTATATCACAAAAACAACCCTGGCATATAACAAAAAAGTAATATAAAGACAGGCAACTGGTAAATGTAAATCGCTAAATAATGAATACAGTGGCAACCAATTAGATGACTATTTTATAAAATGTGCTTGGATGCTTGTAGGATGCATGTTTGAAGTATATGTCTGTGTTATTTTTTATACACTCCATGCTGTTAAATATTTATTTACTGTGAATATTTTAATTCAAAGCTAGTTGGTGTTTTTTGTCTATTTTATTTGGTCAACATGCATCAAACGGAGTCTGCAGAAATCCACTCACACTGAGTTATTGGTGAAGTACAGTAATTCTTCATTGTCAAGTACCATTATTTTGATGGTCTATTGTCAGTTGAATTGTTCAGCACAGCTAATAGGTCCATTGACCCTGAAGTGCACTACAGAGCAATCATTATTAATGTAGCGACTAGCTGCTAGGCAATCTAGGGTTAAGGGTTAAGAACCTTAGATTACATCTGAAAACCAGTGTGTGGAGAAAAGAGTGAGCATGAGTGTTAATGAGTGGAGAGGCCAAAAGAATGAAATTGTTAAAATAAATAAATAAATAAAAAGCAACGGGAAAAATATATTTAACAGTGATGCGGCAGTACAGCAAAAGGAAAAGCAAAGAAAACTCAGTGATCCCAGTGAGACAGTACAAGTGCTCTAATAAAGAAGAAAAGAAAATGACAAAGCACAGAAATCCAAGGAGTTCATCAGGGGTTCAACAAACATAGCACATTTTTTGAGACCAAATTTCATGTATATGGTTACTTTCATACTTACTGTTCAAAGGGATACAGTTTTTTGTTTTGTTTTGTTTTTTTGAAAGAAATAAAAAAACATGGATTGGCTCTGTTTTGGATCCTACAGGTGTCAGCAGCAGCAGAACTCACAGGAGCTTGCACAATTGCAGTGTGTGAGGAAAGTCAACAACTGACAGAAAGTCCCAGGTATTTAACCCCACCTGTCCTCCTGTAGGTTGTCGTGGGGGTCGTTGACCCACTATTAACCATGTGAGTCGTCACATGGCCCAAGATTCTTTAAAAAAGGCATATGTCATTACCACCACCATCACCCTGAAGGAGCATCTTGGATGAGAGGTGGAATGTCTTCACAACCCAAAAGAGGTACAGTTATAGTGTCAGAGTTATAGCTCCTAATGTTCCTCCTACTGGAACCACTTTGGACTTTACCTTTCGCATCTGCGCCAGTTGTGCCTTCAGGCCCTGATTCTTCTGATGACCAGTATGGTATATGTTGATGGCTTGGATCTTATTCCTACCGTTCAGCTGGCTTACCTTCTGGAGGTATTTGGCAGTGGCTGACCTTCATGGATTGTTATCATGGTTTAGCCTTTGGGATACCCGGGTTGTAGCTGTCCTGTATATCTGCCATTCTACATTCTGGTAACTCCAATCCAAAGAGTATAAAGGGTCTGCTCTTAAAAGATCCATTTAGGATGTACTTTCAGCTACAAAGGCAAATGGCATAAGGGCAGACAAACCCAGAGCTGAAACAGAACAAAACTAGAACATCTGGGAGAAAGAGGTGTTACACAACACCAATGCCAAGTAGCTAGTGGACCAAAGAGCAGATCACAGCATCCTCCCAGAGGAAGAGCCGGTCAACATCACAAAGCCATCCAACAATGAGTGTCCTGCACGAAAACAGCACCAGGACTTGACTCAACCAGACTAATACAGGGCAGAACAATCCAGATCATGAAATTAATATATATATATATATATATATATATATATATATATATGTAAGGAGGTAGCTAAGGAGGTAGCTATGTACCTCCTTATGTCTTGTAATGCCCCCTTCCCAACCTATATCTATAATCCATAGCTGTTGAACTTCTGCCTTCCATTCCTCTCTCACAGTTTCTCGTTTCCTCATCTGTAGGCAGGTGCTTGTCTGCTGGTACTGACAAGGTAATGGAAAGTTGGGATGTGCACTGACTACTAAACAACTGGCTACACCAGCAACTGAAAACAGGACAGGAGAAAAAGAAGAAAGTAAATGAAAATATGGGAAAAGAAACATGATGGAAAACCAAGTAAAAAAAGATGGGAGGGGAGTGTGTAAGACGTGAAGACAATTTCGGAAAAGGGGGCAGAAACTCAGGCTCGGGGGGAAAAGTGGAGATACTCTGGGGATGACAGACAGGGAACACCACCAAGGACAATTTCGGCATCAATTCTACGAATTCCTTTGAGAAAACAGAGTAGTTAAAAGATTGAGGTAGTTGATGCTGCTAATTGCTTATTTTCAGGCTTACTGCTTATGCATTTCCATTTCCATACAAAGTGACTGACAAGATCCAAAGCAAGCAAGAAGAAAACGGGGAGTGATTTTTATTTTTTTTTTTCCCCTGAGGGCATTCTGCTGCTGGAGGACTCCATGATCAAGTTGAAACTATGAATAATTTACAAGATTTGATGGATGCTTCTGTCAAATGTGTCATTCGGGGTGGTCCTAAACCTTAACCTGCGGGCTTTATTCCAGCCAGCAGGTGTTTAACATGGCAATGATCCAAAGAAAGAAAGATTTGCTTTAAACTCAACAAAAACTGTTCCTGCTCCTGCAAATGTAACATACAGTAGTTTCTGTGACAATCAAAATGACTATATTTCACTTTACTAGGTTTCTTCCTAGTGTTATACAATGGATGTGCTTCTGGTTCCCTTTTAAATATTTATCAAAATCTGTGGAATTGTCCTGAAGTGCTGCTGCTCCGGAATTTAGACCACAACCACAGTTTTCCTCTGCACACTTTCTGTGTAGCAAAGTGCAACTTACAATGTTTACAGGCATTATCTTAAACCTGACTATTTAATTTAGCTATTGTATCAAATAGAATGATAGATAAATGCCTTTTTTGCCTTTTTGTAAAAACCTACAAACTTCAAAACTTAAAACCAGATTTACTATGTCAGTGCAAAACCCTCTTTTGGTAATAAAAGGAAAATATTTGTGATGGAAAAATGTAGGCAAAGTTGTTTTTGCAGCTGGTATTTGAGTTTTCAGAGTGCAGCAATTTGAGATGCGCGAATTTAAATAGCAGTAGGCAATTTTGTTGCAAACTGCGCTAAATTTAACTGGGGAAAAACAAAGCTTGTCTTATTTTGCGCCACTTGTAGCTGTGACAGTTGCTGCTAGGTGCTGATTTATTTGAAATGGCGGGGGTAGATGTTGTCAGAACAAGCGTGCAGCCTAATTTGAGCTGATGGATGGCTCGAAGCTGTAAGCACAGTGCCAAACCTTTGGCCATGGATATTTTTGGCTCTAAGTAATACTGATTTTGATGAAACAAAACAGAACTTAACTGACTGAACCTAATGTGGAGCATCAGAGAAAGGAGAGAATCCCACTACATCCCAGCCAAGTTAATTAATACAGAGTGGCAATGGTTTTGCAGTATTTCAGGTTTTGCGCTACATTTCTGCATGGAAAACAGTCCATAAAGAAACTACTGAGAAGTCTATCGCTCTCCCTCTCACTGTCACACACAATAACTTTTGTGTAGTTTTTTACATTTTTTTGTGACTTTCTCCAGTACAATCTGTTACATAAGATATAAAACTACAGTATCATGACATTTTGAAATGTACCACACTGTATATCCATGAATGTACTCCTTCTTTCATTCATTCCAAAGCTAACCCAAATAACTTTCTACAGCATGAATTATGTGTCTTATGAGTTACAACTTGAGGCCTTTACACACCAGACATACTGTATAAAATCCATGTGAATATTTAGCGTGTTAAAAATATTTTCCAGACTCACCTGTACTTAATGGAGCCATTCACACCAACTAATTTTAATTTTGCCAGACAAATTTGCAGTATTTATTTTTTTCAAACCAAATTCAATTTTTCACATAGAAATAAATGGATCTGACCAAACAAACCTCTGCATTTGGCAACAAGCATGCTTATAACTCTACATGCGGACTAGTTCTGGCTATATAATGATATGGAAAGTAAAAAAAAAAAAGTTTTACTTCAGACACACAGCTAGACACTGCTCCGGGTCAATCGGCTCTCTGAAATTGTTTCTCTGCCTCCTCAGAAATGGTTCCAACTCTGGCAAAAAGAGCTCAAACTGCCCCACTGACATCCTGAAATATGTACGAAAGCAGTCATGATACATCTTCAACTCTTGGCTCAAGCTATGAAATTCTCCCTGCTTCTGCCTTCTTGCAATAACTGAACGAACCCAGAATCTCAATTTCTTCCTTTTCTTGTTTAAAAACATCAGGACCAGCTCACCATTGCTTAATGTTGACATCATTCATCTTTGAGGATGGATGATTTGTACACGTTCACAGCATGTTCAGATCAGAAAAAATTGGAATTTTCACAACAAACTATCTATGTAGAAAGATCAAGGAAACTTACCTCTCACACAGATGCACTGTCAATACTAAAAAAACACATTTTTAATCCACTATATATTCATGGTATAGCTGAAAAGGTTTGAGTTAATGTGCGCTACAGCCTATTGTGGGTACAAAATGTGCCGTAACATAACGTATTTTTCAGTAATAGTTATATTTCATATATACAACATGTCACTAAATTCAGCACTCAAAATATAGTTACAATTATGTTGTTTCTTGTGTTACAAATGTTTCTCAGCTGTCCGCACAATAGATAATGACAGGTAGATTACTATAACCAGCTAAAATTAGGTTACATTATACATTATATTTATTTGTATTGCATAAAAAGACAAGAGCATAATGGTTAAGTGCAAACTGCACTCAGGACAGAAACAACTTTATTATACCGCTAACGCAACATCAGTTCTTTGCAAGCATCTGCACAGACAGCATGCTGACACAAATCTAGCAAAGAACCCAGTATGATGTTAAAGGTGAGTGTATGCTCACCCTAACCCAGCAGCTGATCTTAAACAGATAACAAAAGCAGTGATGATCAGTCATGCTTGTAGCGCTGAAGCATTTACATTAGACATGTAGTGTTGATCACTATGAAATCTCTTTGTGCTGGTTGACAAGGTCTTTTTTGCATTGTCAACTTTACGTTCAAACTTAAACACTAAAATAAAAATCTTATGGCTCATTAGTTTTTCTGACTAACAACCCCAACACTGGCAACAAATGATAATAACAGGTTCACTAAAACCTGGGACTAAACAAGGTGGTTGTTAAATATAGACTTCAATATCATCACATCTTTACAGCCACTCTTATGAAATAAAGTTTGCAGCATCATGTTGTATGTGCGGCACCCCTGCATGATGACATGATTTTCTTTTCGAATTACCTTTTTATTTATTTTACTCAGCTCATCTTCACACTCTAAAGATTTGCGCTCCTCTTCAGTGTAGAAGCTTTTGTCATGCAAGCTGTTTCACCAGTATATATCGCCTCAACCTTTCAGCAGACACACGATCAATCTATCAAATATGGAGTACTGCCATGGGTCCAGGAATAGAGCTAGCATCATATCATTTAATTGTTCCCTCGAAGAGCTTATCCGGCCATGAAATACCTTCTCCTTTTTTTTTAAATATCTGATTAAGGCTCAGATTATTTTTTTCCACCTTTCCAACAACCACTTTCTCTCACTTCTAATCGTCCCAGCTACCAGAGCTCTACACTATGCACTGACAGGGGCAGATGTTGTGGTTCAATAACTGGGATGTGCCAAGCAAGAAAGCAAGTCTCAAAAAAGCAATGCTATTATGGAGTGGCTCCTTTGGTGCATGTCAGAGGGCACCAGTGTATTTTGTGTCCTAGGGTGAATAGTGGTGGTTTTTAAATTTTATACATTTTGTGTGTTTTAGTTTTTTATTTAATCTTATACATGCATAGTTAACTAAACTCATAAATGTAGATAACATAAAAGAAAAATGACAACAATATTCTTCCCTCCACCTTCTATTGAATCCTAATCCTTATTATAGAGCTGCTCTTCAGTCCTGTTGGGCAGCATCCATTTTCTCTTGTGTCCCAGGTGTAACTAATTTCCTTATTCGATTATTTGACTGAAAAAAAGTGCTTAGTCTCCTTCAGAATCAGAGTTCAGAACCCCTGAAAGAGACCTTCACAGAGTATGCTACAAACTCACCAGAGACACACAGCAGCCCTCTTAGCTGTGATATGGTGTCTTAAAATGGGTTTGCTGCCTTGTGACAAAATGCTGAAAATACTCGATTTTTATAGGACCTACCCCTGAGACCTTTCCAAGAATAACACAACTAGTTGTTTGTTTGAACTGCAGGCTGGATATCTGCTTTTCCCTGCAAAAATAAAAGAAATACAGAGAAAGGCTGCAGGTTTATAATGTCTGGTCCTTTGCTTTCAAGCTTTTAGTGACCTGCCCCTACCAGTAGATGCTACAGTCTAGGGCAGTGTAATTTTTTTCAATCTCCTCCTAAGATAGAGTTTGACATTAATACTGTTAGCTTTTTACTTAAAGTTAACTGAAATATGAGATAAAGGCAAAAGAAATATGTAGTTTTTCCACCTTTTTCAGTTGCACTATTACCATGCACCCAGTAATATATAGTAGATTTTACTGAAACACTGTACAGCAGAGGACAGTAACAACTAGGCTAAGGTTAGCATGCTGACATTTGATAATGATCAGTTAATCAACTGATTTGATTAGCAGCACCTGGATGCTACTGGATCCAGGTCCTTAATTCCTATGGAAGCAATCAGGGTGTACTTAGTTTTTCACGAGGCTATGAAAGCTTCTGTTTTCATAATTGTAAGCCTTGTGGACATTGCTGGATTTGTCAGCAACACAAAATGTTAAAGTTCTCAATATGAGCATTACCACAGCACAAACACAATATATTCATCCCAAACTGTACATTGAGAAACAAGGATAAATAAGAACAAAGCCCAACACTTAAAATCCAGGGTTGCAGAGAGTTTTAAACCTCCCACTGGTAATATCCAGCTTCACAGTGTTTTGCCCTTTCCAGGATTAGGCTCTTTTGCTGGAGGTTCTTTGTTGAACATACTATCCATACACTTGTTAATATTCTCTGCACCATAGAGATTAAATGACCCTCCACTAATGGTTGCCTATTTCATATTTAACACGTCCTCTTTCTCCTCTCTATGCTCCTGGTAATGTGATATGTAAATATAGCATGGATAATGCAATTTGAAAGGCTTTGGGGGTCTTTTTCACATGCTTCATCTACTTGTAAATGCAAGACTGTAGTAATGGAAAGTTGCATGTACTCCGACTCAGAAAGGTGGATTTTTGATTTTCTTAGCAACTATTCAAAGGACAGGGAATTCCTAGCATCATTAATGTCATAGCTGATGGAACAAACTGTCGTAAATATTGTTTTTTGTTTTTTTATTATTATTATTGGTAGTATTGTCTGTAAAAGATTAATCACTGTAGCTGTTTCTTAGCTTAGCAGAGATGAGGTATGAAGCATTGGCTACACTGACCTTATTTTGCACTCATCATTTCTAGCTTTGTTACCTGCCCCTACCAGTAGAAGCAGTTTAACATTTGAGCCAATTAAATTACATTAATTATCTCACACCTGTCTTTATCTTACATGATTTGGAGGGACAAGTCAAGACCTTGTGAGAAACCGGTCCATCGTTGTGTTTTAATGTTGTCTTATGAGAACATTTTGCCAAATTCAACACATCCACTTTAAATTTATACCAAGGAAAGAAAGCGCTTCCCTCCAAGGCAATGCTCTCCTATTGACATTAAAGAGAGCTATTAGTAGGGATTTGGTTGAGGGGATCATTTTAGCACAGTAACCTGGGTATGTGCAGATAAACGGTTTAGCAGTGACTGTCATTAATGAAGACAAGCTCATTTCATCTCCAATTATCAACGCTTCTCAAACCATGAAAGCGGCGTTCTTTCTGTGTGTTTGAGTGTTCTAATGCCATATGTTTCTGACAAGGATGGATTGAAGAGGAAATTCCTCAAATGTCAGGAAATGTTGGTATTAACTATGTTTAGCAAGGGTTAAGGCATACATTGAGAGATCAGAGGTATGCGTTTCAAAGCAAGAGTTGTTGAGGGTAACTTCAGGGGTAACGCTGAGTTCTTAGTATTACAAAGGTGATTCACTCCATTGCTATGGCAGATCTACTGTAACCTGCTCTAGAGCAGTTTCTATTCTCGATAAGTAATCAGCACGTACAAAACCACCATCTACTGACCAATCAGTTCTCTGGAAAATAGTGTTATATTTCCTGGAAGAACCCTTGGATATATAGGCAAAAATAGTTCAAGAGCATGAAGGTTTAGCTTTTTTTTCACAGATAAGCATCACTAAAGGTTTAGAGATTTTTATCTGCAACTTTAATCCTTGACTCTTTTCCTGCTGACTGCAAACCATTTTAAAGCAATTCTATTGTTCTATAAGAATTCAAAAATATTTCTGTAGCAGGGAAACAGTGCTGTGAAAACTTTTTTTTTTCTTGCATATTTGTCACACTTAAATGTTTCACATAATCAGACAGATTTTAATAACAGACAAAGAGAAACTGAGTAAATACAAATTGTAGTTTTTAAATGATGATTTTATTCATTATGGAAGGGGAAAGGCCAGCCAAACCTACCTGGCCTTATGTGAAAGAGTAATAAGAAACCAGAACTGTCCAAACACCTTCTTACACTGATGTACATTTACTTGCATGAACTTTAAGTATATGAGATTTGCAAAAAAGACAGCATGTTTGAATTGTGTTTTTATATTTATTTAATTTTTTTCTTTTATATTTTCTTTTTTCTGACCAGTTAAAACCACTGAGACTGAGCTGTAGGAATAAAAACTGATACTGGTTCACATCTATCTAAATATTAATTAAACTAACAGTTTAAAATAACAGTTGTAATCTGTCAGATCCTCCTGAGTTGTAATGATAGTAATGTAATGATGTGTGATACCAACACATACACAGTGCTTGAAGTCCAAAAACATTAATGCACCCCTTTTTTTCTCACACACCTTCACAGTCTGATGCTTTGTCTGCAGTAGCTGTATTTCTTTTAGTCTCTATTGTGTTTCCTTCTCCATACCTTTCAATTAATACATCTTTACATTCCTTTTAAAATCAGTCTTTCTGCTGCCAGTAGACCTGTCCATTTTTCTGATTGGTCATATATCGCCAGTGCAACCCCATTAAAACAAAACTGCTAACAGTTCGGTTAGGAAACCATAGGTTGTCAAGTTGATGACCACCTTTGTGTCGCCCCTTAGCTTGATTGGAGGAATGATTATTCTCAAACACTATTTGTGTTTAAACAAACCTTTAATTTAACACGATTTATAATCTGGGCCTCTGGTGACTGATAGGTCTCAGTCTTCCATCAGCAGGATAAGAAGTATCAGAAAAATAAAAGTTTCTTCTTTGAAAATTGCAATCAGGGCTCCACAATGTGAAAGTTTTTACATCACTGTCCTAAACAAAAGTCCCCCAGTACTCTCTGACTTTTAGGGATTTATCTAAACTTTCACCAGGGCTGCAGTCATTTTGCTTTGTAAGGGTTCTTACTGTACATCCATCATATTCACTACTCAATTCTGATGCATGATAGACACTTCCTTGAGGTTGGCAGCATAAGTAATTCGCAATGCATTTAAATGGACTCTCCTGCAGCCACAAATCCGTGAAATATTATGAATATAAAATCAAACCTGAAGGAAGCTGCTGACCATTGCTGAACAGAAGACAATAAATATATTGATTTTGATCTGTAATTTGCTTGGGTATAGACGACCAAAGTCGTACAGTACAACACACTGTGCAGGTTCGGTAAATCCAGCTTTGTCTGCTACAGGACCTGACGGGGGTCACATGACTGTATGAAGATTGTTGGTGTATTCACACTCCACAGAGTGAATAGGATTTTATTGTACAGTGAAATGCACTATAAAAAAAAAAAACCACCCATCTCGCCCCTGCGGGCGGTTTATCCTTCAAGCTCGGGTCCTCTACCAGAGGCCTGGGAGCTTGAGGGTCCTGCGCAGTATCTTAGCTGTTCCCAGGACTGCGCTCTTCTGGACAGAGATCTCCGATGTTGTTCCCGGGATCTGCTGGAGCCACTCGCCTAGCTTGGGAGTCACCGCACCTAGTGCTCCGATTACCACGGGGACCACTGTTACCTTCACCCTCCACATCCTCTCGAGCTCTTCTCTGAGCCCTTGGTATTTCTCCAGCTTCTCGTCTTCCTTCTTCCTGATATTGCTGTCATTCGGAATCGCTACATCGATCACTACAGCCGTCTTCTTCTGTTTGTCTACCACCACTATGTCCGGTTGGTTAGCCACCACCATTTTGTCCGTCTGTATCTGGAAGTCCCACAGGATCTTAGCTCGGTCATTCTCCATCACCCTTGGGGGCATCTCCCATTTTGACCTCGGGACTTCCAGGTTATACTCGGCACAGATGTTCCTGTACACTATGCCGGCCACTTGGTTATGGCGTTCCATGTATGCCTTGCCTGCTAGCATCTTGCACCCTGCTGTTATGTGCTGGATTGTCTCTGGGGCATCTTTACACAGCCTGCACCTGGGGTCTTGCCTGGTGTGATAGACCCCAGCCTCTATGGATCTTGTACTCAGAGCTTGTTCTTGTGCTGCCATGATTAGTGCCTCTGTGCTGTCTTTCAGTCCAGCTTTGTCCAGCCACTGGTAGGATTTCTGGATATCAGCCACCTCCTCTATCTGCCGGTGGTACATATCGTGCAGGGGCCTGTCCTTCCATGATGGTTCCTCGCCTTCCTCCTCTTTCTTTCGTTTCTGCTGCCTGAGGTATTCACTGAGCACGCTGTCAGTTGGGGCCATCTTCGTGATGTATTCGTGGATGTTTCTTGTCTCATCCTGGACTGTGGTGCTGACACTCACCAGTCCTGGACTTGGGGTGAAACCCTCCATGCATGGTCAGGAGCTTTCTTGTCTTTATGTCAGTGGCTTCTATCTCCTCCTTTGGCCAGCCTGTTACCCCAGCAGGGTACCTGATCACGGGCAGGGCGTAGGTGTTGATGGCCCGGATCTTGTTCTTACCGTTCAGCTGACTCCTCAGGACTTGCCTGACCCTCTGCTGGTACTTGATGGTTGCAGCTTTCCTAGCGGCCTCTTCATTGTTCCCATTTGCCTGCGGGATCCCCAGGTACTTGTAACTGTCCTCTATGTCTGCAATGTTGCCTTCTGGTAGTTCAATCCCCTCAGTTCTGACTACCTTCCCTCTCTTTGTTACCATCCGACTACACTTCTCCAGTCCGAACAACATTCCAATGTCATTGCTGTATAGCCTGGTAGTGTGGATCAGTGAATCGATGTCTCGTTCATATGTATATGTATATATATATATGTGTATATATATATGTGTATATATATATATGTGTATATATATATATATATATATATATATATATATATATATATATATATATATATATAAACTTTACTTAAACTTCATATGCACTTCATATTCCAGACTGGGATTTCAACCTCAACCCATAGTTCTAAATATGGTAATGTTGCCACTACACTATCCACCTGCTATAGGAACAGTAGGGGGAGCTATCATGGAAGACCAAGCCCCTCCAATGGAATGACTCATCAACAGACACAGGAAGTGTCTGAAAAGAAATCCCAACAGTGACTACAACAAGCCAGTTTAAAGAACAGCACAGAGACTGTGATTATGGCAGCACAAGAACCAGCTCCAAGCATGAGATTCATAGTGCATGAATCTACCACAGTTGAGAGCACACTAAGGCTACGTTCACACTGCAGGCGAAAGCGCATCAAATACGACTTTTTTGACCCTATGCGACCCATATCCGATCATGGTATGACAGTGTGAACAGCACAAATCCAATATTTTCAAATCCGATCTGGGTCACTTTCGTATGTGGTACTGAATCCAATAGATACCTGATGTTTTAGAAAGCGACTGCTGTTTGAATGGTCATGTCGCATTAAATCCGTCTTCTACATCACTGACACAAGACAGACGCCAATTATCAGCACCGGAGAAGCGCCCAAGAAGCCATTGTGAACGCTTCCTGGCCGTCCAGTGTAGATATTAGTGAAACTGTTGGGAAGACAACGTTGGAGAAACGTGAACATTTTACTTGTACTGTATAATCTGCAGATTATGACAGAAATCTGCAACTATCCTTTGAAGCACTGCTCCTCTCTAAAACATCAATAAGGATAATCTTTAGGCCATATGTAAATAACAAAATAACTTTATAACTTAAAGCAAAATTGGGAAACGTAAAGTCCGAAACAAGTCTTTATATTAACGGCCATCAGTCAAACAATACTGTTTGGTCTGGGTCTAAACAGAGCGCGTTGTGTGTGACGTCTTCTTTTGCACATGCGGGCCGCTTTGAGGGTTCACACTAGAGCGCGTTTGCTGTCACATTTTATTTGTAGTGTGAACAAGCAGACAAAAAAATCGGATTTGATCAAAAAATCAGAATTGAGCATTAAGACCTGCAGTGTGAACGTAGCCATAGTTGCAGACTATGTGAAGGTGCCCCAAAGACTATCCAGCATAAATCAGCAAGATATACATAAGAAAAGCTGCCAACTTGGACAGTGTACACTGAGGGGCAAAACCGAGTCACTGGGATAGTATACTGGAACATCTGTGCTGCATATGGATTAGAAGCCCCCAAGTCCCAATGGGAGACACCACCAAAGGTTGTTGAGAATGACAGGGCTAAGGTCCTGTGGGACTGAGTTCCAGACAGACAAGCAGCTGCTGGCCAACCAACCAGACATAGTGGTGGCTGACAAGAAACAGAAGGCCGCAGTTGTGGTAGATGTGCCCATCCCAGCGGACAGCGGCATCAGAAAGAAGGACCACAAGAAAATAGAAAAGTACCAGGGTCTGAGGGAACAAATGGTGCACACGTGGAAGGTAAAGTCCAAAGTGGTCCCAGTGGTAATAGGAACATTAAGAACTATAACCCCAGAACTAGAATAGTGGGTCCAGAAGGTGACAGGCAACATCAGAGGTCTCCATCCAGAAGAGTGCAGTCCTCAGATACAAAACTCTCAAACCGCAAGCCACCCCCCGGGGGGTGTGGGGGGTTGTTCCTATGCATAAATTTTATTCCGTACACTGATGTTTTTAGACAGAAATCAGTGAAAGGATACAGTAACGTTCAACCACTAAAACAATTTTTTCTTTTTAGCAATTCAAGTAAATAACTGTAATTTGGCATCAAAGGTTGTTGCATTAATGTACCCTTGTGTAAAATGAAGATATTTATACTGGAAATATAATTCAGTCCCAGTATCACTAATTGTCATTGATTTAGAGAGAGAGAGATGGGGGCACAAAACAAGTCTAAGCATATTCCAACAACCTGGTGTATAGTAGACTATTAAATATGCCATAACTGTGTGCTTAAAGCTTTGACAAGCCTAAAGCAGTTAACTGGCTGTCCAAGCACATTTTTAAGATAAGAAAAAGCATATTGAGGATTCTTTCAGATGATTTTCAGCCTAATTTTTTGGCTAATTTAAGTTAAATTCATTGCAGCTAAATAAGGTCAAATCTTTTCATATGCTTCTAATACCGAAGGGAACTTGGAAGAGCTGGAATGGCAGCAACAGGAATCTTAAACTGTAATGTATTTCTGTGTCTGTCTTTTCAGCAGCAAGGCTTCCTGAAATATTGAAACATACAGCAGTATCAGTATAATAATTTAGAAACACATCTGTGGCACAGTCCTTATGCATCATTCAAGAAAAAAAAGTACTTTTCTGAGGAGGCATGGCTGAGAGTGGCTAAATATTTCCTTGGGATTATATGGAAATGCCGGTGCATTATGGATGTGCCACACAGTAGATTTTCCCTATGGGAATGAATGCTGTTTGCATGCACATCTATTTCAAGCTTACATCGGGGGGGGGCTCATCTATTTTGGCCCTTTTGTCACTGCTAAGGCCTGATGCTATGGGAGTGGGTCTTTTTGGCAATTCTTCTACTGTACTGTGCACATCACAAGACTACTGGCAGATTTAAAACCTGGAAGTAACAAGGACATCTAATCTCTTAATCTGTCTACCAACTGCTTGGCTCCAGTGGATAACAACAGGCTATCCAAGCAGCTGTCTGCAAAAACTCTCCTCAACGACAACTTAAAAGTCAAATCATGCTTCCTGGTCCACGATGTGATGCTGAAGGGCACTGATAGCAAACCAAGGGCTGCAATTTGTGGCAACGGGTAGCATTTGCTGATGCTGGCTGCTGATTTTCAACTTGGGTTGAAATCCATACTTTTTATGGATGTAATGAAGGAGGATGTGCAGGGGGTTGATGTGACAGAAGATGATGCTAGGGATAGGATGAGAGCAGCTGAAAGGAGAAGAAGTCGCTAGTTGGACTGCAATGGCATGCTGATGTAAATCAAACCTGGGCAACAATTGTATCTGTGAACATTATTTGATAATGATGATGGAAAACTGTAACCTGTACATCCCAAAAAGTTGATTCTGTTCATCTGGATGTGGCGTCACTCATCCAAGTGACTTCTTCAGTCTCAGCTGATCAGTGGTCATTGATCAGTGGTTGATCAATGGTCATGACAATTTGCATATAATGAACAAGAAACTGACCTCACAGCCCATTGTTCATCGGTGGTGCTAGTTACAGTCTTTGTGCTAATGCTAATAAGGTTGGGCAAACCTGCAGTCAGCTGAGAGTGAAGAAGTCACTTGGGTGAGTAATGAAAAGTTTCCCCCACTGAAAACGCTACATCCACATGATCAGAATCAACTTTTGGGGATTTCCTTACTTGGATAACTGAACATGCATCAACACATTATAACCTGCACAAAACAAATTAGAAAAAGTTTCTCTCCTGTATTTTCTTCTGCTTCTTCTGCAATCTACTGTGCCCAACTCTGATGCCCAACCTTCACATTTACAGTATGCTTAAACAGATTCACCAGCACAGAAATGATTGCTTTCTCTGCTGTGTAAGATTTAAATTTCATGGCTGTTTTCTCACGAGTATGTTATTGGCAGTGCAAGGCTACAGGTATGTACATCTAGATAATAGCCTCTGAATTTAATTAAAACAGGCAGGACAACTATTACTGTCTTCTGCATTGTGTAACACAGTTACACATTATTGCAACATAAACCATACAGTTCGTGGAGCAGCATTGTTTATTAAAATGCCAGAAAAGTCAGCAGAGAGCAAGGAATTTACATTTACCCTACCATCAGCCTGAAGGCTTGGATGAGTGCAGGTATAGGCAGCTGTGGATGTCTTCTCTCAGTGTATCCATGTATTAGTACAAGCACAATATTGCAGAAGGGAAGAGTGCTAAAATGTTGAATAACAGCTCCTAAGCTCCCTCTCTTCATTGATCTGGGAAACCTGACTAAATAGTTAAAGAGTTGAGAGACTGTGTTGGTGGAGCAGAGTGCACTGCCTGGAGACATGTTAAAATGCGGAGATAACACAGATATAAATGAAACACATTATTAAGACAATTACAGGGAAATAAAGCGGAAAGGAGAGAAGATAAAAACATGCAAGAAGAGTGCCTTGGTTTTCCTCGGTGGGCTGCTGCCGATAGGCTCCTTTTAAAAAAGCGAATAATTTCAAATGTGCTGGGCTTGGGAGCTGAATCTGTGGCTCTGGATGACTACATGGAGAGTGCTATCAGTATCTCTGCCAGAGAAATAAGTCTTTTGAGGAGAATTGATCATCCGGACCACTGCTTCGTTAACCAGCATTTATTAACAGCTGCTTTGTACCATATGGTAACACTGTCACCTTCCTAATTGAGAAATATCATAATAGAGGTTTAATAACAAGGTGCTTTTTTTTCTTTATTTCTTCATTTATTTTTTAATGCTGAATCAGAATGTGACTGGAACTTGAGTGATTTGAGATTTGCCATATCACACTGACCATATTGCTATATTAGCTTATCATATATACATAATGTGCACACACACTTCATTAGGCACACCTGTGCATCTCCTTGTTAATCCAAATATCTAATAAGCCAGTGGCAGTTCTTTCAGAGGTCAGAGGGGAATGGCCAGACTTCTTCGAAGTTCTGTAACAAGTTATTCTTCAAAGAATAACTTGTTACAGCAAAGGTGTGTGGGGTCAGCGTCTGGTGCAGGATAGTGTCCATATGGCTGACAAACATGTAAAAATGATAAAGGCTATAAGATCAAGATTTGAATAATGGAAGAGCAGAACAACTTGACATTTGTCACTGCTTTATGTTCTGAATGCAATTTCAAGGAAGGCTGTGCTAGGATCAGAGGGTACCAGTGATCTGATTGAAAATATGATGCCTCCGTGTCTGATGACACCCACCTGTTGTGACAAGAGGATATTGCTGAATAATGCTCAGTGCCTGCGCTGATCCTAGGATGTCAAATGATGAAGGAGGAAAACCAAGAAAGGTACCATTGGGGACGCACAATATGCAAAATATTGATTTGTACCAGGTCACCTGGTACAAATCAAGGAATATTTCAAGGGACCTCCTTGTAAACCACTGAACCACTATCTCAGAAATTTCTGTTGAGTTTGCCTGTGATAAAATCATGAAACAGTGTAGCTGTTTCCATGCAGGCAGTTAGATTTTAAAGAATAGATCTATTTTTTAGTTGGTTTTTTTTGTTTGTTTTTTGCCTTAACCACTGATTAACTGTTGATTTGACTGTCCATGCTTTCAGCTACTTCCTCTGGTGAGAACCATCTGAGGTTTGCAAAGCTGATTGTCACCTTGAGTAGAAAAGCAGAAAAGCACTAAAAAGGCACATCCTCTATAAGGGCAGTGATTTGAAATCTGGAATATGTCTTGTAGTTAGTAATAAGTCAGACATTTTTTGCACAAAGCAAAGCTACAGTCACACTTTACTCTTGACTAATAGTGCTTGGGTTCCACCTTACAGACATCATTTGTTCCTCACTGGTTGCTCTCACTGGGTTCCACATGTGCAGAATATATGCAAAGCTAAGTATCACTGCTAAATTTGTTATCATCTGTTCATGTTCAAATGACTCTGCTCTCTATTATGAAACACTTAAAATGCCTCTCCAAACGTGATTCCTGCAGGATTTGTCCTTGTTAACAAAAGAAATTCGCAACCATGCCTGAGAGTTGGGATTTACTATCTGAGTCACAATGTTCGGGTTACTTCTCATCACAAAACACTTACTTTTATTTCTATTTTGTTTGACATTACTTCAGGGCACGCCCTCATCCGCATTAAATCAAGACTGCCTCCAAGATGATGATGTCTAGTTGCCATAGAAAAAAAAGACTTTCTGTCACAAACAGAAAATATGTTATATGTCACTGGCAACCAGCTAACTTGATGTTTAGCTATGGTGATATTGTGCTACTTTGTTTGCCTCAGAATTATTTAAACACCCAAATCTTTTTTAATCTTTTTCAAAGGTCAGTATATTGTTTTTTGCTTTTTCATTTTTATATCATTTTCAATGCCTGCTCTGGGATTAGAAAGGGGATATTCACATTAAAAGCTATTAAATACTGAGCCAGTCAACATGAGAAAAAGAAATAAGACATCTGTGTGTCAGACGCAGTAGAAGGCATCCTCAAATCAGAAAAAGAAACATTAAAAAAAAACTGGATTATGCTGTTAAAAGTCTTCAAGCTAAAAGATTTCCTCTTGTGCTCTTGCCAAATTATCCCACTCACTACCAAATGACACACAATCTATATCAATTTGTGTGTTGTATGCAATGAACACTTTTACCCTGCAGCTACAGAATCAGTGAAGGCTGTAATATTTCATGCAAAAGTCAACGATTGCTGCAGTTAGTCCAAGAAATAAAAACAGCATTGTCCTTGCATTGTTATGCAAGGCATTGAGTTCAGGTTATGAATCAAGTATAATAAATTAAGATTAGACTGGGTTTGTTTGTTTTTTTTATCTTAAGATAACCTTGTTAAGTTGTGTAACATACAAAATGGGTCAAGCAAAAGGTCATTGGGATAATTTATGCTTAATTTCCAAAATCATGTTTAAATTATATATCTTAAATTAATTGCAAGAGCAAAGACTTTAAGAACACACAACATCAGTTGTGTTTCACTTAGGCTTAGTAAGTTTATGCCATAATTCTGTCCTCTCCTCTGATATAAAGACCTTTAATAGATGGGTCTGAACAGCAACATGGGAGAAAAGCTTGAAGTTTATTACACAACATAAACATTCAGTTGACTTAATTGAATGTGAATACATCTTTCGCTGCAGTGTTGAAACATTACTCACTGTGAGTACTGTGGACCTGTACTGTATACAATAGTAGTAGTTGTAGGCTCTGTACCTTCCAATATAAATCACCTTAGGGCAACTGTAGTTGTGATTTGGCGCTATATATAAACTGAACTGAATTAAAAAGTTGTAGCAAAAACTGCAGTCTGTGCAACAGCTTTTATCACATAAAATACAACCAGGTACATCTCTTTATTTTGGGTCTTACAGACTTCACAATGCACTGCATTAGATATTACCAAAGTAATTAAAAAAAATACTTACATAAAATAAATAAATGCATATCCAGCCATCTATCTATTTATCCATTTTCTCAACTCCTTATGGATTTCAGGGTCATGGGGAGTTGGAGTTTTCTGACAGGTCAAGTTTTGTGCTTGACCTCTGTAAACACTGTGCTGCTGGGTTTATGGTGTCAGTCTCTTATTGTGGGTCATTCTGAATAAGAAATTAAGACCAGTTTGTAAATTTTAGTCATAACATTGTATAAAAGTTTTTTATGCATGCTCACTGGCTAAAGAGTTATCAGTCACAAGTCATTAGCTAATGAGCATGTGCTTTTATCACTTCCTTGTCACATACAGTTTTGCGGAAGCAAGATGGCAACAGTGCTAACCACAAAACCACCAAACAAAAAAAATATCATGTAAGAGCCCACTGATGCTAGTGATGCAGCATGCATAGTTTGCGTAACATCACAATGCCTCGTGATGAATTTTAACTATGACTTCTTGTCTAGTTGGCTTCTGAAGATGCATTTGCAAGACAGCAGGCCAAATTGTCAGCTTTAGAGAAATGTGTTAAATAATATTGCTCGGACAGTGAAAGAAGCCTTTTGTATATGCCACAGTGATTGTATGGGAGTCCAGTCTTTAGCGATGACTAGTAGAAGGTATTTAAAGATACACACATGCATCCAAGGTACCAAACTGTGCACAATCAACGTTTCTTTAAATCAAATTAATAATGAAATTCAAACACATTCTTATTTAAAGGATCCAAGTGAATGCAGGACCTCATGGGAATGGATTTGATGATAGACCACAGAGACTGATGGTAGGTTCAAGTCTCCTGGTAGGACTGTCTGACAGCTAACTTAAGCTTGCTGTCAGCTTTATGATAAGTAATAGTCCTTTTATAGCTTCCTTCTGTGTCTCTTTTTCTCTTCCCGCTTCTATGCCAGACACAATTTTCCCTCAACAGCTTTGATGTTTCTCTCTTCCACCCTTCCCTTCTGTCCTTTATTCTAATCCATTTAGTCTCCCCTTTCTGTGTCTCTCTTTTCTCCCTGGCCACCATGTCTCTCTCCAATCCTTTCCTGCCTGTAAAAATTCAGGTGAAACTTCCCAAGTTAAGAAGCCGCTCATCTCTGCTCCTGTCTTCCTATCATCCTTCCCTCCCATTCTTGCTGATTAGCAGCTGCTCTTCTCCACCTTTGTCCCTCCCCACACCCCCACCCTCTTGCTGCAATCCTGTGAAAACTATCCTGACTGAGAAGGAAGCATAATATTAAAAAAAAAAAAAAAAAACAGTTGAGCTGAAAGAATAAGTGGGAAAGACAGAGGAAAGATTGGAGGCAAGAGTGCAGAGGAAGAAGAAGAAACTTCTTACTGATGAATGAAGAAAGGAAAACAGTAGAGGAGACAGAAAAATCAAACTGTCAAGACAATGAGACTGAGAAAATAACCAGAATTAGCTAGGTTAATTGCAGACAAGCAGGCAGATTGACAGAAAGATGGAGAGGAAGACAGCTACAGGCAGCTATAAGAACATAATAGAAATGGACAAAAAGTGAAAGGGCACAGAAACATGGAAGTGGCAAAGATTTTTTTTTTTTTACTTCATAAATCTGCATTTTAGACATAGCTGAGAGATACAAAATGACTGCAACAATACTTTTTTACAGAGTCAAAGACAGCAGGAGAGCATGCAAATAGACAGAGAGACGAAAAGGTCAAAGAAAAGTAGGCAAACAGACAAGCAAGGTACCATACTGTATACAAATAAGCAGATTTTCAAGACAGGATATTGTGCAATGTGTGAGAAGAGAGACAAGAATGCAGAAAGGGCTTAGAAAGGTTTGGCAGACGAACACGGAGGTGTGCAAATATGCAGACTTCTGGGCGGGCAAACACGCAAGCAAACAGGCAAGCAAGCTTTAAAAGGAAAAGCCACGGCATGCAGACAAGACACATTTAGGTAGGAAGAGGAATGTAGACTGGGGGAAACAATCACTCAGCATCTCATGCTCTACTTTATGTTTCTTACTGTCATCAGACATAGTCTTATGCACACACTTGTGCTTACAGACACAGACATGCAGCCAAGCAATCCAGTGATTACCCAGGCATGCTACGTTGAGTGCCATCAGAAGCCTGGGAGAAGTATCATGTAGCTTTTGAGTGCTTACACTCACACACACAGAGAAAAAGAATAAGTGAGCGAGAGCCTTCACATCTGTTACTGGCTCTACTTCAGGCAAATCCACTTATGCTACAACAGAGTTCACATATGTTATTCCTATGATGTCAAAGTGTTCTTCGCTATTTCTTAACAACAGCAAATACTTAAGACTTGAATAAACACCAATGTGAATATAATCATAGCAATTTGCTATTTTAAAAATTTGGACATGTTTGTTACTTGCTGGTCTCCGGCTATGCAAAGCAACAGAGAGTGGTCAAGTTAGGTGAGTGAGAGAGTGCAGGCAGGGTGGAGCCAAGTGTCGGGGTGATTTGTGAGAGAAGGATAGAAGCGAGAGCGAAAGGGAAGGTTTACAAGATGGTAATGAGACCCGCTGTGATGTATGATTTGGAAATGATGGCATGGAGGAGGAGCTGGAGGTTGCAGAATTGAAGATGCTAAGATTTTTATTGGCAGTGCCCAGGATGTCAAGATTAGAAGTGCATATATCAGAGGAAGAGCTCAGGTTGGGCAGTTTGGAGACAAAGTTAGAGAGGCAAGGCTAAAATGGTTTGGATATGTGCAGAGGAGGGATGGTGCCTATATTAGACAAATGATGCTGAAGATTGAGCTGCCAGGAGGAGGAAAAGAGGAAGATCACAGAGGAGTTTCAGAAAGGAGAGCATGCCAGAAGGTTGGTATACCAGGATACTAGGGTTAGGGTACGATGGAGGCATATGATCCACTCTGGTGATACCTAAAGGGAGAGACTGAAAGAAGAAGAAGAGGCTCTTTGTTCTTCGTACCTTGAAGAATGCACAAAATTCTGTGTAATAATACACAGAATTTTGGCTGTCCATGTCAGTATGCACATAATAGCACAACATAAATCAACATAAATCTTGACCCAAACGGTCAAGATTGCAGAACATAGAAATTCTGTCACAAGATAGATCAAAATGGGTTGACCGTTGCTGCTGGATCAGGTGGCACATTGAAACTTTGGACCTCTAAAGGCCTTCAGAGCTAAAATAATGTGCAGCCTGGTAATCAGTAAATTCAGGATTAATGCACAGATAAGTTGTCGTTTGACTATTAATAAATATAATTAAACACTGAACTGTCTCTTTGACTGATGATCTTAATGTATTAGAGCATAAATTAATCTAAAGAGAGGACATGAATTTCTCCTCTCTTTTTCTCATGAAAGATTTCTTATTGCATCCAGCCCTGCATTTATTTTGAGCTTTATCCTCAACATGATCCAAGTAGATGTTGTATTTCTAGTACTTCCACAGAAAGTGGTGTGTATGCTATTTTTCTGCTGCTGCAATGACCCAATTTCAATACACAGATCATTAAAGTTTCATCTTAGAATGTCGAGTTAAATTTAGGGATACTGAAATACTTTAAAAATCAGAAAGAAAGAAAAAACACCTGCTTAAGCTGCAATTGTCAGTGCGCTCCTTATGCATATTTTTTATATTATAAAAGTTGTCAAACTTACTTACTAATTTCCTGGACTATGTATTTATGTGCTTAAACCACCATTCTACTTTGCAGTGTTTTTCAGGTTCGGCTCCAGCATTGTCTGAGAAGAGATAAGGGAGGACTGCGAGATTTCCGACTTGAGTCATGCCTTCTTCTCTAATATTGCTCACTTACAGAATAAAATCTCTCCCTCTCTGGTTTCTCCTCTCTGCCTTCCCCTGTAATTTAGGTGTGAACTCCTACATTTAAAGCTGCTATGTTCTGCCTCGCCTTTTTCCTTTATGCCCGTCTCCTTCTTCTTCCTCTCCTCCTTCTTCCCCTCTGGCAGGGAAAATGATCCAACTTAAAATGAAAGTGTGACATTTAAATAAGCACAAGCAAGAGCAAACAGAAGAAGCAGGAGAAGGAGAGGGTGACGGGGGCAGAAGAAAATGGGAAAGTGACTGATTAGAGAGGGAAAGAATGTGAAGAAAGTGAAGAAAGACTAAGTGAATACTTTCATAATATGGGTTAAAAATAGGCACATAAGAAGGGGGAATATGTAAATTGCACACTTTTAGGGCAAAAAAATCCTGAACCTCTATGTGCAAGAGGTAAATTAAAGGTTACATAAAGAGGAAGTGAAGAAAAAGTATATTCTCTCTGTAGGTATGATAAACCTTCACAAAGAAATAAAAGACTCCACATTTAGATAAACTGAAAAACAGATATTTAAATCATTCTTTATGGAGTGAAACTGCCTTGGTAAGTAAATGAATGCAAAACTACACTCATCAGCCAGGCAGGCAAGTGTACATTATTACCTGTTCAACTGCTCATTAAAACAAATATCTAATCAGCCAATCACATGGCAGCAAGTTAATGCATTAATAGATCATGAAGATGGCCTGGTATCAGAATGGGAAAGAAAGGTTAAGTGACTTCGAACTTTGAGTATATTAAAAATCACTGATAAGGTGGGGCTTTCCACAGAAGGATGTCAATGATTTACAAAAAATGGTCTGAAAAACAGAAAATATCCAGTGAGCGATGGTTTTCTGGTGAAACATGCTTTGTTAATGCCAGAGGACAGAAGGGAATTGCCAGACTGCTTTAAGCTGATAGGAAGACAACAGTAAGTTAATGAACCACTGAATTAACTGGTTAATTGATTAAGAAACGTATAGTTATTTTTAATAAACAGTTTTAAGCCAAACATGTGCAAATGATCTAATGCAGTTTTAAAGCAGTTTTGTGCTCTGCAGAGCTTTCTGTGAGAGACAGCATTTGAACATTTGGTTACCCTCATACAACTTCTTCTCTGCCTGTATAATGTATATTGGACCCAGTCACACAGGCGTAGTGACCAGATGGTGACTGCCTAGTACCCACTGGACATCAAGGAAAAATATGTATTCCCCAAATAGATGCTGGAGATCACTAGGTGAAAGTGATTGCAAAGACAAATATGGTGCTGCACCAAAAACCTCCTTGCGATTGCTTTGGTTGCTAATACATTGCCGTGGTTGCCTATAGTTTGTGAGACTTGTCTGCAAATGCTTATGACCTTCTCTCAGTGGGAGTAAAACTGTGAACCATGCAATGCAAAGTACAAATGGAGACTATTCGCCTTCCAAGTAAAAACAGTGCCTTTTCAAATATGCTGGTTTCAAGGGGATGGATGGATGGATGGATGGATGGATATTTATTCTCATAAGTCCTAATGCAGGATTTTGTTAAGTCTGTAAAGACACAAAATAAAGACATACTGCATTTTATTCAATCTACTTGAAGCACTTTTTCCAGACCAGTC
The DNA here is from genome assembly GCF_036321145.2 of Pelmatolapia mariae. NCBI lineage: Eukaryota > Metazoa > Chordata > Actinopteri > Cichliformes > Cichlidae > Pelmatolapia > Pelmatolapia mariae. The sequence continues at coordinate 19,469,330 of NC_086239.1, forward strand.
CATTAAAAGTCATTACAATAGAGAAGGTTATATTCACATCAGTACCAGAAGCCGCAGTTTGCAGAAACCTTAATTTTGTTATTTTTGTCTTTTGTGATAGAAAAAAAGATACTAAGCAACAAAAAACAGCCTTTGTGGTCTCTGGTCTCTGTTAAGCAAAGACATATTGTGCGCATATTTCAGATTCAGGTTCACTGGTGTTGCACTGTTAAAATAAATGCCATCAAACTTCAGTTTTGATCTTTTTTCACTTTCATATAAATGCTCAATTTCTCTGTATTTCATGTAGATTACCTACAGCTATGTGTTCTTTAAAAAGCAGCACATGCTGCTGCATAAATGCATCTCAATTTACTTTTATGGATTATGAAATGAAGGATTTTTTTCTAATTCTATTGGCATATGTATTCTTTAAACCATTTTTCAGTGGCTACTATCCATTTTTGAGCTACTCAAAAACAGTAGCTTAGAAAAATTATGTGCGTTTACCTAAGGCATTAAATACCACTGAATGCATCGGCTTGTTTTTTAAACAACCACACAAACACAAAAAGTATGGATCTGTGTATCCTTCTTACCTTTTTTTTTTTATCCAGTTTTCAGGATTTAATAATAAATAAATGAATAATAAATAAATCATGGCTCTTTAGACATTCAACCTCAAAACAGGGACTGCATGACGCCTTTGATGGTTGATGTTTACTTCAAGCCCCACAGGGAATGTATCTTAGTCATTCAAGCTCTGTATGGAGAGATGTTTATAGACTTCTAAATATACAAGTGGAGCTCAGATTGAAACTGAGAAATATAAAGCTGTCATCTAAAACCTTCTGTGAAGGGATACTTCTTGAAAGAACATGAGTCGTATTCAATTCAAAAGACTGGAAACGTGTATTCATATGGGTATGAGCCGAATAGAAACTGGCTCAGCAGAGAATTTAATAGCTGCGATCAGAATCTTCACCTACGACAAAACAAACTAAAATGTTTCATTTTCAACACAAATGCAAATAGTGGCATGTTGAGCACCCAGTTGTGTTGCACAGTGACATGTCCACAGTGCTTTTTTGGCATTGCTGTTGATTGGGATTACTGTTGATTGGGTGTCACCTATAGCACACCGACCAAATGAGAGAGTAATTTGGGAAGAAACATAATGTTTAGCACCATAACTGTGTCACAACGATGGATGGAAAGCGGGATTTGATGGTCCCAAGTGGAAGGAGAATGAATCAAGACCAAATTAATCACTGGATTTAGGTAAGACAGAAAACCAAAACTGTGGCACATAATCCTCCTTTAGCTTCTTTCTTGCCCTGCTATATGACCTTGGGCAGTCTTCCAATTCAATCCTGAATAGAAGTTATATAGGGACTGTGGGTGGCCTGCCAATGTAAGCCTGGAGAATAGCCAGTGGCCTCATTAGCTGTGCAATTATGGTCACCAATGGCCTTAAATGGGCGGGGTAAATTTTCAAATGTCACTTGTGATCATACATATTCCTATTCCTAACAGAGCAAGTCCATTAAACCTTGTCACATTAAGAATGATATGAGTGATTGCGATTAACAGATATTGGGGTGAAACTTTGCTCAGTTGCTGGTTGCATTCCAAATAAAACCAGCTCGATTGACTGGAAATATTTAAATTCTTACCACAGGTGCCTTTCAGTTCACTCTCTGTTCATTGTTCTGCACACTTTTGTGACTAAATGGTTTATGTTTTTTTTTTATTCTGGGCCAAACGCAACAGTGCCTAATCAACGTTAATGGCCTTTCTGTGCTCAAGTGACCCATTTCCTTTATGTAGCTCATTTAGAATGAGAGAGCAGTACATTTCTGTATTCACAGGCTGTCATTTTGTTTGCTTCCTCCTGTGCACGTCTCATCTGTTCTAATCACGCTGTACTACCCCACTGTCCTAACTGCATTCTCAAACGTGCAACTCCTATCTGTTGCTATGTGTGCAGCAAGTCTTTTAAGCAAGTTTTTTATACTGTTGTCATATACTGTTGTGCTCCCTGCATCACATGTTTGGAAGATCGTTGAACTGTGGTGAGAAGATGTTCTATGTGTTCCTGAGGAGTCTTTTTTTTTCTATCAGATGGCCTGTTGCGCTGACTATATCCTGGCAGGTAACTCTATGTACATTTTCCGCAAACAGTCATCAACTAAGTGGCAGTGAAACTGTGAGTGCAACCCAAAGTAGAAATGGGTAATGTTTGCCTTCAAAGTAAAAGTTGTGCCTTTGTAAATATGTTGGTATCAATGATATTGGATGGACGGATGGAGTGAGCAGTCCATTAAATGTCATTACACTAGAACAGGTAATATTCAGTGAGTATTGTGTTGTATTAAATTATCAGACAACTGTGCCAACAGTCATGAAAGATCAAGAACACACTCAGAATCAAAATTTGCAACAAAGAAGAGGACAGTAGGAGGCTAGGGTATATCTGGCAGCGAAAGGTACACAGATCCACAAAATGCTCAGCTGTGATGACATAAACTAAGATTACCATTATATGTAAATGGTGGGGCATTGAACACTGTCGTGTTATCCAGTGACTTCCGTTGCTTCCATGTGCACACTGCCACACTGCGCACAGTACTGCCAACTGGATACCACGTCAGCTATATCCATCCGTATGCTCAATGGTTTCAGGTGTAAGGCACAACTTTCACTCGGAGGGTGAAAGTTCTTTTTTTTTTAATTCAAGTTTCACTATTGTTTGGCATGTAGTTAGAGAGTGTTTGCAGGTACGTTGGTGTCTTCCATTCTGCAATCTGCTAGCAACCACAAGGAGGTTGTTATTGCAGCACCCGCTTTGCAATTGATTGAACCCGGTGACTACCAGTGACCACTGAGGCCTTAGTTGACTTTGTGTCATTATCATTTGTTTTCTGTCTGTGTTTGGATTTCTTGAGACTCTAGTTATGATCATAATATAGCTGGATCAGGGTGGGTGTTACTAACCATTCAGAACATGGTTCTGAATTTAGAAGAAATGTATTGCTACCTTATTCTTTCATTGGTCTTCCACCGATTATCAGAAAAGGACAGAAGCATTCTGGCTTGAGTTTAAGAAATGACTTTATTGCTTTGCATCTAGTAAAAGCATTACATTTCACAATGTACATTTACTACAAGTCTACAAAGCCAAGACAGAGATTTAATTTAATACCAATGTTTTTAACTGTGCTCTCCGTGGTTATATCTTCGGTACAATGGCTCAGCATCTGAATTATTATGGCTGTGAAGACTAAAAGAAAAGAGAGTGGTCAGCTTTCACTAATTACATTCTCATACCCAAATCATTGACGCAGATGAAGCTGACAGTCAAGATGTTAAAGTTGTCGTAAGCCTACTGTGGACTACTCTGTGGTTTTTATTCACTCTCTATCCCCTGATTTAGTTACTACTGTTCTTCTTATAAAATAAAGTCAGTGCGTTCCACACAGCAGTCTCCAGTCAGCAATCACCAATGGCAGTACATAAGCTGAGCAAAAGGAGATGACCAGGTCCAAAGAGATTTTGCTGTAGCACTGTTTGAGCTCTGTGCTTCTGGATTTCTGGGTGAAGGAGTGTACTTTCGGTGTAGTTTTGATTGCTTTGCTAGCTTATACCCTCTCCTTTATCAGCTTATAAGTTTTTCTGTAGTTTTGTTTTATTTTATTCAATGGTTAGGACATCTTTTAACAAAGAAAAACAATGAATAATACATATATAAGTAAAGAAATTGAGATTGACCAAAGACCAAAAATGTTCTTAATAAATTAATTCTAAAAAGATTTAAAATGCTTGTACATCCACGACTCCAATTTCACATTACATTTTCATGTACAGTTGCACAGTGATGTGTGCCAACATCATCTATACCTCTGGCTGATTCCATCAGAGCACTGCAACAGTTCTAATTCATCTTATGTTTACAGTAAGCCATAATGAGCAGATGTGATCACCAAAAAAACAGCTGAAACTGTTGCGAACCTCAAAGCTGCAAGTGTGGCCAGCAGCTGCCATGTCTGGAGTTCCAGACTTCTCTAGCAGATTTTTCTTTTTTTCATGTTTTTCCCCTATAATGTCTCTGATAACCCACATCAAGTCATCTCCACTATTACTTAACGGTTTCCACAGAAACACTAAAAAACAGTCTCATTCAAAGCAGTGATCTCCTGTTGATTATTGACAAAAGGGAAAAATAAAGTTGCTTCGATATTCTAAGTTCAGACCACTGTTGCTCTAAAGATAGAAAGATAAACTTACACGTTTTTTGTTAGATTGTATTTACTCTCATTGTAATCTCTATGGTAATATATACAGATATTTCCATAAACTTGTCATGGGCAGGAATATCATGGTAATTTTGGGCTTTTAATGACTTTTTGAACTATTCAAGGATGGAATGATTGTACTGCATACATTTTTTTCTTTAATCGACACAGAGTCAAAAATATACAAATACATACTGTGACAAAATGGATGAGCAGTTGTAACACTGTCCATTTGTCCCAGATGTGTTGACCTTTTTTTTTTGCACATTATGCACATTATTCCGTCTCTGTATTTATTTGCTATGATTTGCTATTTGTCAAAGTAACATTGCTGCACTAACTATCCCGGGTTTGTTTGTGTAAGCATTCTGTTGCCGGCAAATCAAACATTCTGCAAATTAAGGCAAATACTCAGTTGCATGTTTCTTTATATTTTATTATGTTACAGATTAAGTCATTTGTTCATACTTACTTTGTTCTTTCTTTCAGTCTTCATATAGTTCAGGCCCACCTATCATTTCCTCATTTTAAAGTGCTGCTGATGTCACACATGACATCGGCAGGCTGAACCACAAGAAGGGGTTTCTTTTACCATAGAAATGCTTCCTTTTGTTTGTTTCCAGGTCTGAAGGGATTTGTTGAATCTTTTTTTTTTGTTAATACAGCCATTTAGTTGTGTAAATGTGCTAATCAGAAGTGTATGGAGGTTTTTGTCATTTTTAGTCAACTATGTAGAGTTTTAGATCACTAAGCTTAGGTGAGTGGTACTGGCCGGACTAATTGAAGGGAGATTGACCTATATATGGTCAGTCTCTGCCAGACTCAGATGAGAGAGGAGAGGTGAGCTGTGTTACCAAATCCATGTACTTTTGAGTTTTGTTAATTAAGTTACTTTGGGGGGAAGTTTTGTTAAGTTTCACTGTAATTCCTCTGGAAACCGGAATGTCTAATGAGTCTGCTTCCCTACCACCTTCCTTGACATTCGAGTCTGGCTACTTCACACATATATACAAATATATACATACATACACATAGGCATAAATATATGCATACGCCTCCACTAATATTTGGTTAAATGTCCCTCGGCAACATGCTTTCGGTAGACATCAACCAGCCTCAGACATAATTCTGGCTGGATATTTGACCACTCTTTTTAGCAGTATTGGTACAGTTCATTTAAATTGGTTGGTTTCCTTGCATTGACCTGGCTTTTAAGTGTAGTCCATAGATTTTTGATATATTTGAGTGCTTTGGGAAGCTTAATGTTCCAGTTTTATTTATTCCAAAACCAGTTTTGAAACAAATCGTTTTCATGCTGATGAAAACAAACTACCACTTGTCACTCATGATCACTAACAAGAAAGTTAAAATGTCTTCTTAAATTAAAAGACAGTGTCGAACTTTCAGCAACAATTATTAAATGATTTAAGTGTGTATGTGTATATTATCATATCATAAATCCAGTTTAAACAATGATTTCTTTAAAGACTTTCCTTATTCAGAAGTAATCAAATTATATCAAATTCAATTCTGTACAAATTTAAACACAATCTTGTGGCTTGACTTCACATTCATATTACCAAAATATTTATATTCTCAATCAAGTCATTACTGCTGTTTTTGGACCACTCACATCAAAGCCAAGCACCTTTTGCTCTTAACAGTCTCACACACACACACACACACACACACACACACACACACACACACACACACACACACACTAGTTCAACTCTAAGGGTGCAAAAATTGCATCAGTTTAATGCTGTGTTTAAATTTGTATGACCTAGTTTTCAGCACCCACTTCAAAACTATATCTGCTTTATTAATGGACTGATTCCAATTAACAAATAAGTGTAAACACTTATTCATATGAGGAAACTGGCATGGAGACTGACAAAAATTGCAAGTTTATTTTCGGGGTTTAATTAAGAAATCGTCCTAACCGGAAACTGGAAACTAGGATGGAGGGAAGAAAAAGATGGAGGGGAAGGGCAACCGGTGGGGGAGATAAAGGAGAGCAGTTCAGATAATCATGTGTTTGACATTTCAGTGTCTGGTGAATGAGAGAGTATGGGAGAAAAGAAGATGAATTGACAGGGGATTAGGGGTCTGAAAAGGAAGATGGCTTCTCTTAAGATGCTTTCTTTCTTAAATGCAAGTGGGAGGAAATGAGAGGAGGGCCTGTGGTCAGAAAAAAGACAGAGGAAGTAAGAAAGAAAATTATGTGTGAGGGGAGAAGAAAGTAAAAGCAAGATAACCCTCCTACACCCTAACACTCTGTTATTTCCTCCAGGCTCTCAGTATGGAGTGACGCATGTCTGGCTACCCAGGATTTACTTGCTGTCTCACACACATGGAAACACACACAAACAAGTTTTGGCGTCCCAGAAAACTGACTTACACACTCTAGATTTAGAATTAAATGCGAGATTGTAATGTTTCGTGTTCTGTTGCTTTAAATTATCATATCTGAATTTCATTACAAAATAGAATGTTTCTGATCCTGTTTCCCAAAACAACACAGAACAGGAAATAAGCATGACATATCCACTTATCAGATCTGTGAGAAATGTTGTTTAATCTTTTCTATAATCTGGTTGTTGGGACGTGGCCATGAAGGGTTGTGTGAAAGCCAAGATATGGCACAATGAGACTAAATGAAAAGACAGGAGAATCCAGATCGTCATGTTCCCAAAAACGGTGGCCTCCTTTGCATTCAGTGAACTAGATTTAGAATTACAAAGTGAGTGATTTTTTCTTTCCCTTAACAAGATTATCTTTCAGACATGACAAGTAAAGTAAAGTTCAAAGAGTTTTTTGTTTCCTCAAAGGGAACTTAGAACAAGCCAAACCCACATCTAAGTAAATAAGCAGAGCATATAGAGCTATGTCTATTGCTGGAGGTTGAAAAATATTTATTATTACAATACAGTGTTTCATAATTACTATAATTACCCTTTTTTAAGGGTGAAAAGCCAGTATGGGCTTCTGTTTGTATCACTGCTCTTTTTTTTTTTTTATGCGGCTTCCTAAGAAGGGCAGTGAGATCTAGGCCACTGTATTAAATTCACATGCATTACACCCTATAAAAAAGGCAGCTCATGACTCTAATTTTCACTGATGTCAGCTTGCCATGTCCCCTTGCTTCCATGCTGAGAGCTATTTCAGTTCTCTGAAATGGGCCTATCATGGACGGAGTAAGCTGATGGAATAAGTGAACGGTGACGTACAGTCAAGAGATATCACATCCAGCATACTGTATGCTGCTATCATTTACTCTGGACTATTCATCAGAGGGGCTCAAGTAATATATAGCGTAAGCAGGGGATATTTTTCTAATTAGCATTGTGACAATATTGGATATTCTCCATGCAGTCATACTCATGCAAACAGTACAGTTTGCAGTGAAGTAGTATCACTTTTGAAATAAGTCAAGAACTAAAATCGCGCTACATCTGCAGAAGTTGATCAGGGGTGCGGAGGTGAGAAAGTAATCATGGTTTAAACTTCTCTAGGGCCCTCTTTGCTTCTTTTTCGTGTCCTTGAAGTGTAACCTCAGTACCCACGTGTGGAGTGAATGTTTGTTAAAATAACCCCCTCCTGAACATTCTGACATGAGCGATGTTTCTTTCTAGCTCGGCCAACAGTCTGTCAATTACAAGTGTGAATACCAATGAGAAAAAGTTCAGCTGAACCAGACGTTTCGCACTCTAAATCCAGACAGCCACTTTCTGTTAGGTCCCTCGCTGCGTTTCTGCTCTACGGAATTCACAAACTTACTGCTGTCAGTTTGACAGTTTTAGGCAGGTGCAAGGAATATATCTCAAAGACCTGACACATTTTCTCTGTGCGAACGGACAACATCTACAGGATTGCACAGGTCAATGTCGGCTGCTTGATGTGAAGTACATCCTCAGATCTAGGTACAGTTTACCAAAAGTTATGGGAAAAAAATCTTACTTTTTGTCATAGTCCCTAATCAATGGAGATGCTGAATCTTAAACATGCAAAAAGCCAGATTTCATTTTTTTACTTTTTTTAATGTTTCTTAAGAGTTGAAAAATTCTACATTAACGTGCAGAATCTCTACCTTTCTTTATTTTCCATGAAATTGTAGCTTGAAGATGTGAAATTGTTCCTTGAGTTACTGTGGTTTAGTAACAACACAAACAGATAAATGCTCACTTCACATTTGTAAGTGATTAACCTTCTTCTAAAAAGTCCACCAGGTTCACAAGAAACTGTCAGTAGATCACAATCCTCTCAACGTTATCGCCAAAGGCTAAAGAAGGAAAAGTCACCAGCATCTCCCAGGGGACAAATTTCACTGGCTGACTGGCGAGGTTGCACCTCTTAGCATGTGTGGCAATGCTGAGCAGGGGGGCGGGTTTTCCTCATAGCTGATAGGTTTTATGGGAAAAATACTGCACTGTTTATTTGCAGTTTAAGCATCAAAATTGTTCAATAAACTTCACTATAAACAACATAGTTTTGAGAGATATTTGCCAACAGTGAAGATAAGATAACAAACATTGGAAATATTGGAAAGTCTGCTTGTTCTCAGTCTGCATCTTTTGCTTTTCCCGTGCTGCGTCACAAATAGTATCTTTATTTCTAGCACCTCTGCACCAGTGGATGTAAGCGTCAGCAACAATTGAGGCTATTTTATTTTATACATTTTTTTTAGAGAGGAACTGTAACTGATATAATGTTTATGGGACTTCTAGCTACAGCTAGAATTTGTAAACCTTTTCCCCGGTTGCTAAAGTAAGATTTATAAAGCGGCAGGGAGAGGAAATCAGAGGAGGAGCAATTCATGTCACTACAGTAGCTGTAATAAGTCTGCAGAGTGTGCAAGTGTGTGCTGTATCAGTGTATGTGCTGTGTGGGTACGCTTTCTACAGTAATAAGCTTGTTGGTGTCTCCAGTTCATTTATCTGGTTCTATTCAGAGTGACCTTCAGCTGCACAGCTTGCACTCACATATTTTCCGCAGGGCACACACAATTTCTCTTTCACACGCACACAGCCAGCCAGGACACACACAGAGACAAGAACTCACAATCCTTAAACTGTCAGGTGTTAATCATGCCTGCCACAATTAGGGTGTTTAACAGCATTTTCTTTTTAAATACATGTAAACCTTTATTTAATCAGCACTGTCTGCTGGAAAATACAGATGATGGATGATTATTTGTCATCCTGCTTCCTTTCTTGCCTTTTCTTTCTCTTTCCTTTGCTCTTTGTAATCATGGTAATAATACATGTTATGTAAGTCTTGCAGCTTTTCTGCTGATAAATGGCCTGTTTTCGTGGTGCACAAGATTAGATTTATGAGACCTGATTTATGAGCTTTGCTTGAGTTAGCAAGCAGGCTGTTCAGCAAATTTACATCATGATGTACAAGGTTTGAGCACAGATGATTGACACTAATAGTCCAAATATTAGCCAACAAAAGCCTGCAAAACCTTATCATCCAATTTATGTTGAAAAATTAGTGTCTGGTGGTTAAAAACATAAAATAAAAGCACTGTATTCCTGCTCTGTCAACACCAAAATAGTGTTAATAGATGACTCTGGTTCACTTCTGCTATTCCCCTAAAATTTATTTGCTCTATTGCTGAAGTTTTGGACTTATGGGAGAAAAATATATAAAGTTGGAAACCACACATTAACTAAATCACAGTTAAAGACTTCAAGTTAGTTCTTTAATTTCAGTGGGCAAGAAATGTGCAAACAAAAGTATAATGTAGCTGATGGATAATATGTGCGTTTCCCTGGTGAGGCTTACTGCCGAGAGCTGTGTTGCAATAAAAATACAAGGAACCTACTGGAAATATTCAACACACACTCATGCTAAACAGTTACAATGACAATTACAACAATTCCAAAGTTTTGCAACTCCATTCATAAAAAACAAATCCCTTGTCCATAATTCCATCTATTTTCACGCGTGTGTACCACTTCCACTGCTGCTGCCACTTTCAGATCGCTCCCTAGAAGGCTCAATGTGACCCACAGCATGTGCGCATCAACAATTTCACTGTGAAACAAAGTATCAGCTCCCACGTCAAACTGACCAAAACCTTCCAGCTCTCTAGGCTGATGTGACAAGTCTCCACCTACAAGTCGCAGACCACTCAGCGGTGTTCATTAGAAGGACTGCTGCTCAGTCATTGGTGTGCATCCTCAAACACACATACCCACATCAGCTTCCTGAAAGTGTTTTTTTCATTTACTTAATTTACAGAAGAAAAATGTAGACAAACTTGTTAATTACTGCGATGTCTATAGTGATCACTTTGGATGAAATCTACTGAAAGACATAAAGTGTATGGCAAATGTCTCGGAGCAAAAAAAATAAAATAAAAATTGAACTGAAACTAAACTGACAGCAGAAATTTGCCAACCGTTTGAAGTTATAACTACAGCTTTAACTTCAAAATCACACATTTTACAAATTATTCATCATTACAATGATATGGAGGACCAGAAGAGCCACGCGCATCGAAATAAAAATTTCTGTGCTTTAATAATGAATTGTAGAATAAATTCTGCAATTGTAAATTCATTTTTGAATTCCAATTTAATAAACTGCATTTCAAAATCCTTTTTCCAATTGCATTTCAAAATCCTTTTTCCAATTGCACTTTAATAAACTGCATTTTAAAATCCTTTTTTCAGTTGCAATTTAATAAACTGCAGTTTAAAATCCTTTTTCCACTTGCAATTTAATAAACTGCAGTTCAAAATCCTTTTTCCACCTGCAATTTAATAAACTGCAGTTCAAAATCCTTTTTCCACCTGCAATTTAATAAACTGCAGTTCAAAATCCCTTTTCCACTTGCAATTTAATAAACTGCAGTTCAAAATCCTTTTTCCACTTGCAATTTAATAAACTGCAGTTCAAAATCCTTTTTTCCACTTGCAATTTAATAAACTGCAGTTCAAAATCCTTTTTCCACCTGCAATTTAATAAAATGCAGTTCAAAATCCATTTCCCTTTCCTGTTCGCTCCTGGATTAGCTGCTGGATTAGCTCCTGGATTAGCTGCTGGATTAGCTCTTCGATTAACAACTTGCTGGAGGCTATTCAAATTAGCCACACCGTGGGATGTAAGGAGCTCTCTGATTGGTTGGTCAGACACAGGCTGTCTGCCAGCCTGGATTTTTCTAGCTCATAGCTTCTCCCTGCTACGAAGCGTGTGTGCTTGTACAAAGGCCGTTCAGCGTCGGGATTTACACTCGGCTCGACTCGGATATGTGAAGAATGAAGGGACCCTGCAGCGAAATGGAGAGCCAACCTCTGACTGAGTGCCTGTCTACACAGTCTGACCACCTGTTGAAGGTAAGGTGCTAACGTGGCTAACGCTAGCATCACCGCACGTAGCCCCGTTATTTTAAGATCATCTTAGCTAATGAAAGTCTTACGTCGCAGCTGTACGAGCTCGCTACGTGTTTTGTAAGCTGCTGTGCTCTTCACAAATAAAGCTGGAAGCAGCTCAGACTGTTAGAACCAGCACTGAGGCCTGTTACATTTATACAGTGTTAGAGCAACGGCTGCAACCTACAGCCTTAAACTAGCGATTACAATGCTGACAGTAAACTCGTCAGTCCAGATGTTACCACATTACTCTATGGTACTTAGAGTTAAAACAACTGAGACAGGCTGATTAAAATAACAGCTGTCAGTTCTCTCATTCCTTATATCAAGACTGGAGATCACACTACTGATTTCAGTTCATTTAATATGTGAGTGCACAGATTCATTCTCAACTGGACATAAATGATGATCAAAGGTTGTATATATGATGAATTCATCAAATCCCAGCCTCTAACACAGTGCGCTGAATCTTAGCTTTGAATGTCCAGTATATTCTAATCAGTGCAATGTAAGCATTCACTGAACCTACAGTATCTACACCTGTGTGGTAAAGATACAGATAATGAAGTTTAATTATTAATACAATATACATCATGAAAAATGAAAGCTGAAATTGATTCAGTTTAGTACTTTTCTCTGTATGTTCTGTGATTATAAAGGCCTTAGATTCTGTGATATATACTGTAAATGATTTTCACAGAAGTCTTAAAGTACTTAAATCACTGCTGATAGTCTGGTTGTTTATATTTTCACGTTTTTGTGTCTGTAGGGCTGTTTGATGACGATATGAACTCCTCTGGGAGATGAGGACACACCCACATCTGTTCCATACTGCAGCCATGGATGGTGTTACAGCTCTGAGTCAGCTTTGGGCCATCAGACGCACACACTGGAAAACCAGCGCCTGTACTTCATGCAGGAGAGACAGCCTCATGATGTAGGTTCATAAGCGAGTTCAAACATTTCTGGCCTCTTATCACTTAGATTTTGAATGCATTTAAAGCAGGAACTGCACACTAGGGGTGGGTTTTAATAATCGATTCATCGATTAAAATCGATTCTGGCTTGGATAACGTGAAATCGATTCATTAAAATCCTGAATCGATTTTTTAATATAAATTTATTTTGCCCAAAACGCCAGAATCTCAGGTGTAACCTCACAAAATTTCAACAACCACCAAACAGCTAAGACAGTAAATGAGAGCAGGTACACGGATTCTGCACAAGGACGTAAACACACAGCGCGACCTGCGGATCTGAATCAGTGAGATGTCGCCTTTCTCACCCGACGGGCGCTGCAGCTTTAAGCGTCTGCGCGCGACGGCAATCACTTTCTGGCACAACAACTGCACGGACACGGTCGGTGCCGAAAGCCGACAGCTCGCTGATTCTGATATTTCGGTGGGTAGCGCTTTGTGTTCACGTCATTTTTGCGCTGATTCTAAAGCTGTTAGTTTTATCTCTCTCCAAACAATATTGACCGAACCAGCAGCAAAAGAAGATCCAAACTACGCTTCACATAAACATCGTCATGAATTCCCTCTGACGTTTACTGTTTTGCTTTACCCACGATAAAATCACACTTCATGCACAGCTCTCTCTCTCTCTCTCTTTACTGTTTTCTGCATTATTTGCTTGCTTGTTACGCACAAGTCTACCGTTGTTTACAGCGCTGTCGGCCGCTGTTTTGTTTTTTTCGTTTTACATACTTCCGAAAAGAAAACCTAATTTCTGCCGTTCAATACTGAACAAATTTAAACTTTTTAAAATTATGCGAAATGCAAAACACTTAGCCGTGTCTCTAATAAAACCACTGTAACGTCAGAGGTAACGTTCATATGTTGATTAATGGTTTTCTTTCGTTTTTGATGTACTGCAGATACATATTTTTATAAAATCTCAGGCCAGGAAAACCACCTTCATGTTTTTCTGTTTTATCTTCAGCTACTTTGACACAAAGGAATCTGCTGTGACGCTCACACCTTTGATAGTCTTGCATGTGTCAGCTTCCTTTTTATAGATACAAAAATATGTAAATGTACTGATCTGAATTATAATATTTCTGACTGTCAAAATTTCCCAGATTCAAATCGAATTGAATCGGGACCTTGTGAATCGGAAATGAATCGATTCTAGAAATCAGTGACGATACCCAGCCCTACTGCACACCTAGCTGTCAAAAGTTTGGCAGCATGAGTACTGTAAAGTTTTGTAGGGTCCTTGTTAAAAATTCCACAAGCACCACACCACATTTGTCATATACAGTTCCATTTTGTACAGGACATTTTTGAAATTATATATATATATATCCTAGTTATCCACTTGTCAGTAATTTTTGAGTAAATGGATGTCACTGATAAATCAGTGGTGATTCACCTGCAAATGTTTTTAACTAACTTTGTTTTTCGTAGAATTCATCAGCATCTGCGGAGAGATGCATTTGAATATCTTCTGGTTCCACTTTTCCTTACCTGGAAGCTGAGTATTGCTGATTTCTGACAAGGACACAAACCTCAGTGCTTATCATGGGTGTTACATCCTCTGTGCAGCAATTCCAGAGAAAACAAGAGAGCAACGACCACTCATAAAGACCAGCCAGAAAGCTGTCCCTTTCTGGCAGCTGTGGAAACGTCCAATAAGAAAGTTTGCATTCTTAGAACAATGCTGGGTCATGTGTGATGTGTCATATGAGGATATTACATTTTGACTTAATTCTGCTCAATTAAGTGTTTTGATCGTTGATCCAGTATGGCAGCTTTGTGTTGTGCTGCAAGTTAAAACCCATTGTCCTCATGAGCACAGCATGTAACAACTCTCCTTAAAAAAAAAGTCGACTGACTTTAACTGGACACAATGGTTTCCAGTGGGAGATACATTCATCACTCATCCGTGACACTGGAGAAGTCATCTGGATGAGTGATAAAACAATTTTCCATGGAAAATCCAGAGGAACTAAACTTTGTTGTTGTTTCTTTGGGCTCAATTTCGCCTGAGGCTGAAATTGAGCCCAAAATGTTTTCTTCTTTCAGAAGACTGTTTTCTTGTGAAAGAAGAAAACATTTTGCCAATAATCAGATAAAAAAGATTGTTAAACCAGGTGGTATTCTCTGGAGTTTAAGACCAAAACTGAACTCAGTGAATTGACATTGGACTGGAATTCATAAGATGAATAGAAATACTGCTGAAGCTGAATGATATATATATATGTGTGTGTGTGTGATCTTTGTTTTCTCCAATTCACCAGGTCTGTAAAGTTCAGTATGACTGTGGTACATGATACAAAAGAATAAATACAGAAGAATAACAACTTTATGTGAATAACTTTACTCTTTTTAAAAATAACTCATAAAACAAGTAAAAGTACAAATGTGTACAAGTTAGAGACTTCCTCAGTAAGTTTACACTCTTTTGGAGTGATTGTAATTGTGTGTTAAAGAGAAAGAGATTAGGAGGTAAAGTAGAGGATGCAGAGTCCATCACTGAGGCCGTCTCTCCTGCATGAAGTACGGGCGCTGGTTTTCCAGTGTGTGCGTCTGATGGCCCAAAGCTGACTCAGAGCTGTAACACCATCCATGGCTGCAGTATGGAACAGATGTGGGTGTGTCCTCATCTCCCAGAGGAGTTCATATCGTCATCAAACAGCCGTACAGACACAAAAAACGTGAAAATATAAACAACCAGACTATCAGCAGTGATTTAAGTACTTTAAGACTTCTGTAAAAATCATTTACAGTATATATCACAGAATATAAGGCCTTTATAATCACAGAACATACAGAGAAAAGTACTAAACTGAATCAATTTCAGCTTTCATTTTTCATGATGTATATTGTATTAATAATTAAATTTCATTATCTGTATCTTTACCACACATTTGCCACACAGGTGTAGATACTGTAGGTTCAGTGAATGCTTACATTGCACTGATTAGAATATACTGGACATTCAAAGCTAAGATTCAGCGCACTGTGTTAGAGGCTGGGATTTGATGAATTCATCATATATACAACCTTTGATCATCATTTATGTCCAGTTGAGAATGAATCTGTGCTCTCACATATTAAATGAACTGAAATCAGTAGTGTGATCTCCAGTCTTGATATAAGGAATGAGAGAACTGACAGCTGTTATTTTAATCAGCCTGTCTCAGTTGTTTTAACTCTAAGTACCATAGAGTAATGTGGTAACATCTGGACTGACGAGTTTACTGTCAGCATTGTAATCGCTAGTTTAAGGCTGTAGGTTGCAGCCGTTGCTCTAACACTGTATAAATGTAACAGGCCTCAGTGCTGGTTCTAACAGTCTGAGCTGCTTCCAGCTTTATTTGTGAAGAGCACAGCAGCTTACAAAACACGTAGCGAGCTCGTACAGCTGCGACGTAAGACTTTCATTAGCTAAGATGATCTTAAAATAACGGGGCTACGTGCGGTGATGCTAGCGTTAGCCACGTTAGCACCTTACCTTCAACAGGTGGTCAGACTGTGTAGACAGGCACTCAGTCAGAGGTTGGCTCTCCATTTCGCTGCAGGGTCCCTTCATTCTTCACATATCCGAGTCGAGCCGAGTGTAAATCCCGACGCTGAACGGCCTTTGTACAAGCACACACGCTTCGTAGCAGGGAGAAGCTATGAGCTAGAAAAATCCAGGCTGGCAGACAGCCTGTGTCTGACCAACCAATCAGAGAGCTCCTTACATCCCACGGTGTGGCTAATTTGAATAGCCTCCAGCAAGTTGTTAATCGAAGAGCTAATCCAGCAGCTAATCCAGGAGCTAATCCAGCAGCTAATCCAGGAGCGAACAGGAAAGGGAAATGGATTTTGAACTGCATTTTATTAAATTGCAGGTGGAAAAAGGATTTTGAACTGCAGTTTATTAAATTGCAAGTGGAAAAAAGGATTTTGAACTGCAGTTTATTAAATTGCAAGTGGAAAAAGGATTTTGAACTGCAGTTTATTAAATTGCAAGTGGAAAAGGGATTTTGAACTGCAGTTTATTAAATTGCAGGTGGAAAAAGGATTTTGAACTGCAGTTTATTAAATTGCAGGTGGAAAAAGGATTTTGAACTGCAGTTTATTAAATTGCAAGTGGAAAAAGGATTTTAAACTGCAGTTTATTAAATTGCAACTGAAAAAAGGATTTTAAAATGCAGTTTATTAAAGTGCAATTGGAAAAAGGATTTTGAAATGCAATTGGAAAAAGGATTTTGAAATGCAGTTTATTAAATTGGAATTCAAAAATGAATTTACAATTGCAGAATTTATTCTACAATTCATTATTAAAGCACAGAAATTTTTATTTCGATGCGCGTGGCTCTTCTGGTCCTCCATACAATGAAACATCTCAGTTGAACTACTGAGCTACAGCATAAAATTATTATATTATATATTTCTCTGTATTCAATATATGTAGGATCATTTCAAACAGTTTGGAAAGGAACAGCTGTCACATATTTATGAAAACTGACTTCTGACTCCTGAAACATTATTCACACTTTCTGCTGGGTTTTTTTCCAGTCTGATGTAAATTCACATATTGATGGGGGAAAACAAGTCTTTTTGACTGTGAACTGTTCTGCCTTCTATTTCTAGTTTGGAATAAATATTTGATCTTTGTACCCTCCAAATGACTGAAAAGGACAAATAGGTTTGATATGCTCACAGCAGATCAGATCATTTGACTATGACAGCCTATAACACAAATGTGAGTGTCAGAGTTTCAACAATGTGTGTAAAATAATCAATTTTCTAAACCGATTTAAACTCATCTTTTTATTATTGTTTCCTCTTTACTTATTTTTCTACCTCATTCACCTCTGTATCTCATTTTTCCTCCACCCTCTGAGTCTTTCTCCTCATTTACCCCTCTTTTTGTCAGCATATGCTGAACTTTATTTATCTCTTTCTTTCTTTTTCATTCCCAAGAGAAACCCTGTGCTGATCTCCAGGCCTGATTTTATGACATCATTGTTTTATTGTCTGTTGTCTTGAATTGTCTCTATATAAATCAACTGTGCCTCAAGGGAAATGACATGACTGACAGCCAGGGAGGTAGACAGCAGGAGGTGAAGGAGACAGCTGACAGCAGAAGAGGATAGAGAAATCCACATTAACTGCAAGGAAGACGTGGGGAAAGCAGGGGCAAGGAAAAGGAAGAACAATGAAAAATGGCAGAAGATAGGGATGGAGACGAGGAGGAGACGGTGCGGTTTCTGCAACTCAAATTTGTTTTTATATTTATTCAAAATGCAGTTTTAACGCATACAATCAACCATAACAGATATTCACGTATTCATTTTATTTTTTTTAGGTATGTTTGTAAAGTCTGAATAATGCATGTTAATAACTGATTAATCTGAGTGTCACCTCTACCCTCATGTAATCACTTTTCCCAGTAGGAAACTGTCATTGTAAACCTGGTCATGCTGATCAGGGAGCTGAAAATACCCAAAACATATATTCTTTTCGTGCAATAACAACACCCCATCAAAGCCATTTACAAAAACATTTTTTTAAAAATGGACAAACGGTCAAATGTAATACTGATTATGTTTTTTAAACACATTTTTTTCTGTTTTTCAAACTCCATTCATCCAGTTCATGATGCAGACTTTCTGAAAAATTAGATCTGGTTTTAAGCCCATTTTGAGATGGTGTCATGTTTAAAAAAAAAAAAAAAATCAGAAAGACGGCTTTTATATGGTTATATATAATTATATATAATATGGCTATATTATATATTATTATACAGTACAGTGAAAAAGTATTTGCCCCATTCTCGATTACTTATTTCCTTGCATAAGTGTTTGAGATCATCGAATTTGAACATTGGACAAAAATAACCTGAGTAAACACAAAATGCAATGATTTCATTTATCGAGGTAAAAAAGCTATCCAAATCTACCCCCCAAACCTAATAACTGGTTGTTCCACCCTTGGCGGCAAGAACTTCAGTCATGTGATAACTTTCAGTGAGTGTTTCACATCACTGTGGAGGAATTTCTTCCCACTTTTCTTTGCAGAATATTGATTCAGCTACACTGGAGGGGTTTTGAGCATGGATTGCCTGTTTAAGGTCCCGCCAATTCATCTCAGTTGGATTAAATCCAGACTGACTAGGTGTCGTACTTTTAATGTACCTTTGGGCTTCATTTTTTCTCACTTTGGTAAGAAGTAAGAAATTTAAAAAATAGAAATTTTTACAACAATTTCCATCAATCCAGCCATCTATTTTCTTCTGCTTGTCCAACTAAGTTCAACAAACAAGGCATTAAAGTAAACACATCGTCATGCAGTAGTTACCTGTTAACAATATAAACCCGAGGCTAAAGTCCCACACACCAACACAAATCCATATCCTAATCAGGACACACATACAGTATGATATTTCTCTTAGTATTTATGTATGAACACAAAGCTGACAACACAAAGACAAAAACTAGACCAGAGACTTCAAAGTGATCGCCACAGTGATTCTACACTGCAAACATTAACAGTTAGAAATGGAGGCTACAAGCCTGACTGCTCATCGCTGCTTTTGTTACCTGCAGAAGTGAAGTGTGGAAGAAGTGAAGTGCAGAAGAATGAGTCTCTGACCGCTGAGTTTGCATCTGCATGCACTCAGCTTTAAAATCACTCTGGGTTCTTGACTAGCTTAGCATTAGCATGCTGTCTGTGCACATGCTTGCAAAGAAACAAAGAGCTGTTAGCATTTCTGTCCTGGACGCAGCTTCCAATTAAGTTTTGTGCTTTTGTCCTCATCTGCAAACCTCAGTAGCTGTATTGCTGTCCACCGTTTTACTCCTCACACACATGAACTAAAATTAGCTGATTGTAACGCAAATATGCAGGAAGACAACCGAAGAACCTTTGCAGTAACAACATAAGTGTAACTGTAATGTAACTACTAAATTTAGTACAGTAATATGTTACTGTCAAATGTCATGTGATCACAGTAACGTGTTACTATAACATGTCATACCCAACACTGGCAGTAGCCTATTATATGTTATATAATATTATGTTTTTAACTGGTTGGGTGTGCTTGGGGGAAAGAAAGACTTAATCCTGATATAACAGGGGGTTAAATGACAAATTGCATGAAATAGTGATTGACACATCTTGTAGACATATGCTCTGCCACTTTTTACGTACATCTGACACGACAAGGAAAACACAGAGGGGACAGTAGCCAGCACACTACTGGGGTACCTGACACAAACACCATCCTCACCAGTCTTCATTCATAAAGTGCTCTACAAACCCAAGCATCATGCCCAACAGGTGGATTCACCTGTTTCAGTGGACTAAGAGACAAAGAGTGAAAGTGGACAGTCTTTTCATAAGTCTTTTTCATTTTAATTTCCTTGTTTTCAATATTATTTAGTTATTGGTTCTGTCAGTAGTTAGCTAACATAATTCAATATAGCACTACCAAACTAGTGACTTCATGTTCTTCACTTGGACAAGATGACATTAAATTTGTGACCATTTTTCTTTACAGTAAAGCGCCATGGTGTAAATTAGGCTTAATATATGTAGTGTTTCATTTCCACTTTAACATACTGTTTAAAACGGAATTATTGTCAGTTTTATAGATCTTTATGAATCACGTAATCACACTGCAGTTCAAAATAGAACTCTGCTGCCTGTAAGACACTGCATTAATACTGCACTGAGATCTTCTTAGGGATCATTTGTGCAGTTCCTTGATATTACCGAATTGCTTTGCAGAATCTTTAAACACAGGTTCACATTCACATTTAACAATAACAGTAGGTGGTAACTGCAGAGCTCCTATAGCCAACCTGGCAAAAAAGGGAGACAAGCTTGTGATTATTGTTGGAACTAGTCAATGATGAAATTTCAAGCATTTCTTAGAGAATGTAAATTAACATAATCGTGCATTTAAAAAAACACGTATTTTAATAAAGAGAGGTCAACCGTAAGTCTAACAATGTTTACTGTGGACTCATAATTATGATTAAACTTGTTTAAAATCTATGCCCTTAAAATCTGGAGTTGAATGGACTGTGCAACCTTTAATGGAAACATACCTTCTTTTGTGACTCTCCCGTGGGATAATACAGAGACCTTATCATGGTGGTGATCAGCGATGAGGTAGGTTATGTAGCACTCAACCTGAAAGACAGAATGACAGATTCAGCAATGGCATTTAAAGTTCAGCATTCACTAGTCGATCCACCAGTTTTATTTATTTATTTATTTTAAGTTGATTTGCTAGATATGGGCATCTGGAAGTGGTGTGTATGGGACTTTGTACTTACAATAGGTGGACATAGCAAGACAGGAATTCAAGTGACACTATATTAAATCTATGACAAAAAAAATCTAGAATTTATATAGTCCTCATTTGATGAAATGTGTTATGTCTCATTGTCAAAACTTTTTGACCATAACTTCACACAGAAAGAAACATTTTAATGAGGTAGTTTCTGAGAGGTCAGTCCAAAGTGACTAATGAAGGACCTCTAAAACCTAACTTCACTTGACTTCATCATCATCTACAGTCAGTTCCTGCTGGGCTATTATTTCTGATAACTACACCTGTACCACTTTTTTCGTCTAAAGCTAAGGAGACTTAAACATTCTATTTCTTTTCAACATCCCCAAGAAGCAAATGCCTTTGCACTCTGTAAAAAAATGTAAAGCATACTTACCTAGTCTAAAATGGTATAGCAATAAGTACAAAATATGTAGATAGTTTTCCAGTGGCTGCGCTGCACTGAGCTGAATGTTTCAAGGAAAGGTAAACCCTTTCACACTGACTGTAGGCAGCACACTGGGTGGCAAATATGCATGCTTACAGCTGAGGGTGAATAAAAGAATGATCAAATCATATCTCTATAATATTCTATCCTTTTTCCTTTCAGCTGTCTTGAAGATGACTGAATCCAGGTCGAGTCATTCTTCTTTTGGTGCTTTCTATAGCTGTTTCTGCAGAATGGCAATTCAAAGGTCAACTTCTTTCAACTGTGGGTTGTTATTAGTGATAAATTGAGTATATGTTATATTTCATAGGCCAAAAAATGTTGTTTTCCAAGAAATCTGAAAATAATTTGATCTGTAATACATTAGTAATGTGATTGTTATTTAACCTTCTTTTCTTCTTTTCTTTTAAAGTTGCTTTTTAAAAAATTGGAAAATGGTTTAGTTTTATGTACAGCATTGCACTAAAGTCTTGAAGGACATTTTCAAAGCTCCTTTCTAGATTTTCGGTTCTGTATGCTGTCAACATCATCACACACTGCTTCAATAATGTTGAGGTCTGGCCTTTGAGGAGACCAATCCATAACTCGTAGAGCTCTTTTGTGTTTTTATCCAGGTATGCTTTACTGAATTGGCAGTGTATTTGGACTCGTCATGCTGAAAAGTGACGCTCTTACCAATCAGACACTTTCCAGATGGTATTGCACGGTGGATCAAATGGTACTTTTCTGCATTCAAAATTACATCTTTTTAGATGACTGTAGACACACACTGTTGTACCACTTACCGGAACTCCTCCATACAAATTGATGGCAATTTGAACCTAAACTTTCCCATTACACCTGTTGACACATTTTGGCACGCACACACTTTTTTCCTTTCTATCTTGACAGACGCACTTCCACTTAGACCACTTCTACTGTCCTCCACTTATCCAGTTTGCTCTGAACTTTTAAGGACACTCCGCGCACCATGCCTACATATGCCAGGTTTTCAGCTAACAGCCTTTTGAGAATCACCTTGTTGGTGCAAAAATGTTATTTTTTTCCTGTCAAACTGTGTTATTTTTGCCATTTTTGTAGATTCAAGCCAGGAAATGGGAGCAAATTATGTGTTTTTGCAAGTAACAAAATTACTAGATACAATTTAAAACTTCTTCTTCAGTTCTTAGCTAAGTTGTCTGTTACATACGGACAACATCCTTTGAGTTAGGTACTTGAATGCTTGAATGATTCATAGGTCAGTGTTAAGTGGCTTAACAGTGGCTTAGAATTTAGCAGAGAACTGTCGGTCTGCCTGTGCTCGTTCTATAGATAGATTTCATCAGCTGTGTAAGATACAGCTGCAGAACTTTACATGGATGTAGTTGAGATCAAATTAGAGATTGAGCCAGAAGATGGGTGTGGTGTTAGTAAAAGGGCCAAAGTGTCTGTGTCTCCTTTCGCCATTAAGGTCCTGTGGCTCAGTCTTTTATTTATTATTTTTAATTAAAAAATGCTTAGTAATAATTTAAATTCTTTCCCTATGTCTTTGATATGTTCAGGAATATGCAATTAATGTTTTAAAGTTATGAAAACTTTCATCTAATTGTTTCTCCATAACAACTACATCTCTTGCTCTGCAGTCTTTCAGTGGATGGCTTCCTTTGTGCTGGAGATCCTCTGAAAGCTGGGCAGCAGCTGTGAGACTGCTATTCTTAGCTCATTCTTCAATGCTGAGCTTTGACCACCATTTCGTCTTGATTGAGGCAACAAAAAAAATCTATTTCACACAGTTAGGATGTGGCAAGACGTTGACATTGCAGTGGGTACACCTTTTCAATGTTTCAATCAAAAATGCAGCCAAGGTCTTTGACTAAAACTGCAGCCGCATCGACAAATCAGATGTCGGATCAATGAACACTTCCTGCAGTGATGAAGTCAGCAGTTGGTGTTACACCAAAGCAGTCTTGGATTTAGCCACATTTTGCAGTATACTGTACTGAAGGGCAGAAACATGAGCTTTTATGCACTGACTGTGCTCTACAGTTTGCTGATCTAAATGAATGATTTGAGGCTCTCAAATAAGTCTGCATTGCCTTCTTTCACTCACAGGTTGCTCATCTCTAGGTTAGAACGGTGTGATTTTATCTACAAACTTTTAAAGTGTGTGTATGCAGGTGTGTGTCAATGAGACATGGAAGTTTTATGAGAAAAATGATAAACAAAAAAGTTCATTACCTTTTATCTCCAACAAGATTCTAATCTCAAAAGTGAGGTAGAGAAGTTCCAATTATACCATATAGTTGGGCCCTATAGTGATAATGCTAATGTGATATTGATAGAAACAATTATTATCAGGTTAGGTTAGAGTTGCCAGGAGGGGAGTTTCCCTAATAAGTGGAATATTTTGTGATTAACATAGACATCCTGTTTTTGTACAATTTCACCAAGCCAGTCCCATTTAAGTTTTTCATCAATTCAAAGGTGACAATATAATGAATTGTAATGCTGAGAATTTCTGGGGGAAAAGCACTTGTGATTAATACGGGGAGAAGGGAGAACACCTCTGTGGTGTAGACTGTGTGATCAGCCACATAATTTACTCTGTGGAGATTTAATGTAATTAAGTAAATGGACTGCAAATCCTTCCTACCTATAAACCATCCAGGTTCTCACCTGTGAGCTTAAAAGCATGTGTTTATCAAAAGCACCTGTCTGTATTTGTTTTAGTTAAATAAGGTGAAAGAGTCAAACTAATTCCAGAAGGACAAAGGTGCCTTTCAGCCACTTTTGGTTGTCAGTTATTAAAACAATAAATCTCTGCATGCTAGACCAGTGAGACACTCGGCAGTTCAGTTAAATAAGCTGCTTCTACATAACGTTATTACCTCACATGTGTAAAAGACAAGTGACAATTACTCCATGCAGACACATTTTGTTGGCAAATTAAAACACAAACATTTAGCTTATAAGCTGAATGATTTATGCTTACAAGTTTACACCAAAGCAGTCTTGGATTCTCCCAGATTCTCCCAGCAAGGTGTAAGCACCTCAGATTAGCCTCCATGTCTGAAGGTTGATGGGTGGTGGTGTAACACTGGAGCTACAGTATGTATATCTAGACCATTAACTCCTTGTCCCCCACCAACTAAGAGTGGGTTCCCCTGAACCTAATTCGTATGCAGCGTAATGATTAGGTGTTACAGGAAAAAATATACAGCGTGATTTTGTTTTCTATACACTCTCATAATAACAGAATAGCAGCTATCAAAGTTGGTTTGCTGCCATCTCTCCCCATGGGCGGAGCCTGTGTGTTTCTCATTCGCTAGCTGGCACACCTGTTCTCCATCAGTCATTTATTTGCAGTATATACGGACCAGCTTGCATTTCCATTCCATGCCAGATTGCCCTTGCTTGTGTGCTGCAATCAGACTGTCTGATGCTAGTTTTGGTGCTCCTGTGTAACAGGTGTTACTGACTTTTGTTTTCTCTCTGCCTTCCAGTGCAACCACTCATTGGCTCAAATATCCCACGCAAGCTGAAAGGTGCTTGTTATCCTAACTAAGGATAACTTTCCCAACACTTCAGAGCTGGACAAACCTGCAAAAAGGATTTAACGGATTTTCCGATTACCTGCACTTATCTGTCTGCCCACTCTCCGCTGCTTTGCTTACTGGAAATGTCTGTGTTGCTCACCCCTTTTGCCACCTGCCAATCACAGACAAGCTCATAAACCACCTATGTCAGTTTAGCTCACTAGTTGAGCAGGTGCTCATGTGCATGCGGCTGAAATGCAGCTGCCTGGGTTTGAGTCTGAACTCTAGCCCTTTGCTGCATGTCCTCCCCTGCTCTCTCTCTCCCTGTATGCTCTACACTGCACAACTATCAAAAAAGGCAAAAAGCCCAAAAATAAATAGTAAACGCTTTCCATTGAATTCAACCTCAAATTCTATGTCCTTTCACTAGCTAAACACAAACCTGCTTTCTCCTCTGGCAGAAGTCCTGTCCTGCTACTGAAAAAAGCTACTCACCTGCTATCACTTACTCGTTTCAAGCTTGTATTTTTTACATATGTACTGTAAATTGTGTTATTTGAACAGTACAGCAGGACACACCGTTGCAGTGGCTGCTGTGTGAGCTGGGATAGTTCAAGCCTAGTTAGAATTCTGCTACCCTGCAGACAGAAGCAACAACAAAACACTATAGGGATTATACACCCCTCTAAAACTCTTCCTCTCTGCGTCTTTGTGCATCTCTCAGACTTGTTTTCTGTCTTTTTTTAGTGGGGGGTTTTTTTCCTGCCTTGATATCTTTTTCCCCCCTTTTGCACAGTCTTTCTTCCTCTGTTGCTATTTCTCCCTGTCTTTCTCCGATTAATAAAAGTGGCAGAATAAAGGATTTATACTCAAAAGGGATTCATTCAGGGTGCCAAGAAACTAGAAATGGCCTGTGTTAATCACTGCATGCACATTTGCAACCACACACACGCATGCGCAGTTTCCAAAGCACCCACACAGAGACGCATACTCCATATATCATTATCACGGGGTTCCAGCCTGCAGATAATCCAGTAACAGTTGACATTTAGCAGCCTGTTGTTCGCACAAACACATTCAGTAGAAGCTCTGATTAACACTGGCATTAACATGTTTTATGAAGGCAAGATTAACACCAACTAACAGGAAATACATGCCCTCAAATGCTGCAACAAGAGAGCACGACAGAACAAAACAATTTCTTTCTTTCTTTGCTTTTACGTAATGTTGAAGGATTTCTGGCTCTGTGCAACTGAGATAGAGAGCTGTGGGGGGGGGAGATGTGGTCAGAAAGAGGAAAAGGCTAATAAAGTGGTGATGACTCACAAATCAATGGTTGCACTCAAAGAGATGAAGTCAGTACTCGCAAGTAAGCATGATGAGTGCATGTTTGGGCTTGCAAATGGGTCAAGAGAAAATTTAATTCACGTGATCAAGGCACATCACTGATGGGGCTTTGTTCATGAAGGTCAGGCTATAAAATGTTTTTAAAAAAAAAAAAGTGCTGAGGATTTAAATGGCACACCACAAAATATCAATTGATATACAGGATAACAGAGAATAAACAGAGCATCAAATGAAAAGCAGTTCTTCTGGTTATAAAAGACTCAGTATGTATCATTAATGCTATCAAGAATACTTTCACGGAGCAGCCTGGTGACCAGGAGTTGAGGTAGTGAGCGTTAAATGTCCTTTCATTTCAAAAACGTTTTGTTACTTATCAACTGTTGCTATGAAGGTTTGTCTCTTGTATCATCTGGTAACAAAACCAACACGCAAAACAGCTTTAAACGATATCCTGGCTGTCTATACATGTGATCAGTGTAAGAGTTATTATTATAATTCATCTATAGATGGGGTACAACTCTTCACCTAATGCAAAAAAAAAAAAAAATGATAACGAGCAGGCAATCACCACATGTGTTAAAGTGCTGGGCCACCTACACACTCTGCCTGTAGAAGCTGCAGCCGTGTAAACCAATACCATGAAGCTCCTGGCGCACAGATTTTGTGCTGATGTTCATACCAGAGGAGAGCTGGAAATGACTGAATCAGCAAAGTGTTGATGGCTTTTACGAACTATGCTCATTAGCACTCTGCAACCCCGTAACTCTCTAACTTTACCCTCTCTGACACTTCGGGGGGAAAAAATTTACCAGACTGACTTATTGCAATGATGATATCCTATTACAGCACACTGCATAGCTAGGTGTTTGATGTTATACAACTCTGTTAATGAGACTAAAAGACCTGAATTCAGTGTTTAAAATGTAAGTATAAGCTTGTAAAGATTCTATTTTAACCTGAACAATAAATGTTTTATTTGCCCTAACCAGGTCAGTTTCATGTCCAATGAATGCCAACTGAAAGTGAAACTAAAAATCAAATGATACAAGATTTAAACCC
The DNA here is from genome assembly GCF_036321145.2 of Pelmatolapia mariae. NCBI lineage: Eukaryota > Metazoa > Chordata > Actinopteri > Cichliformes > Cichlidae > Pelmatolapia > Pelmatolapia mariae. The sequence continues at coordinate 19,496,637 of NC_086239.1, forward strand.
AGTGAAGTCTCATGTGATTACAGCAGATGTTTTCTTAATTTCTTTAGTCATTGCATGTAGTCATTTTATGATTTTGTGGCTCTGCTGTATAAAACATGTTGAAGTTATATAACTAATTACTGATAACTAACATATAAAGAATGTCAGGTGCTGACAGAATAAAATGCTTTAGTTAAGCAGATGCTTCTTTAATGTAGATGACATATGAAAAACAGTAAACTCTCAGGTATTAATTATTATTTTTATCATTTTAATTGGAAAATCAAGTAATAGCAGAAGTAGCCAAGGATTGAAATTGAACAGTTCCTTAAAATTTAAAACTCACTACTTTATCTCATTTGGTATTAATTTCAGTAATAATTTTTTTTTTTTTTTTTTTTTTTGCTTCCAAGATCCCAGAAATCCTGCCCAGTTGGGTGTGTTTTTCCTGCATTTCCATGTGCTGGTGTTCCAGTGCAACAGCTTGAGGGCAGATTTATCTGGCAACGAAAATAGATGAGTTCAGTGAACTAATTACACAGCTGTAATGTACTCATCAATATTTAGGGGCAATCATAGTCTAAACAGGTAGTGATTATACCAGCGAAGAGAAGGGAACAGAAGAGAAAGCTCTAATATTTCAAACAAACCTTTGTAGATACTTAAAGAGGCATTATTATACATTGTAAAGTATCACAATGCCCCTGGAGGGAGCACATTGAGTGGGATGTTAAAGTGATTCCCGAGGACTCTTAAAATAAGAAGTAATTGTTTATAAAGCGTGACAAAAGTCTAAATTATGTTTGAATAGTAAAAATGCTTCTCAAAGCAAGTAATCCGGGCACTAACTGAAGAATCCATCTCATGATTTCATTGTGAATGGTTTGATTTTTGAAAAGACTGTAGATATACTCAAGCACGATGTACAAATTACATCAAAAAAGGAAAATGAGCTTTAGTATTTCTCTGTTTTGTCTTAATCTCCTTCCTTGATTACTTTTTTAGTTTCCTTTTTTATTGCCTCACATATGGTGTATTGTCTCAGAATCTCTTCCATATCATCTCCTTATTTTTTACATTATCCGCCTTGACGCCATGAAAAGAACACTGGCACAAAGCCTCACTTTTTACTCAAAAATATCCCCGGAGAGCAAAGCAGGGGAAAGCAGGAATATTTTAGAAAAAGTTGAAAGAAAACCAGAAAGACAGCATGAAAGAGAGCAACATAATCATGCATGTAATTACCCTGTTGATTTCTCTGACAGACATTGAAATCAAGATTTAAAGAGGAAGAAAGAGAGAGATTGAGATTGAAAAAGACATTACTGTACCGTCCTGTGTTCTGCTACTATTATTGCCACTACAGGATCCTCCATGCTCTGATTAGTCCTACACATCCTGGCACAAAAAGGTGCACAGACACACACACGTGCACATGCTCCTGGGAACACACAACCCATATTCAATCATACACGTACCCCTTCACGGTCATTTTCACCCACACCTGAATGGATGCACCCAAACCCTCCCACACACTCTAATTCTCTGGTTTGTCATAGCACTTTTGAGCTCAATAATATATAGCAGAGAAAAGGCAATTAGGGTGGAGGACAGTCAAAATGAGGGGAAATTAAACACAAAAGAGAGAAATGCAAATTTGCTATCAAAAACAGACGGCTGGAGAGAGATTGGAGAGAAGCAAAATCCTAAAAGGATTTATTTTAATCAAATACAAATTGTTTTTTCTCATGTACAGAAGGAGCATTCGCTATCCTGAATGTGATATAGCCTACGTTTCCTTCTTAATTCTGGTGCTCTGTCTCATTTTGCACCATGCGTTATTAAAGGAAATGGATTTCAGTCCTGCTCAACTGCTTCACCAGACTGTGGAAGGACCGTCTCTCACAATTTAAACAGCATATTCTGAGTGGCATGTCTTCCCCGGTGATTTAGATCACTGTGCAATCTGTTTCCTGACTTGTCCCTCATGTACATTTTAATGCAACATTATTAAATTCACACTTTTGTTTTGTTTTGTTGCTGTTTCCCAGTTTAATGAAGTTCTGAATAGTTGCTGGTTGTTTTTGCATTTTTTGAAAAGTTTTACAGCTTTTCCTGTTGATTGATTTCCATTCACACTGCATCAAAGTAATTCAATAACAGATAAATAATTATTATAGTGAAGCCATGGTAAGAAAAAAAGGATGAAAACTTTACATTTTTTAATTACAGAACATTGTAGGCAATGGACCTTTTTCTGTATTTTTACCAGTTTATCATGTAGTTTCACTGGTTCGGCACACTTCAAATTAAACTGGGCTACATGTGTCCCAACTATACATCCTTGGTCAAAAGTATCTTGTTTTTTTATAAGATCATTTTTATAAATGTAGAAAAGGAGATATTGTGGTGGACCATCAGGTGGCTCCACTCACACCCAGTGTGAGGTGAAGCGAGAGGGTTAGGTTTTTGGCGCTGTCAGTTGTGTGAAGCCGAGATTAAAGTTGGAGTAAAATATTGGGATTTCTCGTGTCATCCTTACAATACTTCCACAATATAATGTTAACTGGTAAACTGCAAAGCTGGATTTTTACTGTACTGACCACATCAGTTTCACTCTTTTTCATTAAAGGCAACGAGTGAAATTCACACAAAAAATGTAGTAGAAAGGTTTTTTTTAATGCTTTTTAATGTTTGTCACTGTTTCAGGAACATTTTGATGAAATCTCATAACAGGGACACATGAGCTGTCGTGAGTCTGAATGCTATTTTAGGATGTTTCATCTTGTTGTGTACTCTTTTGCAAAAGTATCCAAGAGGGTGTCTGCTTGAAAACCCTTTGAGAAAAGAGAAGTGGCATAGAACTTTGATTGTTAATGTTGCACATACACACACAATACACAGTCCCAGTTGTAACAGGTCATAATAAACAAGGTCACTCCCCACATCTTGGGCATGCCAACCCCAAAGGCGACCATCGTAGCAAGTTTATTAAATGGACCATTAAATGGACCATCTGTCACAGATACGCACACACGCGCAGGTAAAAGATAGGCTTAATATGCATAATAATGCTTAGCCAAGAGCTTGCACGCAGAATTAAACTTTACATCCAAAAAACAATTTATGCACAACATATTTTTCATGCAGTTGCATGCAGGAGAAATGTAGTTTAGTAATGCGCAATGTAGCAAATCAATGGTGCTTTGTTGCAAAGCAATATCAGGTGTTTACATTTAAAAAGGAAATGAGTGCTGGACTTGAGCACTATAGCACAAATTCAATTTCTGTGTTCACCCATCTTATGGTATAGCATTCAAAATTAGCATGCTAACCTCTTCCCAAGCCTTTCTAGGCACAGTGCTAACTGGATTCAAAATCTCAAGACGATATCTTTTGCTTAGAAAGCATTGCATTTTGAACAACCTAATTTAACTCTGTCAGCAAAAGTTCATCAATAAAACATGCAGTTTAGTTTATGTGAGTAATTAAATCATTTGTATCATAGAAACTAAATCCCCTGCACCCCATAGTCATAGTACAAGTAAATGAATGCAATCATTTTGAATTTACCTTCCACTGCGACAATTACAAACACTAAATAAATCCGCGTTTCTAAATTCATTACATTATATTCATTATATTTCATCAGATTCAAGCCAAGTGAACTTCTACATCTGTCATCAAAGTTAAAATAAGGGGAGAAAAAACAATTATGGCAGTGCTTGCTACATCTTCATATCAAATTTAACCTTGACATTTACATCTGAATGTTATTTTTAAACTGCTAGAGGGGAGGCTGGAACCACATGCTTCTATTATGCTTAGTGTCACACAGAGCAGGCGAGTACCGTGCAATGAGATTTGAAGATGTCATTTAAAGACAGAGTTATTTTCACCTATGGCAGACAATGAAGTAATTTTAACCTTAGCCTTAAGCAAGATACATATAATTGCTGTTATCAAATAGAATTTCTATTGCCTCCTTTATCATTTGTCAAATTTTATTTCACATTAGCGGGGACACACCACCTCGGACATACCGTGGTTTGATGCTATTTGCTTTAAAATTATACTCAGTGGTAGAGACCAAGAGGGAAAGAAAAGTGTTCATATGGCAAGATCTGCATGTTCAGTTGATCAGTTTTCAAGCTTGATCAGAAAGCTGTCTGGCTGCAGCTTGAAGACTGACTGGATTGCCAAGTATGTAGCGCTGCCAGCCTTGGATGTCTGCCTTTTGAGTTTTTCCTCCTCTGCAGCAGCTCTTCGTCTACAACAGTACTGGGTGTGGATTGTTTGGTGTTTGATGTTTTTTGTTTTTTTTCTTGTCTCTCATCCGTTATTATTTATGCATGATGACGATCTTGGCCAGACAAACTGTTTAGATACTGATATGTGGAATTTTTCTTGTTTGACTGTCATCAGCAGGTCTATGAAAACAATTGCAGAGTGTCCACTGTGCATGACTCTTTATCAGGTTTGTGCAAATGGCATGCTGCTGATACCTCATGAGGTTTTTCATAAAAGCAAGTGATTATACAGGCCAAGAAGATAACAGTTTTTTGTTTTGTTGTGTTTTGTTGCTTCTTTTTTTTTTTTTTGAAAATAAAGGAACTCTGACACATAGTGTTTGACGTCTTGAAGAAGAAGCATAGTGAGAGTCATCCCAGAGTTAAACCACAAGTTTCATAGTTCAATACAACTTTTATTGTAGTGTCAAGTTTGACCTGGTGACAATGAAGCACAGAAAGCTTGAGTAGTTTGACCAATTCAAAAACCAAATGCAGTCTCAGTAATGTCAGAATGTGCTTCGAGTTATGGTGATATAGCAAGTCAAACACACATCTAAGAATCAAGCAGTTTTGCATTTAGTTATACTTCACATGGGACTTTTTCATGTGAATGAATAAGCGTTATATTCAAGCCCTATGTCTACTTTATTCTTCAATTTTAGTTCAGTTGTTCAGTGTGTCGCTCTGTTTTTATAGATTGATGCAGATTTTCTTTTCCTCTTTCTAAGGTTCATAACTTCCAGATGCTTTCCATCTACTGTTATTGGTTTTTTTAGACTTACTGTTTCTTCTGTTGTCCTCTGTTTGTTCAATTTCTTTAAGAATTTTAAGGACACACTGCACACTGCCAGTATTAACCATTTCTATCGGTATCATAATTTAAAACAAGAAATGAATGAAAAGTTAAAATGTATAGGAGAGACCTGGACATAGGCTTTAACCACATTTTCAGTGCATGTTGCATAGTTTGTGTACCAGAGGGCAGTCTGCAACTTTCCTGTTGACAACACACATTTGGAACGCCACAAACACAACAACTAGCAGAGTCATGTAGAGTGTATACAAATAAATAAATAACTACACATAAACATGTGACGGAAATCTGTTTATCTTTTGTGAGGCAAAAAGAAATAAGCATTGACCAACATAACAAAACATCAGATTTTTAAATTACCAACTGTCTGTATGATTATCAGTCTTTAAAAAATCCTACATTGGTCAGCTCTAGTTTTGCCCTTTGAAAATAAAATAAATACATTAAAAAACTACTGCATTTTAGGAATTTCTTCAATTTTTTGTGCGGCCAGAAATTATACAGATTTTAGTGGCAAAATGTCAAATGTTAGGGGCACACTGACCACACATACTGCATTTAGAAAAATGTGTATGTACCTCAGGCACACTAGGGTGAAATTAGATTTTATCAGGCACAAATGCTGACTTGATCTCAAGGATGAACTGATTATAAGGTGGTTGTCAAAGGTCATAGGATAAAATGATTTGGCACTAGCCGTTTCCTCTTGCAAATCCCAAAGACTTGCCCGTTGCCAAATAGTGAAATACTGGTGTTATCTATAATTAGACAGGTTGTTGGCCTTGTAATTCAGATTTTTATCTTAATTATACAATGCCTTAATATATCAATAATGTTGATTCAGTGCAGAATTCAATGTAGAACCAGCAGTGCAAAATGTCTTGGATTGAACTTTGAAGTAACTTTAGTTCTGCTAGAATCACTGACAGTTCTTTCCTTTTCTTCCAAGAGTTAAATCCCTGGACCACACTCCAATCCCTGCCTATTGTATCCACTTTGTAAGGCTTTAGTCCAGTTCCAGAAGCAAATTATGGCTGAAGTAGCTTGTTTTGGAAGAAAGAAGCACAACACAGCTTACTTAGGACTGACACATCAGAATCAGCTTTATTGACCAGAATTGAACTTTGTACATGTTTACATAACAGAATAAATAACAGACAATACCGACAATAGCACCATGACAAAGACAATAACAATACATGATGATGTGATGGTGCAGAGATGTTGGAATAAATAAGAAATTGATGCTAGTCACCTCTGTTCTCAGGCCCCTGTCTCAAGTCACCAAAAATTCACAAGCTTTGCAGATTTTCTTGAATACAACTGGAACTACAACGAAAAAGGTTTTGCATTTTTTGCTTCCTAGTTTCTCACAGTGCACCAACATGGTGTGAAGTGACACAGTATATGTGTTATAAATGGATAAAAATTGCTTACATTGTCAGATATGGTTCAAAACAGGTATGCCAGTCATCCAAACTAAAACTCAAAACCTAATACCAAACAGAAGAGCAGTTGAAATAAGAGTGAACATAAAGAGATTATGGAAGTATACAAAGGCATGAGAGCATGAAAATAAACTTGAGCTTCTTTTCATCCTTATTCTATAACAAGAGAGAAAATATACTATATTCGGACCACAGTCCAACAACATGAACAATGTATTGTGTTTTTTATTTTTAAGTTAGGTATGAAAATTTCAGACTACCTCTCAGCTTTTTTGATGTTTGCTTCTTTGTCCCATACAAATTTATTGGTTTCTGGGCACACATGCTTGCCCCTTGTTTATATTCCACACCTTCTGTTAATGCTGTGATTAAAGATTCAAGCAGGATTTAAAGAAAGCTCTGCCAAGTGAAAGTCTTCATCATAACCAACTGCATGATTTCCCTTCTTCTTATATGGACTTTTGTTGCTCTTTACGCTACTTTATTATTACTAACCTGTCTGATCTCGTCTTAAAAAAGACCTGCGATTGGCTGTAACCATGCACCTTGGATCAGCTCTTACCCTTCTGATCCCCTGAACCATAATATGATGAAAAGTTCGAATGGGGGTTTTTTTTCTAGCGATGCCAAAAACATGTTCCCTACCCTGTCTTTAACTTGTTTATTTTTAACAAGTTTGAATCGACGATTTTCATAAATGCTATAAACCTTGACCTCTGCATGAACCTGAAAGACGTCATGTCCATCTCCACAAATAAGTCCAAGACCTTGTGATGACTTTATCCTGACATGAACTAATCTCATCTGCCTTCTCTGCCTCTCCAGAGACTCGGGAATGCGTTGCCTTGCTAGACCACTTGTTTTTGCTTGACCTGAATCCTCTTTCACTCGAATGCTTCCCAGCTAAGGCTTGGCAGGGGAAAAAAATAGCTGTTAGTGACAAGAGTCCAGCATATTCAGCCCAGGCATTAGGAGTTAATGGCTCTCCACTGGCTATCAAAAACCGTCTAGCTAATTAAGTGCCATCATGATTGTGGTTATCTATTCATTCTGTCTACCCAGCTTTTTCCAATCTCACACTGAATGTGTTTAAAGTGGTGACAGAAAGTAACTAAGGACGTTTACTCAACCACTCAGACTGACGTGGTTTCATTTTCTTCTGCTTTATATTTTTTTACTCTGATAATCTTGTTGGCCTGTGGCCCCGAATAAAAAAGCACAGGCTGCCTTATTAAATGCTTCAGTTCTCAGCATTTCCACCAAAGACATTTGTCATCTAAATTCGTCAAATGGTTTCATTTCATTTCATTTAAGAAGCAAAGATGAGGAAAATACATTGAGGTCCATACATTTTACTTTTTTTTTTTCAGTTTTATCTCTGTAAGAAACTGACTGCATTAACTGTTTATTACAGCCATTTTTATGCACATTTCCCTCATTTTCAGAGGCTCAAAAGTAATTGCACAATTAACTGACAAACATTTTCACAGCCAGATGAGGCTTGATATATTAAAAATTAAGGAGACACAAGATGTGGAATTGATTCCAAGTGTTGAGCAGGTTGCACTCAAAGAACAAGAAGGCCAGATCAGACATCTCAAAGAGCCTGTGCAGTTTTGCGGAAAAAAAATTATTTAGACAGATGTCAAGATGAACTTGTACCAGAATAATGGGAAGAGAAAATATGGAGAAGGAGAGAAACAGCTCATGATCTGAAGCATGTCACATTATCTGTCAGATGTGGTGGAGGTAAAACATCACATGGGCAGGTATGGCCTCCGGCAGAACGGGGGTCACAAGTGTTTACTGATGATGTGCCTGCTGATAGAAGGAGCAGGATGGATTGTGAAGCATACAGGGTGATACTCTCTGCTCAGATTCAGCCAAATGCTGCAGATCTGATAGGACAGTGCTTCACAGCGCAAACGTATAAAGACCCAAAGACCAGGAGTTTCCCAAACCAAAGAAAAAAACAGTCCACTCACATCTTCCATCCATCCATCTTCTTCCGCTTTATCTGGGGCCGGGTCGCGGGGGCAGCAGCCTAAGCAGAGAAGCCCAGACCTCCCTCTCCCCAGCCACCTCCTCCAGCTTATCCGGGGGAACACCAAGGCGTTCCCAGGCCAGCCGAGAGATATAATCTCTCCAGCGTGTCCTGGGTCTGCCCCGGGGCCTCCTCCCGGTGGGACATGCCCGGAACACCTCACCCAGGAGGCGCCCAGGAGGCATCCTTGTCAGATGCCCAAACCACCTCAGCTGGCTCCTTTCGATGTGGAGGAGCAGCGGCTCTACTCTGAGCCCCTCCCGGTTGGCTGAACTTCTCACCCTATCTCTAAGGGAGAGGCCAGCCACCCTTCGGAGGAAGCTCATTTCCGCCACTTGTATCCGCGATCTCGTTCTTTCGGTCACTACCCACAGCTCGTGGCCATAGGTGAGGGCAGGGACGTAGATCAACCGGTAAATTGAGAGCTTCGCTTTTACACCCAGCTCTCTCCAGGGCTGGACTGGGACAAAACATCGGCCCGGGCATTTTGACTAGTGACCGGCCCACCATGGTATTATAGGAAAAGCCATAAAGCCTTTATAATAAACTTAAACCTACACCATCCTCCCTATTCTGGTATTCTAAACTTAGCAAAAATATAAAACAACCTAATTTATAATTACATATACCTAACTAATAGGGTTGCCAACTCCCAGCAAAAAAAGAAAAGAAAAAAAAATAGGGAACCACTCCCCCACCCTCTGCCTCAAGATGCTTAACTGACAAAACCAATTTTAATTTAATGCACGTATAAAACAAATGCACAGAAATCTATTATTTTTCTCCAGTAATTAAATAGATTCAACATCTTTCTTCAACAGAATTGCAGACTGCACAGATGGTACCTTCCCAAAGGAAAGAATACTATAACTTACTAGGGTGTATACTAGACTTATATTTAATGAATACAATAATGGATTTCTATACATTTTACATCAGGTGAAAACTTTGGTTGTAAGATTCAGATAATTATTTAATAAAAGCGAGACATTTTAAATGAGAATAAGAAAGAAAAGTATTTCTTTGTGCCCCCCTCTCCCTGTTAATGCCCTACCTGCCCCCTGGCAAAACTTTGCTAGACCCGCCCCTGCACAGTTACCAGCTGTCAGCTACATAGAAAAGGATCCTGGTGTTATTTGTCTCTCAGAAACAGTTCATACTGTTCAGCTCTGATGATTCAGTAAGGACATCTCCTGGTTTCATCTTCAGATTTCCCTCTTACCACATATCCAAACCGACATCATGACCAGTAGCTTACAGCTGTGGCTCCAGCAAACCTCAGGTGATACTAGAAATTAATATTAAATAAATTCTAACAACAGCTGATCAAGCTTAAACGTGCTGCTGTTGTTTAACACGACATCCGCTGGTTTCCTCTTTCTGGTGCAAAGTGGGCGATAAACAAACAAGAGAGAAAAGCCGATCAGCTGATCATTGATCAGTTTCATGATTGAAGTAGCAACTTTCTAGCTGAAGTAGTACAGGACAAATCGCGTTCCTTTTCACCTCAACTTTAAAGTTCGACCTCCTCGGCTGTAATTGGTCCAGCCCAGAGTCGATCATGACCAACTGGCCAATCCACCACCATTCATTTATGCCGTTAAAAAAAGAAAAGAAATAAAACCCCATCGGCCCATAAAAACGAAAAATCACGAGCGGCCCACGAGCGGGCATACCGGGATGGCCAGTCCAGCCCTCTTTACCACGACGGACCGGTGCAGCGTCCGTATCACTGCGGCCGCAGCACCAATCCGTCTGTCGATATCCGGCTCCCTTCTCCCATCACTCGCGAACAAGACCCCGAGATACTTGAACTCCTCCACTTGGGGCAGGAACTCATCCCCGATCCGGAGTGGGCACTCCACCCTTCAGTCCACTCACATCTTGATTGTTTTATTTTAAATCCTGTGTGATGGAAGCAAAACTACAAAAAATATTACGGACCAAACTGTATATGAATATTTTATTTTTTAAAAAGTGTCACATAAAACAATTACAAATGATCAAATAACTTGTGACCAAACTTTACTTTCAGATGTTTCGACCATAAAAATCATCCTGAAACTGCCTCAGTCCATTTGTAGGAAACCCAGTCTCGACACTGGGGAGTACTGATTTCAAAAACCTAACAGGATAAAAATGTACAATTCTGTTTCCAAGAAATTTGGGATGCTGTGTGCAAAGTTAATAAACAGAATGAAATAGCATTAGCATTTGATGTGCTATCTTTGTACTGTCCTTTGAAAAATATATGCTCATTTTGAATTTAATTCCAAGAGTCTGAACACGGACATGTTTACCACTGTCTTGCATCATCTGTTCTGCAAACAACACTCCGTAAGTGTTTGTGAACTGAGGAGACAAAGTGTTGTAGTCCTGGAAGCACAATGCAGCTCCAAGATTTTCCCCCAAAAAGCAGCATTTTGTTTCCAGAACTACAGCACTTTGTCTCAGGTGTAATTTTCCTATTCTGGTCCGTTGTTCTTGAACGAACAGAGCCCAAGAACACGGCAACATTTCTGGATTTTATGTTGCTTCCTTTTTCATTAGCATGTTAGGGTTTTAACTGTGGCATTCATAACAGTTGCTATGAAATGCAGATACATACTCAGAAACTGGAGCTTATGAGGCATGTCTGCATGCGCACGTGTGTTTGTGTATTGCTTCTCATGACAGCAGGAGGCACTGCTGCTCCTTAAATGACAAGGTGTGTTATAAATGTGTTAGCCTAGTGGAGTGGGTCAGTTTTTACATATACATATGTATAGCAGGTAATTTTGGTAAGCTTATAAAACTGTGCTTACAATAAGGAGCAGGCACCTTGTCCAGAGAATCATTTACAGGTCGGAGCAGATGGTGATATATTAAAATTAGAGCAGAGCTATGAAGAGATTTAAGGACTTGTTGAAGGCAGACACTCGGTGTGGGAAGAGCTTGTAAGGCTGTGTAAAATTTAATTAGAATAGTCTGGGAAGGGATTTTCATCACTTCATCTCACACAAGGCTTTAAGGAGTGGGGGTAAATAGAAAGTGCATATTTTCCAAGCACACTGTATTTAATTGATTATTATATTTACTTTTAATAGTTTTGAAACTACACATGACCTCTCATGCAGTCAGGAGAAAAGATGGGACCTTATGATGCTTCTCATGAGTTCCTGTTGTTGTGCACAAAATCCAGGATCTTCTTGTAATCTGCCAAATAACAATGTTCCAAATATCTACAATGATTTCTTGATTAATTTAATTCACCAGCATCGTGTTTCATATCAAGGTATTACAACACTGATGTAACTTGAGATATGAGATTATATAACCTACCAGTAATTGTATTGTTTTGGCAGTTCATCGTGGACTTTCATTATTCCTCATTTTAAGTCATTTGTGGGCCACTACAATTTTGTCCTACCCACAAGTTCGAAAATAATCCATGCAGAAAAACACTAAAACACTTGTTGTGTTAATTACACCTGTCATGTCTCCTATAATTGTTAGATTATATTTTTTTTAACATCAATAGATTTTTAAAAAATAGTAATTATATACTGCAAGTTGTCCCACAGCACATGTGCAACCTTGTAACCAAAACCTATTTAGCTTGCAAAAGGAAGAGACAAAACAATAAGTGGCATAACAAAGGCGCACAGTCAAGCCCTGTGCTAACACCACAGAACAAAGGTCAATCCTCTTTGACATATTTTCTATCCTTTAACTTTTTTCAAACTAGATTGATTAACACTGTCATCTGTATTATCAAAAGAAGACAAATTAATTTCAAAGTTTCCTATCTTACTTTATAGTCTTTATTATACTTGACTTTTTTCTAAGAAAACACTAATACTGATTTGCAGCCCTGTTACCATACCTAAAACAACATGACCAAACATAAAACATGCACAACATTATTAAATAACATTTCTGTGGTCCTGGGTATTTACTTTTACTTTACATTTATATCATAATCTAAAAATAATTCAATTCAGTTTTTCTTTTTGTAGTGCCAAATCACGATTTGCTAAACAGTCACCCCAAGACACTTTATAGTGTAAGGTAGAGACCCTACATACCCCCACCCTCCCAAAAAAAGGAGAGGGGGAGGGGCACCGTCTTCTGGGTTTGTTACAGCCACTGGGCCCTCCAGTCTTCCGGGAGGAGCAAACATCTGCCATGACCATAAATAAATAATAAATAAAAGTAATACCCATTCAGTCATGTTAACTTTGTCACTCTTATTCTAACCTTGTTGCCATAGAATTTATAGTAAATCATAAATGCTTTTTTTCTTAGGTTATGGTTTAATCTATTGCCTTTGTAATAGTTTTAATTTTTTTATGGATCATGGGTTTGAGCAAAGAATTTCATAATAAATGCCAAAAAGAAAAGAAAATCCTCACTATTGAAAAGCTGGGCAAGGTAGATTTTGAGAGCTGTTTGAATTAATATAAATTATATCTTATCTGAAGTTGAAGGAGTATCAGTATGAGTGTCTATCTATCTTTAATAACATTTGTAAAATCTTTTTCAGGCTCTGAAATATTGGCAACAGGACTGTGCCAAGCATGGCACACAACAACTAAAATATCTCATAAAAGGCCTATAGATTTTTGAGGCCTGTTTGGGCCCATTTGATTTGATTTTTGATGCTTTATTATTGGTTTGTCTTTAATACACAACAGATACTTATCAAATAAAAAGTCTGTTATTATTATTATTTCCATATAATGTCGTTGTACTGGTACAATGACAATAAAGGGCAATTATTATTATTATTATTATTATTATTATTATTATTATTATTATTATTATTATTATTATTATTATTATTATCCTCCAATTGCAGAATGGCAAAGATCAGTTTTATGGGAGTACAGAGGATGATTGAAATCGATCGCACCTTTCAGTTGTTTGCCAACCGCCAATACAAATGTAAGAAGAAGAAGAAGATTGAAATCGATCGATGTTGTTTTATTTGTAAATTCCGACAGTCCTGGAATGCAGCATTTCCTCTTCCGTCACCGGTATCCCAGAAGCCTCCTGACCAGGAAGTGGTATGCCGAAGAGATCTTTGCTTTTTATTTGTTTTGACAATGATGGAGGAAGAAGAATTTGAATTTGCTGAAGATCTAGAGGCTATTTTGCATCTAACCCCAGAGGTGCAGCTAGCCATTGAACAGGTAACCGCTTCACCTCGTTACTGAAGGATTTCTTTGTAACCTGTTGTTGTTGGTCTTTGCTAATGTGCTGACAGCTTTCAGCAGGTAGGCTAACCATCTTGCGGGCTTACTGTAGGGTAAAAAGCTGGACTAAGAATACTAGCTATTAAACACCAAGCTGACAGTAATATTAACAGTGTTGGGCTTGCAATAGGCATGTCAAGTAATTAAAATATGATCGCTTTAACGTTACGACGTTAGCCTTACCTTTTATCTCTTGTTGGTGTTAAATTTAGTATATCATATAATGAATAATTAGCATCACATCACAAATCATTTAACAACATGTTTATACAAATTATCTGTCGGTCAGCACGTGAGTTTCCGACCAAACGTAGTTTGTTTTTGTTTTTTGTGCAAGGTATTCCCCAGCCAAGACCCGCTGGATAGAGCCGACTTCAATGCGGTGGAATACATCAACACACTTTTCCCCACCGAGCAGGTACACTGAAGTGCTACACAACTGATTGCAGCCAGGTTTTCACTTACACATATATACAGATGTGGTGTGGTCCAGACACAGACTGACACAATTAAAGTGATAATCTTTAAGTTAGAAGTCATGTTCTCATTTGCCACAGTGGGAAACGTCCCGGTGTTACTTATAATGTAGCATTAACAATGAATGATCCCATTCTACTCTGGAGCTTTAAACTAGCAGGCAGAGTAACAGGACCCATTTGGAAGTAGGTTCCTGCATTTAGGCTTTACATATTCAGGCCAATCAGACAGCCAGGAATGTTTGTCGTAGTATTGTAAATGTAGTCATCTGGAACCTATCCCAGCTACCATAGGGGCAGGACATGTGACACCCGACGCAGGGCTAACACAGAGAGACAGGAAACCATTCACACCTATGGGCAAATTAGATTCAACAATTTTCTATGCAATTTGAAGTCTATCATTCTACAAAAAGAAATAAAAAATTAATACATTCAAGACAGCTGCCAGGCTTCCCAGAACTGGACGTTTGAGCAAATTCACCCCTAAGGTCGAACCGTGCAATGCTTACAGAAAAAGAAAGTCCAGACATCAACTTGACTGAAATGCTGGGCAAACTTTACTAGAGCTGAGGATAAACAAATGCTTGAAAACATCAATGAACTGAAAGAAGGTTGTAAAGAAGAGTGGCCTCAAAGTCTTCCACAAAAATGTGAGAGACCAAGAAAACACTTGGTTTTACAAGCTACTGAATAGGGTGTACTGAAAATGTGACGCTGTCCTTCTGCATTTTGATTTTTTTTAACTAAACAGTGAACACAATGACATGGTGTAACAAGCCATGTGTTTGTTGTCCATCTCAGGTTGTATTTAGACCTGGTGAGGACTCAATCATTTTTTTTATACTTGGCTCCATATGATTGCTTCAAACCTGACTGTGAGACATAGAGGGAATACAAAAAGAAAAGATTGAAATTTATTGTTGCTTTTCTTGCAGCTTTGGTTGAAATATGGGCTGATAGATTAGGCAAATTATCCTTTTTTCATATTCATTTGTTTTATTCCTCTTGCAACAGTTAAATCTAAACCATCTATATCATGACATGTGTATACTCTAGTTCCATAAGGGGTCACTGTAACCCTATAGTTTGTGTTAAGACTGCAGAGGTGAGCACAGTTGTGGAGGCATTTTCGTCCTACTGTGTTATATGCATAATAGTTAGGTTAGGAGTTACACTAGCCCTGTGTAGATCTACTGAACTGACTGTATCATCTGAGACAAAGCTATCTGTTTGTTGAAGCACAAATCTGTGAAAAGCAGCTGCATATGGGTTTATGCTCAGTGTTTTTTTGTGTTAAATGTAACACATGAAATGATACATAGTTAGAAAAATGGAAGAACTTAAAAAAACAGTAGTCAGATTTTTAAAATGTGTTGGGAAGATTCACTCTATAGTTCCCTGATTTCCTGTCTTTGTATTTCCATCAGTCCTTGGCTAATATCGACGATGTGGTAAACAAAATTCGATTGAAGATACGGTGAGTTAGAGTTCAGTCAATTTTTTTTTTGTCAATTTTTCTCCTTGTTTGTATCTTACCCTCAGTGTGAATAAATTGCTCTTTCGTGTCACATTTGACAGGCGTCTGGATGACAACATCAGGACAGTTGTGAGGGGCCAAACCAATGTAGGCCAAGATGGCAGACAGGTAAGCTGACCTCCTTGAAATATACTTTGTTTTGGAAATGTTGATATAATTGTCCCCCGAGGCAAATTGATATGTATAGCAGGTGTGTTTTATTATGCACCGCTGTTTCTCACAAATCGATGCTAAAACACACACTGAAGACCTTGTAATCCCTAGTGGGGGAGACGAAGGAAAGTAATTATGCCCATACATAACATGTCTGTTCATTAGTTGTGGTGTTCAGGCTTGCATCCTTCTCCTGAAGTTAAAAGGGTGCCAGTGGCTGTAACAAACTCAGAAGACGCTGCCCCTCCCCCTCTCCTTCTCTTTCGTCTCTCCATATTGCTTCCATGGAAAAGGACAATATGACTCAGATCCATTCCCGCAGCTCACACTGCCCCTTCTTTACGGAAAACACGTCTGTGAAATAGATTCCCGTATGTAAATACTTTGATTTCTTTAAAACCCAGGGTTTGGAATCTTTGCCTTTTCTTTAGAGATCATGGCTGGAAAAAAAAAACAATAAAATCAAAACAAAACAAAAAACGGCGCCTCCTGATTTAATCCAGGTCCTTGCAAAGTCAAAGAGTTGTTAAAGTGAATGTGACACCTGGTGGGTGAGCCCTGCGTGTTCTGACCAGTTCATGCGATTAGGTGTGCATTGTCGTCAGGTAGTCTGGCCCGGTGGCAGCGTCTTTCCCAGTTAGCTACTGTTTGGTAGCGGAAACACTTTAAATCCCCTCCAGACCAATAACATTAAACAGTCTCACACAATAATTTTACTTTGTTTTTCCAACCCCACAGAGCTATTCCAACTTTTCCAGGGGGAAAATCCTTTCTGCAGATGGAAAGATGGAGGGGTGTGCATTTCAAAAGGGCAACTGAAACATGCAGACAGCTATAGAGTAAAAAGAACAAGATCAGCAATTTTCTTATTTCTGCTATTGACCGAACTTGTTCACTGAGCTCGGCGCATTCCTCCAGTTGAAATCCAAGATAGTTATATTTACAATGAAGGATGGGGTGAGCACATTAGGAAGAGAGAGAAAGTTGAGGCAGTCTGGGTATGACTTCAACTGAGTTTTTTTGGAGTTTCTATAGAGTTAGACTGTCACATGTGCTGACTGAATATGGATATGTGACTGCCTTAGTGGTCAGAGTCTGGTGACTACAAAAGCTGATGTTTAGCGTGGGTCAATCACACATGCAGTGCTTATCTCTCAATATATTTTAAGAGTTGTCACTATTTTTAAGACTTTGTTATAGTGTAAGGGTTTAAACCAAGCACGGCGCTGATGGCTTTACCAACTGTTTAAATGTTGGCTTTGTTTTTATATACCAGGTATGAGCTCACAGAAACCATCTTATTGTGCACTTTTGGACCTCTTCAGTGCAGCTGCTGTTTATAAATTTGTCCCTAAAAGTCAGTTTGGTCCCCTAGCACCTGTCTCTGTAATATGTGCTGGATGTCGTCCAGTGAGTCCTCCAACTTTCAGGTTACGGAAGCTGATTGGAAGGTAGGGGGAAATACAGATGGGTGAATAAATTTGGTGATAACTGAAGATTGTGTTTTTAGGATTTTAAAAGCTTTTGGGGGCAAATTCACAACCCTGTAAATGTTCTCAAACTAACTTTAGGCTTAACCTTTAAACTGAAAATGTCAGTTTAGTGTCTGGATTGTAACCAAAGACCGTGCTCTCATAAGCAGCGACAATTGTTGAGAAAGTATTCGGGTCATTTGAAACACAACTTAATGTTCTGTCTCTGCACATGTTTGAGGACCAGGGTGAAATTACAGAGTGCACTGTGTGAGTGGTTGTAGCACGAATGTCCAGGAGAGATCTGTTATCTCTCTTCTCTCCGTTATCTTTCTTCTCTCTTTTCTTTTTAATGAGTGGGTTCCCAAAAATGTGGTAAATTATTATTTTTAATAATAGCAAACCGTTTAGCTTTTTTAACAAAATATCTGCAGGTGCTCAAAGACCCATTTTCTGCAACCACCAGCGTCATCTGTGCTCCAACGGCTGTTTGCCACGTTAAAAGACTAACTGATCACTAGAAAACTCTTTCTCTAATTAGTTTAGTCTCCAAATGCCCAGAAAAAGGGCTAATCTGAAACTTGTCAGGGTTTGCTCAGTGTAAAAAATGAAATTTATTCCTTACAGGACACTGCAAAAAGTGAACCTTTCGTACATGTGCATCACTCCTTCCAAAACAGTGCAAACTGGCTCTAACAAGAATAGAGAGAGTGAGTAAGAGGACAAGAGCATCAGAGTTTCTGGTTTGACACCTTGCAGATTCTCAGCTGGCAACCTTGTGAAATTGCACCTATAAGATCAAGAATCTGCATCTTTGTGAAGAAAATGAAATGATTGTTTTACTTTACTTGCCTTTATTTTTTTAAACAATAACACTGGATCTTGCACAAGACACTCAATTAGCCAAATGTATTTCTCTTTTTTATCAGCACAAACTTGGTTATAATAGGATGATTGCTCCCATTAGCTAAAGAAATGACAGTAGTGCTCATATGTAGTTTACATGCATGACTTAGTATTACAGATGCTATTATTTAACATGCTAATGATAAAGTTTAATTTTGATGTTTTTGCTAATCTGGCTATATTTTAAATTTACCAGCTTTTGTTTACCAGCCTGCAAGTTTCCCACCACATACAGCTGTCTTCGCATCCTCTCGTCTGCTCGTTGTCATGGCAACGAGGGGCTTTTTTTTTTTTTTGCACGCACACCTGCTCCACAGTCATCTGATTATAACGCCATAGCACTAATGAAGAGGTTATTTTGTGTTTTTCTATAATGAAAATTAAGGATGTTAAATAATTTTGTTTTGAATGGGTTCGAACTGCAGATCAAATATTTGTTATCATTTTCTGCCTACCATTCACAATCCTGTTAACTGGTTGCTGTTTAGGCTTATGGCAGATTGGCACCAGCCACCATCCAAATAATGGTTAAATGACAAAGAAAAAGTGGCTGGTAGAGGTAAAGAACCAAATAATGATTTGCTGTTGAGTGGCTGGTGCACTGAAACAATAATCTGTTGGTGGCGGCTGTCGTTGTTAAATCTTTGGATGTTGTGCGTGCTTAAATGATGATTGTATAAACCCCATAAAGGGTGGATGAAGGCTTTCCTTGGGTTGCTTAGACCGCGTCATGCTTTCCTGGCAGCAGTTATGCACAATAACTGCAAATTTCAACTTGTTTATATTAGTAATCAAAGGAAAACTTTGATTGCTAAAAGAAATTCTGGTGTCTTTTGATTTGGATCACCGTAGTAAGTCTCCCTGCACGGTGTTAGGCGCATATTATATCTATGTCACTTTTGGGTTATCTTCCTATTGAGTTGCCTTAGATTGTTATTTAATGTTCATTTTAAATTGGCTGTTGGGCTTTTATTGTAGTTTCCATGCTTTCATCTTTAGTCTTCTGCAGTCCTGAAGCTATCTCACCATGTGTGTTTTACAGTTTTGTGCAGATGAAGTTCTGAAGAAAAACAGTAGAAGCAGCATAGTAGCTGGCCACTCTTAAATACACAAGAGTGCGTTTGAAAAATGCTGCCTTTGATATTATTTTCTGTTACGTTTGGCTATAGCAACCCTTTTTTAACATGAGTGGCGATTTCCTGAGCTTTTCTCCTCTGTCTAAATTGTCTCGCTGAAATGTACACGAAAGCTGCTCAGGCAGCGTTTCAGCTGTTGATCAGATTTATTGTGTTTGGCGCAGAACTCAAAAGTAACATTAAATATGCCCTTTACTTTTAAACGCTACTCCGAGTCTGCCAGAGGGAGAGGTAAAATGCATCCCAACTGCGTTCAAACAATGAAACGAAGCTCTCCGCTTCTTGTCTGCTCTCCATAATACAGTCTGTGTGCGCCATGGAACATGTGCAGCTTATTGCATGTTAGGGACACACTGGTTTGGATGTGCGTGTTTTTGTGAGTGCAGATAACATCTCTGGCATAGAGGCGCCTGCTGGGCAGTGGTCTCTCTCAGCTTTCCTCAAGGCTAAATACAGGAAATGAGCGCTAGGAAGCGAGCCAGATTGACTCAGCTGAGTCTGCATGAGCGACAAATTTCAGCTTGGGAAGTTTAAGCCTCTTGTGCGCGCACTTTGTTTGTTTAAGATGTGCTCCAGGGATCCTCTTTAAAGATTCAGTGGCACTTCTTTCTCCCAAACATCAGATCAAAGAGGGATCACTTAACCTCTAATTTCTTCCAATTAATTACTCCACTTGAATAAAAAGCAAAGAAAAGGATACATGAGAGGCTGGATAGATAGCTAGATGCCGTTTTAATAGAAGAACTTTCATGTTAAAACACCCTCTGCAGGATTAAAGGCCAAATCAGTGTTTCGTGACTACTTGAACTGGTCATAGTGTGTCATCTTTACTTTGCTGAATGCCTCTGTAGGAGGCTGTCAGTAAACACAGCTCTTTGACACCAAACAGGAAGGAAAATTAATCCCCTGCTGTCAGTGCAAGCTGTATTTATATGTCTGTGCGGTGGTTGTTGGTGGTACAGCCACAGTTTTGTGTGCATTTGTTAACTCGATGTCCACTTGTTTCTCAGAGGTGCTTTTAAAAGTGGTAAATTCCTTGCACAGCTGGTGCCGGCTGTTAGCATTCCTTGTGTGCAAAAGAGTCCGAGGCCAGTCGAAGCTGCGTCTGCAGAGCCGCCACAGCATCAGGCCAAATGAAGCCCGTTACCTTGGCATCAGATGTCAGAGCAAAATCTGGACCATCAAAGAACAGCTGCCATGTCAGATGATGGGGGAATATTAGAATGGCACCTCAGCTATCTGACAATTTTCACTGTCTAATGTTATCTAATCTGCCCTGGCTTAATAGGCTGTTAAAGCTGCTAATGATGTCTTTAGCCTTTATAGTGACAGCCTTTATGCAGTGCTTAGCCTTATGGCATATGTGTCAACTTAGGATCTATCAATGTCAGATATTGAGTTAGCGTGTCAGTTAAACACACAATTAGTATGTTTGACATTGCTCCATTCCAGAGCTGGGAATAGGCATTAGCGTGATCGTTTGTCACCTGGACCAAAGCCAGTGTTGAGACCAGATTAATTCATTTAAAAACAAATTCCATGAAGGTTTGACCCACAACTGCAAATGACAGACAAATATTGCAGCCAACACCTGCTTCTCACAACAAAACATCATTAGAAGTGTAGCTTACTTTTGGATTTTGGATTTTTTATAGAAAGTTGATGTTTTTATTTGAAGTGACAGATTTTAATTAAAAGTTTGCTAAAAGAATAAATTACATTTGACCATCTGCTCCTAACAGACTTTCCGTCTTCTCTGCTAATGAATTTGAGTTGTTTGTATGTTGCTTTTTTGTGGGGGGGTGTCTGTGTGTTGTTCACACATAGCATGATGGTGGAGACAACATTGTACTTCATGAAGAAGCACCAAACATTTTTTGGCCTTTTCCCCCTCTTGTTATGTATTCTGCTCTAATGGTTGACCAGGCAGCAAGCAGAAAACTCTCTGTCCACTTGGTCAAACCTTGGCATGCAAATACTGTGTGAGATTAATTGTTTTAGTGGTTCTTGCGCAGTAGAAGTCTTCTTATCATGTTGCTCTGTTTATTTTGTGCAGGCTTTGGAGGAGGCCCAGATAGCTATCCAGCAGCTCTTTGGAAAAATCAAAGACATCAAGGACAAAGCTGAGAAGTCTGAACAAATGGTACACACAACAACACACACATGTATACAAATGCACAAAGGTAGCTTTCTGAAGCTCACTGGGGATTTGACCCTAGCAGATGGGAGCTACCGTTTATATCCTCCTTGTTACAAGACAGACAGTGGGGCAAGTTATTTAAAGTCCAGGTAATGTGCCGTCCATGTGTCTCTGTGTTACAAGAGTCCAGGGAAGGCCAGTAGGATAAGTGTTTACAAAGAAGATGGGATGGAATTGTGAGGGGGAGGAGTGGCAAGCTGACTCTCCCTTAGGAGGCAAAAATAGTTTCTCAAAGCAGTGGGTGTGCCGTTAATCCTGCTCTGTCTTTTTGGCATATTGCATCACAAGGCGCACTCACCTTTTTGTGCTTCTTCCTTTCCCTTTTGTGTGCTTTGACCTCCTCCTTCATTCCATGTCGTTTTCCCCACCCTTTCTCCTTGTGGGTTATTTGCCTGTCCTGTCTGACTTGTTCCCGCACAGGTCAAGGAGATAACGAGGGACATAAAGCAGTTGGACCATGCCAAGCGCCACCTCACTACTTCCATCACCACCCTGAACCACCTGCACATGCTGGCGGGGGGTGTCGACTCTTTAGAGTGGGTATACTTAAATCTAGGAATACTCAGAAAGTTCCCCATCATGATAACGAGTGATTTATAAGTGTATGATCTGCACCGATGGTACAGCTGGGTTTACTACAGTGTTATAAGTGGTGTAGAAAAACATGTTTTAAGCTTCTACTGCATGCTGCAGCACGTGAAACTGAAACAAGAACATTTCATATAGACAGAAGCAATAACTGCATGATATACAGTGAGTAGCATGCTGCTAGAATTATGCTGGACTGATTTAGATGCACATTTTATAGAGAAATTTGGCCCAACTACTTTACACCTGCAGTTACAGAGTACAGGTTTTGATAGTTTTTAAAAATGTTATACTTGCACACATTTTATGTTCCAGAGCCATGACCAGAAAGAGGCAGTATGGTGAGGTGGCCAACTTGCTGCAGGGAGTGGTCAACGTGCTCGAACATTTCCACAAGTATATGGGCATACCCCAGATCAGACAGCTTTCAGAGAGGTAACTTATACGAATGAACACACGCACACCAGCCACTTTATAAGGTATATGTGTTCAGCTGCTCATTAATGCATATACCTATAGCTATAATACTGTTATAATACTTGCTTTGCTTCCTGTCCTTTTAAGTCACACTTTATCTAAAATGAAACAAAGTTCTGTGTATTTAGCTTATTTGTCGTGGCTCCTACTACATGCATTTATAAGGAAAAAAACACTATTTTTTGTATATGTTAGTGTGTTTTATAATTGACCAAAGTATGATTAACCTTATACTGTACACTCACTGGTCGCTTTTGAGGAATATCTTTTTGACTGCTTGTCAACACTAATATCTAATCAGCCAACTGCATTGCAGCAGCTCTTAAGCACATTTAGTGTTTGAGTTCAAGCTCACATGGGCAATCTGGTGAGAAGCATAACTCGAGATCTCATTTTTAGTAGCCACAGGGTGATTTCTTAGTGGTTACACTAGTAGATGAAGTATGTTGCTTATTGCATCCTGTTTATGCAGATATTGCACACATACAGGGAAACCCGGGAAGGAAACTCACTGAATAGGGTTGCATTATGCCAGAATTTCTTCCATTGTGAGAGAGAAGGGACACACTATTTCTGAGGCTGTTTTTATCTCCATGCACTCCTTTTGTGTATGTGTGTGGAAAAAGCATTTTTTCAAACCATGTTCTCGAGATTAATCGTTCTTGCGGTGTCACTCATCAGTCTCGTACCTCTAACGCAATTCTTTATTTGAGGATGTTTGTTCAGTCTTGAGTCAGTCATGCCAATATCTGAAGGTTGCCTCACACAGAGATTTACACACACACAAAGACAAAGACGTGCAGGCACAGTTCTTAGCTGTGCTGTTGTTGTTTCACAAAGCTCTTCCCAAATTTCCATTTTTACTAATATTTTCCAAGAACACCAGAATCAGTATGGGACATATTAAGCTGTTTAATATTCAGGTTCAAAGCAACAGCTGATCCCTAAAAACAAAAAAAACATAATAAGATGACCTTCTGTTCTGTTATGATTGAGGTGTGGTAGACAGTGTTCATACCAAATAACAGCTGCGTGGAAGAAGTGACTCTGCTGGAGAGAAGGATGAGAGGAAAGACATGGGGAAGAGGGAAGATATGAAGGCAGGGCTGACAGCTGGATGCTGGACAGTCAATAGAAAGTATCAAGACCTCTCCTAGAGAAACACGGCCTACACAGACTGTAGCCTCTGGGGAAAACACATTTGCAACCGCACAGCCACAGATGGCAGACACAGACAAGAGAATGCTGCACAGATAACACATGAACAAGAATGGGTATATGAGAAGGGATTAGGGATCCCATGCGAAGTACAAAGGTGGCATGAGTGACAAAAACACTGGAATTTCAATGTGGAGATAATTTCAGATGTCAAGGTTTCTTCAGGCAGTGCGATTTAACGAAGTTAAATGAAAAAACATGTACACTGCTTCAAATCTAAAAAAACAAAACAAAACAGATATTTCGGTTCAATTTTTTTTTTCTTCATAAAATCATGTTCTAAAAATGTCAACTTAACCGGCTAATATGCACGTTATAGCTATGTGACAGGCTCTCTTTGACATTCCTCTATTTAATTCACTGAGAAATTAACCTTTTTTGTTCAGACAGGACTTTGAACCGTGACTAAATGGAGCCAGTGTAGCTGTCACCTTTGAGCAAGTTTAACTTTGATTATTTTTTAATAAGCCTTTCTCACTTTATCGCTTAATGCTTTTTTTTTTCTTCTTCTTTTTCTTTTTTTTCTTCCCCCATCTGAGTCATACTGCTCAACTGTGGTAAGATAGATGCCACAGAAATAACTGTGAGCTGTGGAGTCCCTGTATAATTAGAGTCTTATGTTCTGCAGCCAATCAGGACAGCCGTAGATGTTCAGACAACAACATCCAAATGCGATGTTGCATCTCCACCCTCTCCTGTTTATTTGAAATGACCGTCGTGCCATTGGATGCTGTACTTAACCTGGCTTGGATGTCTGCAGGCGGATACAAACATCTTCAAGGAACAGCCAAACTGGCCTTTTTATTTATTTATTTAATTTAATATTTTTTTTAAGTATTTTACCCTGTTGATTTTTTTTTTTGTAGCAGTTCAAAAACACAGTTGGTCATTATGTGTAAGTGAAAGGCTGAGAGCTGTAAAAAGTTTTTCCCTTTGACTTTCGGACAAGAACTTAAATAAGAGATCTGCTAACTGGCTGTTAGTCATGAAAGGTCTCACTCACAGTAGCTAGTGAACTGAAATATGTCTGCCTCTGTTCTCTGTTGTTCAGTATTTTTGGAGGCTAACATTAAAATGCTGTAATTTCAGCAAAATGGACTGAGATAACAGTTAATTGCTCAATGACCATTTTGACCTCTCTAGAGTAAAGGCGGCACAGAGTGAGCTGGGGACTCAGATCTTGGCAGATTTTGAAGAAGCCTTCCCCTCACAGGGCTCGAAGGTAAATATCTCCATCCAAACTCTCCATTTTTTATGTGCCTACTTTCCTTATCTACCTCTATTTTAGAATAAACACATTTTTCATGTCCCAAACTATTCTTATAGAGACCAGGTGGGCCCAGTAACGTGCTGAGGGATGCCTGTCTGGTGGCAAATGTACTCGACCCACGCATTAAACAAGAGATCATCAAGAAGTTTATTAGGCAGCACCTCTCAGAGTATCTGGTCCTCTTCCAGGAAAATCAAGATGTAAGAACTGGGGAGGAAAAAATGGGTTTTTATTTACTGTATGGTTCCATAATAGAGAGGGGGAACCAGGTCAAATCTCATTCTAAAAGAAATGGCTGTCCCTGTTTAACAGGTTGCTTGGCTCGACAAGATCGATCGCCGCTATGCCTGGATCAAGCGCCAGCTGCTGGACTATGAAGAAAAATATGGACGCATGTTTCCTGAAGAGTGGTGCATGACGGAGCGTATCGCCGTGGAGTTCTGCCACATCACCAGGTATAGACGTACAGTAAAACCTGGGATTTAAAACCCATCTGGAGGCATGTGTTGACACAAAAATTAGGTTATGAGTTACACTGTGCATAACTGCTCTAATTTATGCCGATTAGCGAACACTGTGTGTCTGTCCAGCCGAGAAGAATTTGAATTAAATTATCCAGGCAGAAATCGAGAAATTGCTTGTTAGGACTTTTCGGCTTTATGAAAAGAACCCCGCTGTTATGGTGTGCCAGGCCTGACTCCGGGATCCGGTACAACTTTCTGCGGAGTTGACGTAGGTGGCCTACATGAGCAGTGACCTAGTGGGAAACACTTCTCGGTCTCTTTTTTTCCCCCTCAACTACATGAGAAGACGTCGAAGTAAGCGGGCACCATGTGTTGCTACTGGGAATGAAAAACATCTGGCCAAAATTGCAGCAGTGTCAAACATTTTGGGATGTCAAATTATAGAAATTAGAGGTAACGCGCTCAAATTGACACTATGTCCGTGTTTTGTGTGTGTTTTCGGTTTCTCCCAAAGGGCTGAGCTAGCCAAAGTGATGCGAACACGGGCTAAGGAGATTGAGGTGAAACTGCTTCTGTTTGCCATTCAGAGGACCACAAACTTTGAGGGCTTGCTGGCCAAACGCTTCACGGGATGCACTTTGACGGACGTACCTGGAGTAAGAAAAGCACACAGAGACGAACAATACCCACCTAACAATACACGTTTTAAGGCTAAAAATATCCACATACAAATACAGTTTAGATGTAGCAAATTTGATCATAATTGCAACATTAAAAGCACTCTTCAGTCACACCTTTCTTGTTATATGAAAAGCTGTCTAAATACTCTCACAGGGGAAACTGATGCAAAACATGTGCTCTCCAGTTGGGAACTTAACACTCACTGAAATACTTCCAGTTGGCTTTGTTGTAGTTTAAGCCAACTGGAAGGCTACAGATTAATCCCAGTCAGTCAAAACATATCTTCATTTTTTTTTCTATTTCTTGTTTATATACATGAAACTGTTGATTTGTAGCTAATTTTGCTCACACGCACACTGAGTGCTTTTTGGTGTGTCACAACCTAAAGAAACCTTTTAATCCAGGTCATTCTGCCATGTGGAGGTGGAAGTGATACACACGGAAATGGATGGATTATGAGGGGTGTGATTAGTTTTGCCGTGGCCAAGTAGGCCAGGCTTGTTCAGGACTGATAATGTTTAGGCTAGAAAGAGTCCCTCTTGTCTTCAGTTCAATTAACACCCGTGCTGGTTTGGTTATTCAATTGGGGATTTGGTTGAGTGGAATTTAATTATTGGAGGTGCAGATTTATGAAAGCCTGGTCTGTGCTGACAAAAAGGTGATAAATCCTGAATTTAATATTAAAGAGCTTTGTTATATTTAATATAATAATATGTAATAGATATGCCACAAATTCTTTAGTGAGAATCAAGCTATTACATGCTCTATTATTCTATTTTTACAGCAGAAGAGGCCAGACAGCCCACTAGACCCAACTAACCCCTTTCTGGAGGATGAGCCAGGAGAGGAGGCGGGCACAGAAAAGGATGAAGATCTGACTAAGGTAAGTTAACCTGGATTGACCTTATCGACATTCTTCGAAAAGTAATTGCGCTCTCAGATATTTCCTCCTTTTGATGAATAACTTTCTTGAGGCTAAATAAAAATGTCCTGTCACCTTTATTCTCTGATTCTTTTAGCCAAAGAAGCCCAAAGCTCCAGACAACCCTTTCCATGGCATTGTCTCCAAATGCTTTGAACCTCATCTATACGTCTACATAGAATCCCAAGACAAGTGAGCAACACGCACTCATAGAAGCAGGAAAGATCAAATTGGATCAGGGTACACAAACCCAGAATTGGGAGCAGGTTGTGCGTAAAGCTGGCACATGCATACTTTTTCCATTGCCCACTCATCAATCAGACCCCCCTTCCCCTCCTTCCTATTCTACTTCACTCCCTTTTCTGTCTTTCCATCCGTTGTTCCTCTATCCACTGTGGCATAAATGTTTCCCATTAGCTCCACAACCACAGACAGTGAGCGAAAGAGAGAGGGAGGTTGAGTAAGTGCTGCCGCAGCAGATCTGCCTATTTTCTTTCCCACCTCTTTATGTTTTTTTTGGGGGTTTTTTTTGGTAGCCTTTCTTCAGGCCCCCTTTATGTAATACATGTTTCAGTTTTGTTTCTCTTGATCCATATTTTATTTATTTATAACCCTCTTTCTCCAAGTCTGATTTTCTTTCTCTTTATTCCTCCTGCCTGTTTTCTTTTCTTTTCACCTCCCCTTCACTTTTTTACCACCACCCTTACGTCCTCAGTCAGTCACTCCCCTCCCCCAGTGTTGGTGATGGCTCCTGTAACAGTTCTGGAACTGTGGTGCTTGCATGCAGCCCCTGGTTCTTGGCTCTTTGGAGCGTTAAATAGTGTTTGTCTGTCCAAGGGGATGGGATTGACCTATTCTGCAGCTACAGCCTCATTTTAGTTCTGTCCAAAGGCCTTACAGGCAACGGCCAGATCAGCTTGTCCCCAGTGGGACATAGCAGAAGAGAACAGTGGCCTGCTTGTTTTGTCCTTGGCTTTAGTTCCTTGATTCAGCAGGAGTGGGCCACACCAACTGGCTGTGGACCTGTTGACTGCAGCGCTGATTATTTTGATGCTTAAACTATTTTCTCCTATTTATCCGTCTCACTCGGTCTGCTTGATAGTTCGTCCATGAATCGATATATGGGGAAAAACACAATCCTGTTTTAATTAAATTGATTTAATTAATTTCACAAGACCCTACTTCATGCATGGGTGCTTGCTTTCTTTTCTATTTCTGCAGGAATCTGGGTGAGCTGATTGACCGGTTTGTGGCTGATTTCCGGGCACAAGGCCCTCCCAAGGCTGGCACGGAGGAGGGTGGAGCAGTACTGCCCAGCTGTGCTGACCTGTTTGTCTATTACAAAAAGTGTATGGTGCAGTGCTCCCAACTAAGCACTGGAGAACCGATGATAGCCCTCACAACCATCTTCCAGAAATTCCTCAGAGAGTATGCCTGGAAGATCCTCTCTGGCAACCTGCCTAAGTAAGACCGTTTCAGGTTTTCAGTCTAAATTAAAAACGATATGTCTAAAATGTAATTGGTAAAAGTTATATTATCAACATGACCCTGAAGGTGGATTCAGTGGTTCTCTACAACACTTTACACATAAGTAAAAAAAGAACTAGCATGACATTGTTGAAGATGCTGAATCCACACAAAAACAAAAATCAGACTTTGAAATATATGAGTAATTTTCAACAATTTCCATCAATGGCACATTTATTTGGGATTACAATTTCCTAAACAAGAGTGTCACACCCTTATACTGTTGCTGGGACCGTTTAGCAGTTCAGTCTGAAACTAACATCCTCAGTTCTCGCTCTGTTTGATGAATGAGAATAGCGTGTTGTAAGCAATCTGGAGTTGGTTAAGCTGTGGCAAAACCCAAAATGCTACCAGCAAAAACATCTCTGCCTCACTGGCCACTTAAGAACTCATCACTAGCTTTGGTGTGTACACACACACACAAAAGAGTATGCTTTGCACTGTAATTACACACTTGAGCGTGGCGACTAATGCATACCATGTTCTGACTTGTATACATACACTGTCATAGATGCACTCAGACTCTTTGCAAGTGTGTATACTTAAAGACACCCGTCCAGTGTGGTGTGCTGTGAATTGGTTTTGGAAGAGGCCCTAGAAAGGAGGTTGAGCTGTGTTGTGGTTTTAAACACATATTTTGTTTTGACATTTATTAATGACTGGGTCGTCTGTGAAGTCTCACTGGCCCAGTGGTCCACATTTGTGTCTCAGTTACAAATAATAATGGATTCTTTACCAGTGTTTTATTTTATTTTTTTAAAGGAGTTCTCTTTAAAGCTCAGTAGAAAAGAGGATCCACATCAGCTAGATTCATGAAGAAGAATAAAAAAACATCCCGAGGTCAATATTGCATAACTTAATGGCATAGAGTAATCCACTGTCTCAAATTGTAAACAATGTGAAGTCCCACCACAAACATTTCAATTACAATACAATGCAAGCACAAACAATATACCACAGTCTTCGTTTTTCATTTACCGTTTGTTTTTTTTTTGTTTTTCTTTTTTGTACATTCATAGTTTTTGTCAAATGGTGTGTTTGTGTGTGCTTTAATAAAGTACATTTTAGTCCATGACCAGGACTTATTACAAAACTGCAAGGCAGAACGTGCCTGCTTGGTGCCCCCTTATAAGTATAATAAATCAGCTCTTGCCTTGGAAGATATCCAACCATGAGCTCTATCCTTCCAATGTGTTTTCAGAGTACACCACAGCACTTCAGCAGTCTTATTCCTTATTTCTCACACCGTCCTTCTCTCACGCGTATTTGATTTTCTTGGCCTAACTGGTACAGCACTCTCAGGGCTGTATAAGTACCTTCTTAAATGAACACATTTTGTCATCACAGGAGGCTCCTGCTCTATCTCTGCCCCGGTTAACCATGGTGTGCCTCAAGGCAGAGCTATTGGTTATCGCCCTCAAGGCCCTACTCCAGAAGATAGGAGTTGTACTCATTCTTATTGACAGTTGCACCATCTAACAGTTCCCTGAAGTTTGCAACCTGGGTGTCATTCTAGACCCCACAGTTTCATTCCATGCTCATATCAAATCTGTCACCAGAACATTTTTTTTCCACCTAATGAACATCTCTTGACTTTGGCCATCACTCAATGACTATGTAGTAGAAACCCTCATCCATGTCTTTGGATATCTGACAAAGCCCTGGACAGACTCCAATATGTCCAGAATACAACTGCCAGGCTTCTAACATGCACCAAGCTCTGACAACAAATCGCCCCCACCCCCATAAATCTCCTCTGGCTCCCAGTTAAGTCACACATCATTTACAAGATCCTTCTTCTCACTTATAAATCCCTTAATGTCGTGCCCCCTCAGTACCTGTTCGATCTCCTTCACCCACACACACAGTCTCAAATCCTGCGATACTCAGCCATGGATCTGATTTCTGTTCCTTGCACAAACCTCCATATTTATGGGGAAACAGTCTTCACCCACCCAGTGTTTCTTCCATCTGAGCTCTGCAGTGTCCTGTTAGTAGACTATTATTATTATTAGTATTATTATTTTATTTTAGCCAGTCAAAGAAAACATATAAATTAACAGAAATATCCACTGAGGTAAAGTGGAAAACTGTTTTGTTGTCTGACGAATCAAAATGTAAAAAAAAAATCTTTCTTCTTGTCACAAACCAACATCCATTATAGTGTTCAATGCTTTAGTGTATGTAACATGACAGCACATTAATCCTGACCAAGCTATTTAGCCGTTTTGTAGCAACATACTCGCTGATTTCAGGGAGATGATGCCTCACTATGTTCTGCATTTATTTCAACAGAGTCCAGGTGCTAAATTGACCTGCCTGCAGGCCTGACCTTTCACCCACTGAAAACCTTTGATAAATTACACACATGAAAAAATAAAAATACCACAACACTGAAATTCTGTACCAAGGAAGAATGGGAAATGTTATTTGTCTCCTCAGTTCCCAAGTGCTGACAGTGTTGTTAAAAGAAGAGGTGATGTGATATCATAATAAATATAATACAATGTTAATTGATATACATTTTACAGAGCACATTTTTTTCTTAATAGGGTTGTAAAGTATGTTATAAAGCCTTAAAGACTTTTTTTTTCTCCTCTTGTATTTTGCTCGGACTAACCATGACCCCTCTGTCTCTTTCTGTTTTATCTCTTTCTACCGCTGATTTTCTCCCTCTCATTTTGTCAATCTCTGTCCAGATCCAGCACTAACAGCGGGGGTCTTACCATCAGCAGCCTGTTGAAAGAAAAAGAAGTCTCTGAAGCAGCAAAGTTCACTGTAGACGAGCTCTGCCTGATCTGTAGCATTCTGAGCACTGCGGAGTACTGTCTGGCTACGACACAGCAGGCATGTACACATATGGTGCATCATGTAACTTAGATCTTCATCAGCAAAAAAAATACCTTTGGGAGCGTGCAAAGTGTCTATCATGTTGACAGTTAACAGAATGACACGTTTGATCAGGAAAACATTTATGATTAAAGCCTTAAAGGTTTCATCCATTCTGTCCTTTCACACAGACAATTTAAAAAAGACATTTGATGTTTTCTTAGTAAAGACCATTTATTTGTCTGTTTATGCGCACATTCATGTTTTTGTCTGTTTGTGTTCCAGTTGGAAGAGAAGCTGAAGGAGAAGGTAGATAAAGTCTTGGTAGAGAGAATCAATTTGACGGGGGAGATGGACACATTCAGCACGTACGTGACAACTGCAAACCAGCTTTTATTTCTTTTAAAAACAAGCCTAGCTGCTATTATGTGAAGAGTGTGATGATTTCCCTTTTTATGTGTTGACAGTGTGATCTCAAATAGTATCCAGCTGCTTGTTCAGGATCTTGATGCTGCTTGTGATCCTGCACTAACTGCTATGAGCAAGGTTGAGCACAATCATGCACTCACACATTCAGCTCGTATTGTAAATACGCTACGTTGCCAAAAGTATTCACTTACCCACTCAGATCTTTGAATTCAGTTGTTCCAATCAGTTTCATGGCCACAGCGTATAAAATCAAGTACCTAGGCATGCAGACAGCTTCTACAAGTACAGTGGAACCCCGGCTTACGAAGACCCCATTTAATGAAAAATTCAAGTTACGAAGGCACTTAACAGCAATATTTTTGCCCGTGGTACGACAAAATGCCCGTGTAACGAAATCCGTTTGCGAAATGCGTTTCGCTGTTCCATGTGAAAGACGTATTTTTGTTGCAGTGCGCTATTTCGTGTGCTTTTTGTTTGCAATCGTTCATTCATAATGGGGCCGGCATAAGGCATAAATATGAGCGAGTTTTAAAAAATGTTTAAAAAATATCATTGCACAGTGTACGTATGTACATTAATTAACGTAAATGTAAGTTTTAGTTTCAAAGTTTAGAATTAAATTCCATAATATTATGTACATGTACACGCGATAAGATGTCACCTGTGCAAGAAGTCCAGTTGTGAATTTTCCTCGCTACTAAATATTTCAGAGTCAGTTGTTAGTGGTGTTATAACAAAGTGGAAGTGACTGGGAAAGTGGTGGGCCACATAAAATCACAGAGCAGGGTCAGCAGATGCTGAGGCACATAGTGCACAGAGGTTACCGACTTTCTGCAGGGTGTTTGGGGATGGCCCCTTCTTCTTCCAACATAACTACACACCAGTTTAAAAAGCAAGGTCCGTAATGGCATGGATTAGTGAGTTTTGTAGGTAACAACTTGACTGGCCTGCACAGAGTCCTGACCTCAAACTGATAGAACCCTTTTGGGATGAATTAAAACAGAGCCAGGCCTTTTTGTCCAACATCAGTGTGTGGCTCAAAAATTCCCATCAGCGCTCTCCTAAACCTTGTGGAATAGCTTCCCTGAAGAGCTGATGTCATATTAAACCCTATGGATTAAGAATGGGATGTCACTGAAGATCATATGTGTGTGAAGACAGACGAGCGAATACTTTTGGCATTATAGTGTATTTTTAGAAATCCCAAAAGATAGTTGTTTTGGGAATGTCTGTTTGTCAAAAATCTTCATTAAGAAAAACAGTAAAGTTCTCTTTGTTTCAGTGCATTTAAAGGATTTATCGTATTAACCAGATGGTAAATATCCTAAACTTCTAATTCTCTGCCTCTAGATGCCGTGGCAGAGTGTGGAGCATGTTGGTGACCAGAGTCCTTATGTGACATCCATTATAATGCACATTAAACAAAATGTGCCAATCATCAGAGACAATCTCGCCTCCACACGCAAATATTTCACGCAATTCTGCATCAAGTTCACAAAGTACAGTGCATAAGCACACATTTACACTTCTTTATTTAAGCCCTGTGTGAAAGCTCCTGTTTGTTGATATATTTGTCATTTCTTTCTATCCTTAGTTCTTTCATTCCCAAATTCATCAACCACTTGTTTAGATGTAAGCCTATCAGCATGGTGGGAGCTGAACAAGTAAGTTTCATTTATTGCAATCTGTATTAAGATGCATTACTGTTGTGATGCATATACAATGAGGGCCTTACAGTGTTTTTATAGCTTTGCCTCTTTACACCACCACAAGGGATTTAAAACCAAACAATTAAAATGTGACTTTCCTTTTTACTTTAAAGGGTTTAACAAAAGTATTACATTAACTATGTAGGACTTAGAGTCATTTTTATGTGTCATCCTCCCCAGTCAGAGGATAAAAAAGTAATTGGAGAGGCCTGTTCCTTTGTTATTTCATTACAAAGCATATACAAGATCTGGAGTTAAGTGGGGTGTTTTCTTTTCTGAAACTCAATGTGAGGTCCAAAAAGTTGATGATGCAGGTGAAGGTGGTCACCGTTAGGCTGGAAAAACAAAATTGACCTATTAGAAACTTAAGAGTGGCCAAATCAGCAGTCTGGTACATTCATTCAAGTATTGTATAAATGTACTGGCCAGGACAATGACTATCAACGGCCTGGAAGGCCACTGAAGACAACTAAAATGGCTTATCGCAACATTTTTCCATGGTTAATAAAACTCTCTTGACAACATCCTCATTTTCTTGACTTGAAAAACTTGAGAAAATATACACCTACCTTCTCAAGACAACTGTCAAAGAGGTAGACATATCATTAACAAAGACTACAATCAAGAGACTCCTGTATGAACATAAATACAAAGGGTTGCAAATGAATGGTTATACTCAGGATTAGAGTTTGCCAGAAAACATCTATTGAATGACCTGATATCAGACTGATAGGAAAATAAAGTGATGGAGAAAAATAGCTTTGACTAAGTCAAATCACATCATCTATCAAACATGGTGGAGGCACCGTTATGAGCGGGGCATGTTGGATTTTGATTTCTAAAAAAGTTAATGCAATACCATTTTAAAGCCCTTAAATTAAAGCTGAAAGTCTGCACTTTAGTCACATCACGATAGGTTGATTTAAAATCCACTGTTGTGGTGAACAGAAAATCCCCACTATAATTGTCTGAAAAGTTATGGCTTTTTTTATTGGATATATTTACTTGCGATTGATTGTATAAGGCTGAGTTTAAGTCTTGTGCAAACTATCCCACCAGCTTCTCCTCGACACTCACTCCTTGAAGACGGTCCTGTTGGATCTGCCCTCCATAGGCTCACAGGTGCTCCGCAAGGCACCTGCCAGCTACACCAAGATAGTGGTTAAAGGCATGACTCGTGCAGAGATGATACTTAAGGTAAGGACTGGGAGGGGTGGCATTAATGTGAGCTTGACTTCGGTGCAGCTGTTTGACTCAGGCACATATTTCCTGGCAGCTTTCAAGTGAATGTTTGTGCAAGTATGAAAACAATCCCAGTTAACCGTCCTTAAATGTATGCTGGAAAACCACTTAACCTTGCTTCTTAGGCTGCTGGTGATTATCTAAACAGTTTACCCTTCTTGCATAAACCAAGAATGTGCTTGAATCTTAAACCGATGGATTTAAATGAGAGCTTTAAATACCATATAGTTAAACTTAAACACAGTATCAATGATACTCATTTTTTATGGGTCACTTAAGATTTTATTATATTTAACTTAGGTGGCTAAATTCCTGCTGGCCTTTTTTTTTTTTAACAACCGAAGCTTCATTTTCTGACCTTTAAAGGCTTCGCCTGTAAGCTAGAGCTTTTTATATAGGTGTAGTGTAAAGGGTTTTTTCTTTATCCTTTATTTGCCGTTTTACAGATTTGATGTCGAAACTTGACAGATCCAGTTAAACACGAGCTTTTGTGCTGACACTAACATTTAACCGAGAACAATCTGGCACGACCTACAGCTAACTGCTTTTCCACCAATCTCAACAATAGACTGAACAAACATTTCTCCTGCGAGTGTTTGTGGTTGGACGGGCGAGCCAGCTTTTAAATGTTTGTCTTGAGTCACTTGAGCAGATTATCTACTTGGAGTTTATTTTGGGCAGAACAGTCCTTTAATTGTCTCTTTAACCCCACTTACACTAACACTTTATGAGCATGTTTCCACAAAATAAAGCGTCTCACAGGAGGTAATGAAAGAATAGGAACGAATCTAATGCACTGCTGTTTTAATGAATGCTAAACAGGCCAACGTAATACTCACGCTCATACTCTTAACTCAGTATGTGGTTGACTTTGAGCCAGTGGAAAGGTATGAGTGAGTAAAT
Organism: Pelmatolapia mariae; assembly: GCF_036321145.2. Taxonomy (NCBI): domain Eukaryota; kingdom Metazoa; phylum Chordata; class Actinopteri; order Cichliformes; family Cichlidae; genus Pelmatolapia; species Pelmatolapia mariae. The sequence continues at coordinate 19,532,593 of NC_086239.1, forward strand.
AAATAAATGCTTATAACCTTGTGTCTACACGCGGAAAAATACACACCCACACGTGCAGAATGGCATGCTGTATGCAGGACGTTGTTTTCAGCTGTGGAGTGCAGTCACTGGGATCAGCCCTTATGAGGCTCCTGAGGACACTGGTATGCGGATGCCATAGATTAATCTCACCCTAATTAACTGTCCCACGAGGGTAGAAAACACCCGCCTGTCCCTGATTTTCCTCTTGGGCTCCCAGGAGGCCGTCTTTCCTCTGAAAGATGGACAGTCTTGATGTGTGATTAAGTGTGACCTCCTCTGATCATGCTATGTTGGCCAAGCTTTCCCAGTAAGGGAGTAGATTTCTGTGAGACTGTATAAGAAATAGTTTAGATTGATGGCGCTTTTACACCCTAGCTTAGATTCTGGCCCTCAGGCGCACTAACATTGTTTTGTCTTAGACATTTGCTGTCTTTGCAAACCCTCCTAACCATTTCATATTCGATCGTCTGTTCAGCCCATTGTCTGCAGGGATACGCTCTGTTCCACGGGGCCTCTGTAGAACCTGTCTTTGTCTGCCTGATAAATGCCCTGAATGTGCGTACGTACATTTCCACTCATCTGCCACACATTAAGAAGGCTTTCACATTATAGAATTATGTTAATTCATTCACATCAACCCACAACTGTCTGCTTCTTTTTATTTTTTTTCCTGAATTCAACTGCCAGTGGGCCCCTTTAGCTGGAATGTGATCTGCATGGCTTGTGGAAAGCTCTCACAGACATAGCTGCTAACTTTGATTGATTTATATGCATTACCGTGACAGCTGGAGACAGAATAATCATTCCGAAGGCTAGAAATCTGATACAGCAGACATGTCAAAAAAACCAAAAACTTGATACCAAACAAACTGCTGAGGAAAATTCACTGTAAATTGTAAATACATTAAAAGGGAGTATTTTTAATGATATGATAGACTGAATGATAATATAGACTATATGTAAAGAAGATATATTACTGTAACTATTTTTAGACGGTAAAGAGAAGCTTTTTGTACTATTCAACATTTTACGCATTGACTTTGTGTAACATCAAGGTTCCTTGTAGGTAATTGCTTCCACCTTGAGCTTAGAGTGAAGCCTCTGAAAGACAATCCCAATGAAAGGAGGTCAATACGAGAATTCCTCTGCCTAACCTCAACGATAGTTTTAAATTACACTCTGTGATGCTGTGGCTTGAAATTAAAATCCGTCTTCCTGAGAAACTGCATTTCAGTGGGAGCGTTAAAGGAGCAATTTAAGTATTTAAAGCTCTGAGATTAAAGCAGATTCCTTGTACGTGTCAATTAATTAAGTGCAGTCTAAGTTCTTTGAACCGAAACAGCTTTGTTTTGCAAGTTTTCATTTATACCCTGGAGAACTTGAAGTCCATGGGGGTAAATTAGAGTTTAAAATAGTTAGTATTTAAATCAGCTGATCTTAGAATTATAAGAATAACAACATTTGTGAACCAAATGAAGATCAAAACCATGGTGTTTTGTTGCAAGTAGATGTTACTATGACTTAAAGCAGCAGACATTGATTATGCTTGCTTCCTGGGTAGCATAACAAGCTGCATGTGTGATGTAGAGTTATGGTTAATAGATTATCAAACACTTCACAGACAGCACAAGTGGAACAACATAATGATTTACTTGGAGTTGTTTTTCTGACACGGTGATGTGATTCATACACATCCAGCACTCGCTCTGCTTTTTTGTTCAGTTTTGTCTCAGACTCTGCCTCTTTAGCTTATAAAGGTAGGGGCAGGTAGTCCACATTGAGTGTGCCACCACCAAAATATTAAGTTTTGTGTCATGAAGCAAAACAATCACCTGAAAACTGCTAGAATGCTCCATAAAACATAGGATAACTGCAGTCTTTAATATTTTTGTGTTTAACCTTTTAAAATTACCAAAGTTTCAGTTGGAACTCTAATCGAACTTTAGATAAAACTGATAACACACAGGCATGTCTTTTTTTAGTTTACCTCTTTATTGTCGCTGCACACTCATAATTTGCACAATAGTACAACGAAATTGCGGTACTGTTGCACATTGGCACTAAAAGAAGGCCAAGAAGTAATCACAATAAATAAATAACATCTATAAAAAATAAAATATATACATAATGTGCCAAAAATAAATGAAACCTACTGAGAAATCACTCCATCTGCTCCCTGGTATGCTTGAATTTGGTAACCTAGGGAACCTCAGTTATCAAGAGCAACCTCCATGAGATGTTTATTGTAGCAGCTTTTTAGGTCACCAGCCTGCCTATCTCAGAATATTAATTTGTTTTTAACAGTTCCAAAACACAAAACAGTTCTAAACAACAATGGTCCCTCCACCATGCTTTATAGATAGGACAATTTTCTGTGTATATGTGTGCGTGTGTTATTATTTAGTGCCTTTTGTGATCACATTTGCGACCTGTTGACGACAAAGTCATAGCATGTGTTATTTTCTTACTCATCAACCCATTTTGTGATTCCCTGTGTGTGGATGGGAGTATTGTCATCCTGGAAAAGATGAAATGGGTGTGTTTCGTTTTTCCTTATGGTTTTTTCCTTTAATTTGTCACCTGTCTTTATTTGGGCTGTCTGTTTTGCGAGCCAGTACTTAGTTATGTTCAAAGTGCATAGGAATTTTTTGGTCCATCTGAGACGGCCTCTCCTGGCCGGTACAAAGCCTCTGAGACGTGGCTGTTTTCCACACCCAGCCCAGCCTGCCATGGCTCCGTCTCTCTTTCCCACTTTTGAAGTTCTCTTCTCTTTTAGAGAGTATTTTAAAGGTAGCTCTCATCCCTACCCTTCTCACTGTGATAAATCCCCCCACCCCACTTACTCTGTTTCTCTCTCCCTTTTAATGCCCATTTTCTTTCTAAACTGCATCTCCATCTTTCTTTGTTTCTTTTTTCTCTTTCTTTTCTTTCTTTTTTTTTTTTTACAAGGGTCCCTACAGGCCTTGCTCTTGGCCTGGCTCCAGGACAGTTGCTTAGTAAATCACTCAGTCAGCAGAGCTTGTAAGAAAGCAGAGAATTCCACACGATCCTGAGCCTTTGATGCTTGCTCTTCACTCGCTCCCTCTTTTGCTTCTGATTCCTCCACTCGCACACTCCCTCCGCAGCTCGTCTTCTCATTTATTTTACCTTGAGTGAAGATGGAACCAAAGCTTGAAAGACTCTAGACTCTGTTAAGTGACGGATAGGAGAAACATTTTGTGAGCTGGTCCCTTCTGTGGACGCGTATGCATGAGATGGGAATAGGGGTGGTCTGTCAGCCATGTGTTGGTCTTCCTTCTTTGTAGCGGCTTCAAGAAATGCTAACCGATCTGCGTTTTCCACCGAGTCTCTGTTGTAGGGAAAAAACAAAAAACAACAACAAAAAAAAAAACAACCAAGAGGATTAAATCCAGAAAAGTTGTGCCCCATTAAACTTTTTTTTTTGCTTGCTCTTCAGTAAAGCTGATTTTCACCCAGACTCATTATACCTCCAAAATAATTACGGGTGATCCACTGGTGCTTGAGGTAATTGGTGTGTAAAAGGAGAAGTGCCTAAATATAGAAGTATAATCTAAACTTTCGTTGCAGCTAGAACTGCATGGCTCCATCAGCTGGAGCCCCTCCTTTTCCTCCCATTTGGCCCATAGCTGCCCCCATATGGGATCACTTAAAGATCTCTCGGGTCATCGTGTGATGGCTCACAGGAAGGTGGTTGTGGTGGGAGGGGAAGGCGACATCAACAATCCTAAACTCTACTTTTCTGCAGGTGGTGATGGCCCCACATGAACCTCCGGTGGTGTTTGTTGATAACTACATCAAGCTCCTGGCTGATGGCAATCCCGAGACCTTCCAGAAGATTCTGGATATGAAGGTCAGTTAGCTTGTCTCTGCCAGTGTGGATTTTCTCATCTAGCTTTCAACGATATCTCCCATAAGGCTGTGCTGCATAGGTTCATTTACCTGTCGTTGTTATCCTGCGTCCTTTGTTTATTTTTTTTAAATATATATTTGTGTGTGCTTTATTTTTATTTTGTGTGCGTAGGGCCTGAAGCGCAGCGAGCAGAGCAGCATGCTGGAGCTCTTCAGGCAAAGGCTACCCACTCCACCCTCGGGGGCAGACGGTGGGCCCTCTCTGTCCTTCAGTACCCCCACCCCTGAGCAGGAATCCTCACGTATCCGCAAACTAGAGAAGCTCATTAAGAAGAGGCTGTGAAATCGCATCTTGAAAAGCGTAGGCTGGCATGGCCTTCAACTTTGTTGCGGTTATTCATGGCAAAGACTCCATCATTGTGCTGCGTTCGGTCGTCGTGGAGAAGGAGGAAGAAGTTGACTGAGTTTTCTGACTGATGCCTACCCAAGCTGAGGGTGGATTATGAGGAAACTTCCTTAACTGTTTGATGTTGTTACACATGTCATGTACTTCTGTGGTTTTATTACACTAAAGCCTGAGTTTTGTAACATTACTTAATTGTTGCACAGTTTTTTTTGTTGTTTTGCAGAATGTAGAGTTGTTGACTAAACTCTAATCAGAGAGCTTCTGGCTGCTTCTCTCGACATATCTATTCCAGGAGACCTGATCTTAATTAAAGCTGAAAATACTATACTTCAAGGATAACTGTGGGTTTTCTTTTTTTGCTCATCTGTTTTAATTCAGTGTGGGGTTGAAATCTGTGTGCCATTCATTAAAAGGGGACGTGATCATAGGTGTTCTGATTGTTTTTGCGGTGTTTGTCCCGTGACCCGAACTGAACTCGTAGCTTCTTTAAGCAAACGGGATCTTTGGATTCCCTTCAGTTTTTAACACTTAGGCTGTCTTTGACCTTAATCGCACAAGTGTGCAGTCATATTCTGTAAAGGTTAATCCTCTGTTAAAAATCATCTTTACTGATAGAAGGTAAAGATTTTCTTTTAGTGAATGTGTGTCCATAAAAGTGCACAAATAGGTTTGTTTTTTTGATCTCAAGGTCAAATATATTCCAAAATAGGCTTGCAGACACCAAAACCTTATCCGATGCCTTTTCCCTGGCTGTGTTTATGCATTTTGACATCAGTGTCTCCCACCTCCATAAGTCCTCATTGGCAAAATAGATGGCTGCATTTAGTGTGCACATTATTTTACATCATGGGCCACATGCAGCCCTCTGTTATGCTACATTGGCCGGACCAGTAAAACTACATAAACGTGTAAAACTGGAGAAAAAGTTTTTTAAAATGTGGACTTAATTTAAAAAAGAAAAAAAACATTTTCTGTAAGTTAACTGATTTTTTTGTATCCATTACTTTTATTACTTTGGTGTAGTATGAATGCCAGTGGGGCGGTGGTCTTTATCAATAGGAAACGCTAGTCCTATGAAAATACAGTTTAAAAAAATCAAAATCTATATGCACTCCTTCACATTTTGGAAAATTGGGTTAGGAAAAAGTCTTTGCCATTCCTGTGCCCCAGGCCTTATGTTTGATACTCCTGCATTAGTTCCTTCAGGTGCAAAATGCCACTGCTTTGAATTGCCTGTATTCCACGGGCAACAGTGCAAAAACAGTGCAAAGCATAAAGTTTTTCCTTATGCTTCATAACATGGGCGTACACTACTTTTTTTTTCTCACTTGCGCGTTTCGAACAATACCAGGAAAACGCATCAACCTGATTTCGCCAGGTTGCAATTGAATGAGGATCTGGAAAAGTTCCCATGCCTGGCCCGGTCTCTTGTTGCCAATTATCTTCTGACCAATCAGCAGCCACTCAAGTGATTCGAAAGGCGTTTCCTTTCCTGTGTTCGTGGATCTGAAAGCCCCCTTTGAAGAGGGAAGAAGTTTGAAGAGGACCCGCGGGCAGCAGGACAAGCTCAGTGTTTCTCAGAAACAGACTTGCTCAAGTCTCTCTGAATGTCTTCACCGTGGAGGTGGCATAAAGTGCTCGGCGTTTTTGAGATGTTAAGATAAAGAAGTTTCTGGCTTTGGAGTTGTGGAGGGAAGGAAACTGATTTACCGCCTGGTTGATGACTTTTCCAGCGTGCAGCCGTGAATGCTGTCCGGGAAGAGGTTAGCAGCTACACCGCGGGACTCTGACGGAATAATTAAGAAGAAGAAGAACACGGCGGACTGCACGCTGGAAGTAATCCTCTTTCGTAACCTGCCTCTTACTCGCTGGGATTTTGCAACTTTTACCTAGAAATGGTTGGCAGTTTGAACTTGCCAAATTTATGTGAAGGAGATCCTCTGGATATGAGTTGCAGGGCTGAGAGACTTGATAGCCCGGACTCTGGCTTACCCCCTAGTCCGAGCCCCAGTGCCTGGCTGCTGCCTGTGTCCGCAGATAAAGCCGGTGGAGTGAGCTCTGTGTCCGAAGACGAAGGAAGGGGTTCCCTGGTACGTACCACCAGTGTGTCTCACTACATCCTGTGATCTAACCCATCAGTTTCCTGTCGGAGCAAAACAAATGGTCGTGAACTGCACCTGAAGTCTGTCTTCTTGCTCTTAAAAGTGACTTTTACTTTTGAATGCATGTTGGTATTGCACAGCTATTGATTTGAGACATAAAATAGTGGTTATTGAAGTTACTAGGCAACAGCCCTCTTTTAAGTAAAGAAGTAGGCCACTTCAGCACTGAACATTTTTTTTTAAGTTATTTGTTTATATGCGTAAAAAACCAAAACGTCTTGTTTAAACCGCCTGTGGCTCTGAACTGGGCCAAAGTTCCCATGTATCCACTGAGGGTCTGTTTCATGTTTTGCAGGTTCCAGCTTTACCTGCTGGATCTTTCCCACAGCTACACCCACTGTCCTTTGGGGAAGGCATAGCACTTGATCCATTACCACCAAAGGAAATGAGGTGTGTTGACTTTGATGTGAAAGCCCAAAAAGCATGTACGAGAGAAAAGCGGCACTGTTGGCTCACGAGTTCGCTTTACTGTATTTTGTTTGACTAAAATCGCTGCACTCTCTCTTATCCATAGATACACCTCCTCAGTGCACTATGACTCAGACCGCCACTTCATCCAGAATGTCAGCCTGGAGCCGTGGGGCCAAAGCCTCGAACACTGCAGGCAGACCGTTATGGCTGTGTCCAACAGCACCTGGCGCCACTACGTGACACAGCTAGAATTCCAGCCTCGCCATCGTCCCAAGCAGTTCAAGAGCACCACCATCATCTACCCCAAGAAAGCCAGCACCATCTATACCACAGAGCTGAGCTACAACTGTCACCGGCTGTCCAGGCGTTTCCTCTCCAGCGTAGAGCTGGATGCTGTGGCCAACAGAAAGTTACCTCAGTGAGAGTGGAATCACGGGGGGAGATGGCCAGGGACATGCTGTCATTCCCTCGGCCCCTAAATTGGTGCTCCCTTAAGGCTAGTTGCCACTGACCTGCTGTCTTGTCTTTTTTTAACACTTGTGTAGCCTGCTATCATTTTAAGAAGTGTGTGTGTATATGTATGTATATATATATGTGTATATATGTGTATATATATATATATATATATATATATATTAAAAAAAAAAAAAAAAAAAAAAACACAACATGTTACAGAGAACAAAGGAGGTAAGACATGGTTTGAGTAGATTAAATATTCAGACCATGTCAGGACATGTTTATATCCCTGCCAATGAATGAAGCTCTCCACTAGCATGGGTATTCCTTTTGAATGCTTCAGGTTGTAGTTGGTTGAAAGGTTTCCAGAGGTGTAATGATGCGTTGTTTTTATTAGCTGTAGAAATGATATGGACCAAAATGAGGACAATGCATATTTGCTCTCAGCAAATTGTGTTGCATTAAGCTGGTCAAGTGTGTGAGTGACTTCTTTAAAATTATCTTTAAAGCGATGAGGCTGTAGCTAAAGAGAGGAGCACCTTTTAACACTGCTGAGGATGTTCAAGGAGCAGAAGAGCAGTAAACACTTTTTGTTTTTAAATATATATGCTAAAAAAAATATATCACTAACTTATCCACACTGTACAAAATGTCTGATCACATGTTTTGTTTTTTCACAAGGTTTGGTGTTTTGTTTTTTTGTGCACAGCAAACAACTTAAGCTCTTTGCAAGCCTTGCCTCTAGCTACTGTTAAAGGCCGCACTTATGATGTAAATATTGATGGATTAAGGAAACTTCTCTATTCATAATCGTGTGTAAGCTTAAACTGAACAAGCAGGTAGTTTAGATGAATCACGAGTGTGGAGTTTACTGAAGTGGATACTATGTTGGTATACTTTACTAGCTTACTAGTCAAAGTAACAAGCTGCATTTCCCTGCTATTACTTTCCCTGTGACCTGTTTGGAGTTTGTATTTATCTTGTTGATATTTTAGATCTGACTTTTTTTTTATTATCAGATGGTTAAATGAGTCTCTACACAAGTGTGGTGTGCTGAGGAGTATTTTTGTAATTTCTTTTTAAAATCTTAATTGGTGTTGGTTGACTCTTCTTCTTCCCCCCCACATCAGTCACATATTCAGTGCCAGTTTAAAATAAAGGGATTTGGTAAAAGAACAAGATGTGTATTTATTATGGAGTGAGAAGACGGGAATGACTGGCCTCTAATTTACATTTGTAAACGGTTTTGAACTAGATCACGGTCACAGGTCAAATGCTAGTTAGAGTATCTAACCTATTGTCCAGACAATGCCTTGTTAAATCTGAAGATCTAACTAAAGTCATCAGGATATACTGATGTGTGTGGGTTTTTTGTTTTGTTTTTTTTTAAGTCGGCAGCATCAAAATATATTGTGATGTGGGTGTACTGACCCTTTTAAGTCAGACTTTTTTTTGTTTGTTTTTTGTAGAATCGTGTTACTGTAATGCCCTCTTGTGGCCACAGAGGCAAAGTGCAATAATTTGGCTTTCATCAAAATTCTTCATGTTTAAAGTTTGTGCTCTGTTTATTAGTATTGTGAGCATTAGTTCGATATGTCTAAAGCATTGCTGCCCAAGGTGAGTTTCTTCAGAAAGTAATTTCACCTTTGGCAAGTCTGCCCTGATTAGAGGAGAGTATAAATGTTGCAGAAACCGCCTGCACCACAATTTCACTTTTCATTATTCATAAACCATGTGACCCAGAGACAGACTGGCGACCAGTCCAGGATGTACCCGCCTCTCGCCCTCTGTTAGATGGGATTGACGACCCTCACGAGGATAAATGGAAGAGAATGGATCTGACCTAATCAGAAAAAGAACCATGAACTCCTGCTTAGAACTTCTTCCACATATTTTGCATGTAAGGAACCAGACTGTTGTATTTTTTTTATTATTCTTGAGAATTAGTTCTTCTGGAAAATCTGGAAAAGAGGCAGTCCTAAAACGCGCGCGCGCGCACACACACACAAACTAGCAGATGAACAGTATGAAAATAATGTTCTTAGGAAATAGAATATATATATATATATATATATATATATATATATATATATATATACATACAACAAAGACCTGAAACAGGACCTGAGAGATGCATCTACCCTTACAGTTCATCCATCTGCTGTTTGAGTCAATTGAGAGAGGACTGTCAAGAAGGAACTGCATTTCCGTCACTTGTGTTTGGGATCTTGTCAGAAGTGATGGAATTATGAACATGTAAAAGTACCATAATATATTCATCCACTATGTAGTACCTTCTGGAAAGCATCTTAATGGCAACAGCTTTATTTTTCAGCATGTTAGTGATGCCAAACACTCTTCTGGTGCAATAAATGCATACCTACCTACAATAGAACTGACTTTACATTAGTACGATACAAATTCTGCTTTTGCCTTATTATACTGTAATTCCGCACTCACATTTTTCAATAAATCTATTTGCACTTATTTTCAATTTTCCTAACATAATGAAAAAAAGGGTTTACTAAGCATTTGGGTGGTACTGTATTTTTAAAACATAAATATTCACAGACTGTTGTTTTTGTTATTTCTTTAGCGTAAACATCTTCATCTTTTCAAATTTCACCTATCAATCAGCAAAATTCGATTCCAGCATTGCTCTTCAGTCTCGCGCTTTAGTCTTTTGAAGGCTGAAAAGCTAACTTCCCCTGCAGAACCTGAAGGCCGCATTGCGTGACGTAAAGGTGTGGTCGTGGCGTCGAACAGCATTTTCTTTATTTTTCATGATTATTTATTTAAATAAAATACACATTACACTCTGAAATAGCTATAGCGTATGTTTGGAAGTTATAATACAAAAACTAATAAATTAAAAAAGATTAAATGCATAAACATACATCTTGTTGCATGACGTAACAGTTCAGAAACCCAAACACACGCCCGCATTTTTTCATCCCCTGTACCACTGAGTGGACACGTTTCCGTGAGTGTCGTTTGGAGGTGCATGTAGTCATACCTGCGTATCTCTGTTTAGCAGAATGGCGTTTTACACTGTGAGGTGGGATCTTCTTTAAGCCTTGAAGTAATACCATAGATGTCGGACGACAGTATATTTGAACAGCGAAAGGCTTCACGTGCATATTGAGATAGTTAGCTTGTTACGCTACGTGGCTAACATTTGCCCGCTTACGTGAAGAATGAAGACCGCTAACGGCAACACAAGTGTCATGGACATGTTTGAAAAGGGAAAAGTACTGAAAATTTGTGCCCCAATGGTTCGATACTCAAAGTAAGTGAAAGCTGTCATTTCTTTAACTGTAATTTACAATTTCGTTGCTTATGGATGGCTACTGGTGAAACACGTGTACAGTTAATGATGCTCACTGTGCTAATGTTTATTTCCTTCAGGCTTGCTTTCAGGTCCTTGGTTAGGAAGTACAACTGCGATATCTGTTTCACTCCAATGATCGTTGCAGCTGACTTCTTGCGTTCAATCAAAGCCAGAGACAGTGAATTCACTACTAATGAACGTGAGTAACATTGTAATATGAGCTGGAATGAGCTACTAGGTTGATTTCTTGCACCTCATACATAGTTTCTTCAAACAGAGAGATTTTCCCTGCGACATAATGTAAAATTTACTAATGCCAGTATTGTCTGTATTGCTATTGTTGATATGATGACGGTTTACAACTCTTTGTTTATCTGCTTAGGTGACCGACCACTGATAGTGCAGTTTGCTGCCCATGATGCTCAGAGTCTGGCTGATGCAGCCTGTGCAGTGGCACCTTTCTCAGATGGAGTTGACCTCAACTGCGGCTGCCCCCAGAGGTGCAACTACTGATAGTTTAAACTAATGCTGTCACTTTTCATTATTTAAACAATGTGATTGTACAGAGTAGCTTTTTCTTTGTTGGTTCTTAATATTTACATTTTATTCCAGATAGTAACTAAGAGTTACTGGGACCAGTAGTTAGGTACAAATCTAGTAAACCCAATGTACTCAGAACTCTTCAGTATCTTTGTTTTTGTGTTGTTTTCAGATGGGCTATGTCAGCTGGGTATGGTGCATGCCTCATTAACAAGCCTGACCTTGTTAAAGACATGGTGAGACACGTCAGAAATCAAGTGGACAATCCAAACTACACAGCATCAATTAAAATAAGGTAAAAAAAAACAAAAAAAACCCCACACACACTAAGCTTTGTTTCTTTTTGAAGAATTATGACTACTTTATTATATATAACTTTGTAACTGCACCTGTCAGTGATGTTTGAGAACGACACTGTGTAGGCACAGTATGGAGTAAATGGAAGAGCGGCTGGAGAGGTGGAGGTATGCACTGGACAGAAGAGGAATTAAAGTTAATAGAAGCGAGGCAGAAGACAGGTGGAATGGTGAACATTCAAGGTGTAGAGGGAGTGAAGGTAGATGAGTTTAAATACCTGGGGTCAATCATCTAGAGCAATGGACAGTGCATAAGAGAGGTGAAGAAGAGAGTGCAGGCACGGTGGAGAGGGTGGAGACGAGTGTCAGGGGGTGATTTGTGGAAGGATAGCAGCAAGAGGGAAAGGGAAGATTTGCAAGATGGTAGTGAGACCTGCTATGGTTTGGAGAGTGTGGCACTAACAAAAAGGCAGTAACCGGAGCTGAAGTTGGTTGAGCTAAAGATGTTCAGATTTTCATTGGGAGTGACCAGGGTGGACAGGAATAAAAATGAGTACCTCAGAGGGCCAGCTCTGGTTGAGCAGTTTGGAGGAAAAGTTAGAGGGGCAAAGTTGAGATGATTTGGACATGAGCAGAGGAGGGGTAGTGGAAGGATGTTGAATATGAAGCTGCCAGTTAGGGGGAAAAGAGGAGGAGCACAGAGCAGATCCATGAATGAGGTGAAGGAGGACATGCAGAGGGTTGGTGTGACAGAAGAGGATGCTAGAAACTGAGTGAGATGGAGAAAGATGGTCTGCCCTGGTAACCCTAAAGGGAGCAACCGAAGGAAGATTATTTAAAACAATACTATTTATGATTATGATCATACTTATTATTGGTATATTAATACTGTTACTGTTATCTTTCACAGAATTCACAAGGACCTAAGGCAGACAGTGGATCTATGTCAAAAGGCTGAATCAGCCGGTGTGTCATGGATAACAGTCCATGGTCGTACAACAGAAGAACGCCACCAACCAGTCCATTACGATGCTATAAAGACAATTAAAGACAGTGTTTCTGTCCCTGTCATTGCCAACGGCGACATAAAGTATCTCCGGGATGTGGAGTCGACCCACGAGCTCACAGGTGTTGATGGTATGTTTGTTTTCAGCAACATTGTAACAAATATACTTCTAACTGTGGCAGTTTTCTTTCTATTTGGCTCATTTTTTTCTTATCTTTTTTATTAGGTGTCATGGCTGCACGGGGGTTACTTGCTAACCCCGCCATGTTTGCTGGCTATGAGGACACTCCTTTGCAGTGTATATGGGACTGGGTGGACATATCTGTTGAACAGGGCACTCCGTTCACATGCTTCCACCATCATCTTATCTACATGCTGGAGAGGGTTAGCTCGCAGCCAGAGAGAAAAGTGTTCAATTCTCTGTCCAGTACTTCAGCTGTAATAGATTACCTCCAGAATACATATGGATCAGTACATGATCTCAGGACATGACCACATTGAAAATTAACGGTGTGACTTTAGTTTTTATTGTTATTGTTTTTATGCTAAATAAATTTTTTAATCTATAGCTGTGCAATTTCTGTCTCTGTTGTTTTCTTTTTTTTCTCAAGTGTGCAATAGTAGGTTATTAAACAGAATATAGAGTAATCGTGGTGATTGACGAAGAGTGCATCTCTGTACATGCGTAGTTTGTTTTTGTTTGTCATGTTTATGTAAAGCATTACTGAGATGCAATATTTCTGTTGGGGTTTAAAAGAAAAAGATATTTCAATGTTCTGAGAGAGGAAAATTAATTTCGTTATTTCTTTGTCATGAAGGAAAAAATGGCTTCAAGTAATTAATTATTTGCCTTCAACGTAAATGTCACAATATTCCCTATCACGAAAATCTTCAATCTCATGAAATGAAATTGGTGTTCAAACAGCACTACAGTTTAAAGATGAATAGCAATAACTGTGTGGAAAATAATTGTACGTAGGATGGACCGCATTTATATTGTTAGATTAAAAAAATGTAATAGCGCCACAGCTTTTATTTTGAAAAACTGCAACGGAAGCTTTTTTTTCAGAAGAGGCGGTAGGAGGACTCGCTGGTACAGGAAGACAAACTTTGCCCTGTTTGATTTCAGAAGCTAACTAGTAAGTATCTCAGTTGCTGCTTTTACGGTATTTTGGAAGTTTCATATATGTCTACTTGGAATCTAGCATAACGCGCTATAGCAGGCCTTATAATAGTCTTAAATAGTTTAAAAATTGTATGTTTCTAAATCACCTGCGTTAGTTGCATGTTAGCGTTAGCTAATGTGTTAATGCAAGCTTGATACTGAACGCTGGCTAAAGATGGAAAGAGTGAAGTCGTTGAAAGCAGCTATATCTTTGCGGCCGTTAAACATATAAACGGGCACTCTATTTGCTCGTATTTGTTGCGGTGATGCTGTAACACCAGTTTACAGTAACAGCGGTTTGACAGTTCACCCCAAGCCTCTGCGAGCTTCCGTTAAGGTGAATAGACTGGGTTCGAGATTATTGCAGTCTTTTTCAACGGTAGTGTTATTATTACTGAGAAATGGCCACGCACGATAGGTAGCTTCTCTGTACCTGATAGTTCGTTCAGGGAGGCTGTTGAGACCAATTTCTTTCCCTTTTCTTCTTTTCTGTTAGGTTTCCGGGTCTTTTGGTCGGTTTATCTTCAGAAGCCATCAGCAAAAATGACGTTGCAGTGGACTGCTGTGGCTCTCTTTCTCTATGTGGAAATTGGCGTCATTGTCATCCTCTGTTTACCCTTTATCTCTGCCAGGAGGTAAGTATATCTATCAGTCTGTTCTCAAGTTGAATATGGTTTTGCACTCAGGTCTCTGTTGACAAAGGAGAGCGTTTCTTCTTCTTTTGGTAGCTCAGTTTCGGGGTACCCACAGTGGATCCACCTCATCCTATCTCTTCTGTCAAACCAACCCTCTGCATGTCCTCCTTCACTACATTCGCGGATCTCTTCGGTGGTCTTCCTCTTTTCCTTCTCCTGTTGAGTAGCTCAACATCTTTTGTCCAGTATATCTCACTATCCCTGTGCACATGTCCAAACCATCTCAACCTTGCCTCTCTAACTTCCCTCTCTAAACTGCTCAACCTAAGATGTCCCTCTGATGTATGCATTTCTAATCTTGTCTGTTCCGATAACTCTCAAATTAAAATCTGCCAACATCTTTAAGTCACACATCATAGCAGGCCTCTCTGAACATTTCCTTTCACTTTTGCTGCCATCCTTTTGTCACAAATTACCCCTGAAACTCATTTACACCCACTCCACCCTGCCTGAACTCATTTCTTCATCTGTATTGTGCACTTTGTGGTACTTTGGATTGCTGAAAAAGGTACTAACTGTTTAAACACTAAATAATGAATAATGACGACATAGTACATATGTGTCAGGTTTCTCTCACCACTGGTAGCAAAGTGTGGTGTTTGTTTCTGCGACAAATATACTGTCAGCTGTAGTAATCCTGTAAGAAATGTTATGTTGTGCACCATAGTGATGTGACTTCAAATGTTTGTGCAGATGGCAGAGCATTTTCCATCTGAGGATCTGGAGTTGGATGTCGAGATTCTGGAACAAAGTGTTTCTCACCATGATCATAATACTCATTGTTCTCTTCCTCGGTAAGCATACAATCATCCCTGTCTGTATTTTTAATGCTACTTTTGGACTTATGGGGGATTTCTTTTTCTTTTTGTCTGATTTAAAAAAATAAAATAAAATCTTGTGACGATCATACAAGTTAAAACGCAAATCTCTGTATAGTAACTCATCTGTCTGTATTATTGTTTTGTGGTTTTTAAAGATGCTGTCCGTGAAGTGAGAAAGTATTCATCTAAAGAGCACGGCGCCGATGCCAAGCTGCAACCAAATATGTTCGACCACTTGCACATGAAGCTTTTTAGAGCCCAGAGGAACCTGTACATCTCTGGTTTTGCCGTCTTCCTGTGGCTGTGAGTCTGTGCTCTAATACAACACCTGGACTTTGAACCTGGCTTTCCTGTAACCTTTGTGTGTTTTTGCAGCGTTATGAAGCGACTGATCACTCTGATTAATCAGCTGGCGTCAGTGTCTGGGACTACGGCTGCTCTTCAAGCACAGGCTGAGAATGCTAACCAGACTGCTGAGAAATACATGAAGGACAATGAACTGTTGAAACAGGTAATGGCACAAAGATCTGTTATTTGTAATCAATAACCCACTTTGAACTGCATGTGGGGAAACTCATATTGGTCAGGGAATAAGTTACACAGTTATTGAATGATAAAACAGAATTTCAAAGTCCAGATTTTAATAGCACATATTAGCTTGTTGCTTACATAATCTAAAGCTATATTAACAGAGTACCCAGTTGATTGTAATCATATAAAGATGAATTGAAATGAAAGCTACCCAACTCAGCTTTAACCTTTAATCCACATCCAGAGCATATTTTATGTTTATAGCCTGCTCGATGGTTTGACTGTTCAGTTTGTACGCCTGGAATATGCATAATGTTTTCCACTGGAGTTACTGGGATAACTATATTTGACTGAAGATTTGAATATATTTATTTTTATGTTATCAGACTCTGATGGAAGGGCGGGGTGATAGGGCTACTGCTGAGGGCATGGACCTGCTAAGGAAGGAAGTGGAGAAACTGAAAGAAGAACTGAAGACTTCTGGAGACGGTTAATATCTGTGTATATTTCAGTCCTCTACACCTTCCCTGGAAACAAATGTAGCTTTTATAACTTGTCACTTTCTGTAGACAAAGACATGGGGGGTGGGGATTCCTTGTTCTCATGTGTCATTGTTTTCCTCTCCAGGTCTGAAGAAGTCCCAGTCAGAGGCAGATGTAATGAAGAAACAGATGGAGGGCCTCGCCAGGGAGTATGACAGGCTGTTGAAAGAACACCAGGAGCTCCAGGTAATGCTGAGCTCTGAACACAGCAGGGTGATGATTTGCTGGGTCGTTCACTAGCTAGATGTAACAATTCAAAGTGACATTCAAGCCAATTAACATCAGGCAGGCAGCCTCGGATCAGCAGTGTGGTTCCTCCATATTTCGTGATCAAAGAAGCCATCAATTTATCGTTTAAGCTTAGGCCTCCAATATGTTTTGTTGAAAAATTTAAAGCACAAATCACTAGTGAAAGACTGCAAATTCTGTTCACTTTCAGGTTTTCATCCATTTCTTTAACAACTAACAGACACTTTGAACCTTTATGGAGTGTGGACTTGTATAATACAGTATAATATTTTAACTGATATTTTCATTTTCTCTCCTTTCAGAATCTGCGAGACAGTGGAAATAAAAAGGAAGATTAGATGAAAAGTTAAAGGTTAAAGTGTTTACTTAGCTCAGTCACAGACATTTGCACCACATGCTTTACCATCTGTAACACCGTGTGTCATAGTATTTAATTACAAATTAAAGACCGGCTCATCTGAGGAACATGCTTTCGGCTGGTAGCAGCAATGGTTTCAAAAGACTTAAACCTTTATTAGAGCACGAGACTGGCTTAAATGGAATGAGTAATATCTGTTTCTGCCTGGTGCAGCCTGACTAAGAGGATTTTCTTTTTCAAGGGTGCGCTATCGGGCAGATTAATTGTGCAAAGCAGTTGGAGTTCAGTTAGTAAGTGACTCAGGACTGATCACAGAGCACTTAATATATCAAATATCAAACAAAATGAGTGTTTTCTGTCTCATTTGTTTTTGCCACTTTGCACAAGATATGGGGAAGGTTGAGGCAATCTATAGATGTGGTAAATGGTTACAAAAGT
Source organism: Pelmatolapia mariae (assembly GCF_036321145.2). Taxonomy (NCBI): domain Eukaryota; kingdom Metazoa; phylum Chordata; class Actinopteri; order Cichliformes; family Cichlidae; genus Pelmatolapia; species Pelmatolapia mariae. Next base: position 19,549,891 of record NC_086239.1, read on the forward strand.
ATTTTTATGCTAAAGGTTTTCTCTTGTTTTTGTGCAGCCACTTGCAGCTTAACTTTAGTATGCAAATACAGTCTGCATGTACAGATGCACTGAGATAAATGAGCTTCACTTCTGTTTTGCGGTATTTCAGCCGATGTGCCAGATGTTTTTACCTGTACAGCTGTAATGGATGACAGTAGGTAGAGGTTTTAGCCAGTATCTGTTTGTTTTTGTGTCTGTGTTTAGTTTTTTTCCTTTAATTTGAAGTTGTAAAAAGATCTGGCACATAAAGTAAAACCTTTTTTTTAAGTCATAGTTAGGTTTTTGCCTGGATGTTCTTCACATGCTCAATTTTGTGTTAAGGCGCACAGTTTGTTGGGATTCATATTTTATGTCACAAAAAAAGATTGTCTTTGTTTTTTTATAATTTCTTTTGTATTTCTTTTAATTATCCAAACAAAACAAATCCATGTCACTGTGATACAGGACCTGCGATTGTCATCACCACATATTTAAATGTTTGCTTTTTATTAGTGATTTATCATTGTTCATTTTCCTGGTAATATAAATATGTTGCGCTCTGCTGTTTGGACGTAAAAATCAGATTTAAGTGCCTTTCCAGTGGACGTAGAAAGCAGAATTTTCTTTAATAAAGGTTATTTTTTCCTGCGCTTTGTTTTGACTTCTTAACACAAACTCTGTTAATCATTTATCTGAATTTCAGGAGCAGGACCACACTTCCCTTCTGGTCCGTGTGCCTCCTGCACTACAACCATTTTTTTCTTTTTCTTTTTCCCAGCTAATGAAACAAATCACAAAAAACCATAATGTGATTGGGTATTAAAATTCTTTATTTTAATATTTCATTTAAGATATTCCTTGAAATTTTACAAAAATAATCCAAGAAAGTTATTTACATTCTGATTTCTTTAATGCAAGCAAATGCCTTACATTATTGAGATAATGACTTTCTTTCTCTACACCGTTCTGAGTTTGTCAGCCTGAAACTGAACCTGAAGATGACACAGTCACCTCATGCTGCAACTTACCCTAATAGTACGTGTGTTGTGGGTCAACGGCTCCTTTGAAAAACGTAAATTCATGACCTTGAAATAAAACTGGTGACTGCAAAATTAAATTGAATGCCTTTTTTCAGTCACACTGAACATTCTGTTACTGGAGCAATATCACTTCACCCTGATATCTAAAAATAAAAAAATGGGACTGACTAAATCTGATTTGGCACTTGAGTGGAAAGTTACAGGAAACTTCAGAATATTCCTAACAGCAGTGCAATGCAAGAGATCCTCCTTCAATCCACACGCTGTTTTTAAAGGACGCAGTTTAACATGTTTTTAAAACCCAATTTTGCCAAATTTCATCTATCCACAAATCAAGCAAATACTTTCAGTTAAGGTCCCCTAAGCTACCAAACCAGAAGCCATATTTAGATTACAGGTTCTCATCAACGATGAGATGCTGATAGCCCACAGCAATACAAAAGCTACATGGTAAATAGTGTTCATTTTCAATAGAGTTTATGCTACTATAAATATTATAAACTGAAACCATATTACTTAAAACACACAGCTCCCGTTGAAAGTGACAAATACCACAACATGTGATGTTGAGGCAAGTTTTTGTCACTTGTAATAACAGGTCAGATGATGCTTTTTATCATGAAAATGTACAATCATGTAGGGACATATGTGTATAAATATATATTTATATTTATGTATTTTATTTGTGTGTGTGTGTGTGTTGGGGGGGGGAGGGGTGTGCATTATCAATACTTCTGAATACACTTTAGTGTCAGTGGTAGGATGTACCCTAAGCTTTATCATTTGCTGAAATGATAAAGACTCGAAAATAATCTCACATCAAACACAGTCTCTACGGGCTTGAACTGAAACTGTCTGATCCACTTACTGCTGTTGCAACCGTCCGAAGAAAATAAATTAACACTCCGGGAAAGTGTGTCTGTATTAAAAGGTCTGTCAAATCCTTTACCACATGCTTTGAATTTTAAACTGGGCTAATTTAGTCTTTCTGCTGATGTACATATAAAGGGCATCTGGTATTGCACAAATGGGTGGTCGAAGGAAACTGTTTTCTGAATCATAGAGATTGGCAGCAGTGTACACTCGTACACTACTGCACTAAAGAAAAGTGTTGCGATGAGTCTCAATAATCGGTACTCGACTTTCAACCATATCAATACTTTGGGCATGAATTTGAATGCATTCCAAAGATCATGACTTCATCAGACATTGCAAAACATCACATCAGAGCAGCTAGTGTACCCTCAAATAACTTCATCAGATCCCTGAACAGAGCTCTAGTTTAAGCAGTCAGATATCTGATCATTTGCTTTCAATGAAAGAAAATGCTAAAAAAAAAAAAAAATGGGGTTAATGTTTAAGAGAAGAAAGGGGAGATAAAACTGTGACATTGGCATAAAGACACACATAAAGAATACAAAGGTAGAAACACCAACCAGTGAAACGCATGACGATGGAAACAGAACTTTTACATATCAGCAACAACAATCACACACAGTGTTTTCTTCTTCTTCTCGTTTTTTTTTTTTTTACAGTAAGTACTTTATCAGTGTTGCAACAATACAATCTCTGCCTTTTCCAAGGCACAACAATGGTTATTTAATACCAGAGCCTGGGGAGCCCAATTGAGAAGTTTAAGATGCAAATTTGATCTGATACCAGCTATTAACAGCTTTAGTCAGTTGTGTGTGTGTGTGAAACTAAAACATTTGCACCACTCAGAGGTAAGTGTCATGGCTCTAGAGTTTGACAAAAGCAGAGCTGTTTGCTGAAGCAGATTTCACTAAAATACAATTCCCATTTCTAGTGATTATGAATATCAACGGACCCAAAGTTCACATCCAGAAAGCACAAAAACAACAAACTGCTATACACTCACAACTTTGGGCTTTAAGTAAAAAGCAAAAATGAATCGTTTTTTCCTAAACGAGTAAAGATCAGATGATCTGAAATTTAAAAGTAAAATGAAATTGTTTTTTAAAGATCTCTGAAACACACATTAAGAGGTAACAGTTGAGTGAATGAGGCACATACCGAAACATCATATCAATATCCTCCAAGTGTTACTGAAATGTACGAGCAATTCTACAACTCATTTAATGGAGAAAAAAAAATCTCATGTCTATAAAGGCCAGATTTTTCTTTTTAGGACATATCAGTTTGCTGTTGTGCCTCCGGTTTATAAGGCCACTTTACCTCTTCGGTTCTGTAACACTACTGAATAACGGAATAACTTTGAAAGAAGGATCTTAAAGAGGCAGCTTATGAAATGCTGGTGTTCAAAATAGTACTGTTTTGCAGTAGTCTGTACAAGTCACATTTCCAAATTGATATTTTTTTCAACTCAAAAATATTGTATGTTTTGTATTTTTTTCTTAAAAGGAAAAACAGCATGTACATTCAAGAAATATTTAAGTCATATCAAATTTCTGTCAGATTTACAAAGCCTTTACACATCCAGCAGTACAAATATAGAATTTCTGCTTTACATGAGATGACTGGACAACAAGTGATTCCCTGCAAATCTTGTTTTCATGTGAGCGAGCGTGCATGTGTGCAGCAGCGCTCTGGACATACTGTGGGTATATATGCGGCCGTCAGCTCTGCTGGCTCTGTCAAAGTCGTGTCTGCCTATCTGTGCTGTTCTCTGATGGGTGGTGTGGCTGGTCAGAATTAGAAATAACCAGCTCTTCCTTCCTGAGCACCTCCAGTTCGGTTCCACCGTTCCTCAGAGCTCCGTGGATGGCGTTTCGTTCCTCCTCCTTCAGCTGTCGACTGAGCAGGATGAAGCCCGGGATGCAAATAATAAAGGAGATAGTCCGTAGGCTCAGAGTCAGGCCCAGGTATGCTATTCTGAGAGGCACGAAAAAGATTGATTTGATTAAAATTAGCTAAATTTGGCAAGACATCAGACACGAGTTGGTGATTAATTAATGCTGCAATAGATTCCCTATGTTGAGATGTACCAGAAAATTGAGCTAGGGTAATTAGATAATATTTATTAATGTTTAATAATCATAATTTGGAAGCTATAAACAGGCATTATAATGTCTCACATATAGCTTCCAGGGGTCACAGAAAAACTAGAAAAAAAGAAGTAGGGTAGGCAAGAGGTTACTGCCAATTCAGTTCAAATTCAATTAAAGTATTTCCAGTTAAGCATCAGCAAATAAATGAGATTAGGTCTGGTCTACAGAAGGTCACACTTAAGGCTGCATTGTGAATTGAATGTTTGGACTAATTAAAAAAAGGGATTCACAAAAGACTGAATAGTACATGTGTAAGTACAACCTGTAGGCGGTGGTGTTGTAGATTCGACAGGCTCCTATGCCCCCACACCTTTTCTGACCCCATTTTAGACATGTGGTGTCAATGATTGCTCCAAAGTAAATGGGTGCTGGGATCCCTGCTGTAAGACAAAGGAAACAAAGTCTTTTCACAGTCACGTCTCCTAGAAATGAAACAACAGGTAACAGCGAACACTATTTTGAAAAATCTGAATAAACATTTTATGACTAAACTTGGACAAACAAAGCAAAGGTTTTCAGGAAGAGTTAAACCAAGATCAAATCCCAGAACATTCCCGACTACCGAACAAGTCTTACCAAGGGTCCGTGTTGCCAATGCGTGGAAACCCAGGGCCAAAGATTTCAGCTGTGGTTTGATGCACCTGCATAAATAAAATAAAATAAAATAAAAAATAGAACATGGTTACTATCAGTTAAATCAGTTTCTATTGTTACTAGACAAAAAAAAGCCTATTAGGTAACATCAGAGATAATGTCACTGTTCCTCAAGCGAGTGTAAATGTAAATAGAAAATGTAAACCATAGCTGTTCCACTTAAACAACAAAATGTATGACATTTGATAAAACTGTTAAGAGGAACCTTTAACATTCTTATGGAAACTAAACCGGCTTTCTGATCTCTGAAAATGAACAGAGGAATAATAAGATGACTATTCATGCACAGCGCAAAGTCACTACATTCCTGCCAGGCCACTGGAATCCAACAGGATCAGCTGACATGGCTTTAAGAGGTCCTACGTTTGTGTGTTAAGTGTGTGCTTATGTGCTCGCATATAGGAGGGTGTAATTCCCTTAGCATAAATCTCTTTACTTGAAAAACACACCCGAGTTGGATTTATAGGGAGACCAAAGCAGAAAATAAATGATTAGCACATGCATGTATGGAATATCTCACAGCATGTCACTGTAAAGTCCACAGTTAACCACCAGAGGCCGCTGTGTGGCAGAAAATTTGAAACCTGGTTGATGACACATGATTTTGGGTTTGTATACCACCTATACCTCTGGTAAAATCCTGAAGATGTGCGAGATGTTTCTGTACAACATTGATGCTGTTTTTGTGTACACAAATCAGACTGGTTGTGTGTCAGTGTATTGGATCCAGTAGTGGAAATGCTTCTATGATAAGACTTAGAAGATCATCAAACGGGCTCTGCGAGTGAACGGCCCTACAGCTATCCCACAGGCATGTGAACAACTTTGAGGAAAGACTGAATAAAGAACAGCCTAAAATGCATTTTTTGCTTCAGCTGGCAGGATTAGCTATATAACAGGTACAAGGGAGCTGCTATAAAGCGTAGTCTTGGATTATTACATTTATTTTACTATTACATGTCTACTTGACACCCAAGAGTTATTGTTATAAATCAAATAAATCAGTTTATTAGCCACAGGTCAGCTAGTCAAAATGTTCACCTGTCACTTTCTGGGCTCACAAAGTTTAAAGCAGTAAGCATTTCGTATACTACGACCCTCAGCACTGTTTTTAGCCAGTCATTGTTCACTTTAGGTAACTTAGTATTCAGCTGCAGCTGCAACACTCATTGTTGGGGTTTGTAAAGCCTCTCAATACCTGCTGCTGAGCTAAATGAATTCTTCATTGTTATTGAATTTAACCTTGAGTAATGTGATTGTGGAAACTGATGTCTACTGACACTGGTAATTACCAGTGTGCTAAGGAGCATATCATAGTTTTCAATAACAGGCATGATGCGTGTGCTTCCACACATTGAGATCAGACATGTCAACAAGGTAGCAGTATCTGTTTTAGACTTTCCAATGTCACTGAAATCATTTGTGACTAGCAGAGCAAAGATTTGCCTCACTGTCATTCTCAACTAACCACTGGAACAAATGTTGATTTTTTTTTAAATATTCATTTGACAAAGTCCCTTTTTTATAAGTTTGGCAGACAAACAAATCCACAAACAAGTATGCAGCCACTGCTAATTACAGGAAGTTTATACAAGGCTTTATGAAAACAAGCTCCAGAGTTTGCAGTAGTGAAACAAGCAGGTATAAAATTGTGTAAAAGTCAATGGTAACTACAACAAATGACATTGAACATTTAGGACTGACTCAACTACTACAGTAGTAGTAGTACAGTATAGGGCTTGTTCTAAAGAGTCCAAATTATATGATATGCCCTTCATATGCAAAGCATGCACATGGAACAGGTACAGCATTAGGTCTTTTCAGATGGACTGTGTGGGCATCTCTGTGTATCTGATTTTATCAAGCCCCATCTATAGTCTAACTCAGGGATGTCAAACACAAGGCGGCCTGGCAAAGACTCTAATCCAGTCCACTGGATAGATTTGGAAAATGTGCATGATGACATAGATTTTGGACTTTTTCTATCAGTCCAAACACTCCCACATAGATGTTCACATACAAAGTAATTCAATACTAGCTTTCTGTAATTTTGGCTTTGTTTTTGCAGAAGCGTGTCATTGTCACTATGTGATCTGCTCATGAATGTGCTTTGTCAACATATTACTTTTATTATCTCTTCATATGAGAAAACAAAAACTGTAATAATGACCTATATTAATTATTAGAGATCACCGAAATCTACTGATTGTTCTTTATCAATTAGAAAACAGATTTTTTAAATATTTATTTATATGTTTATTTATATTGACCGCAGACTCATGCTGCATCAGAGATGGCTGCAGGAAGTCTGTTCTGTGCTCAAAGTCACAAGGCACAACTCTGTGTGCATGCTGATTAATTAGTATAACAACATTTTATTAAATCTGAATTGGTTCAAGATGTTAGTATTTCCGTGTTTCTGTGTGCGGCAATGGAAAAATGTTCATCGTGACCAAAGTTTTTTTGTCTTTGCTGTTTCGACTTCCTTTTGTCTGCATGCCAGGCGGGGCACAGCCACAAGAAGCCACACTTTCGAGCAAAATACTGGCAAGGAAATGTTGGCTGTCATTTGAGTGAACCTCCCAATTGTCCACTGTTATCCCAAACCAAGGTGTGTGGGGATTTCAAGGTAAGGAAAATACTAAACAGTACAAGAAATGCTTGTTGTACCACCTTAAATAGACGGTTCTAAAAGTTTGAAATTGAGGCTTGATATAAATGCTAATATGATTACAGGGATAATGTAGTTATTTCAAGATCCTTTCTCATTATATGTCTTAAATTTAATCTGACCTGATAAGAAGCATGTATCCTGGTGTCCCCCCAAGAGAGATGATAAAGGAAGTGATGACAGAGAGCGCCAGGAAGTACGGGAACATCCTGTCACAGTCGTCCTTTTGAGGGCAGTGACCTGTACTGGCCGTAAAGTTACCAGCCACACCGACACAGGAACAGTTAGAGAAGACCTGGAGAGACACGCATATTCCACACATATGACCACATATAGCTAGACACAGACAACTACAGACAAATTAACGGAAAAACCAGTGTGCGTGTGTGTGTCAAAGCATTGTTGCCCAACACCTTACTGAGATAGAGTTCAGAGAGGGTTTTCCTTTATTTTGTCACTAGCCTGTATACATAGAATTTCAAACTAAATTTATATACAATTCAAAAGATGATAGTGGTTTTTAATGTCTTTTTTATAGGAAAAGTGCAGAAAGATTTTGCAAAACATGAGATGCAAAAACAATGTCGCTGTATAAAAATACAAGAAATAGTGAGATTTACCATTCAGACATACTGGCACAGGTCATGTTTAATGGAAAAAGTGATACATGACATGTTATTTCTCAAATACAACCAGTGATGGGAATAACGGCGTTACTTTTTTCAGTAACGAGTAATCTAAATAATTACTATTTCTATCGTTACAACGCCGTTACCGTTACTAACAGAAAAATGCCGTGCAGTCGCGTTACTATTTTTCAACAAACAGACGGTTAAACCTGTGTTCAGCTTACCACATTTTATATCAGTTGCACGGAAGTAGCTGTAAGTAATCTGGGCACTACAGCTTTAAGCTTTAAGCTCCCGCAGACGGTGTGGTAAGCCAATCACATGACCACTTCAAGATGACAAAGCAACAAGGTGATATATACCAGTTTTTAAATTGTGTTGATAGGCCACGTAAAACCAGAGTCATGATAAACAAGATATATGCGGCGTTTTTTCCTCAATACTTTCATCAAGTTTACTGTCTAAGGACAGCGCTAGCAAGCACTCTCTGCTTATGACCAAAAATTAAAAAAAGAAAACAGCCCATTCGTGTTGGTGGAAAAAGGCACCATGTCGACCAATCAAAAAATGATATGGCAACATGACATTTGGTTGTTTAGGAAGAGGGGGAAGTTTTAGGAGTGAAGGAGAGAGTGAGAGACAGAGAGAAAGAAAGACAACAAAGAGAGAGAGCTAGTTTTGAGATGTGAGAGATTTGTGACGTTTAGCGTGTTTGGAGTGTGTAGTTCATGTTGTGTCTTGTGTAGTTAGTGTGTAGTGTTGTGGATAGTTTTATGTTGTGTGTCAGAACAATGAGGTGACTGCTGTCTCCAGGTAGAGAACAGGAGATACACCTGCTGCTGTCAGACCTGCAGGTATCAGGCTGTGATGTTCTCCTTTGTAGTGGACAGATATTTTTGGAGTGGCACAAATAATTTGTGTGGCATCTTATTGAATGCAGAACAGCTGATTGTTATGTAAATAGTTTGAAATGGTTATTTAAAAAAAGGGTAAAAGGTAAATGGCTGCAAAAACCTTTGTTGTTTGCAAAACTTGTGCATATGATTTTAAAATTGTCAATTTATATTTGCATTTAAAGTTATGAAATATGATTCATTAAACATGTTTGTGGTTGTTACAGTAAAACTTTAACTATTTCTACACTGATTTTATGTTTTTTGTCTGATTTTAGATCAATTGTGTTAATACAGTATGTACAAATGAAAACATAACTGTAAATTCAGACACGTGAGGTTGTGCTGAAAAGGATGATACCAAACAAGGCAAAGTAAATCGTTTTTAAAGGTGAAATGTACAGGAAACATCAAAAGTAGTCAAAAATGGCCAATTATACCCTGGACCCCAGAGGGTTAAACATTTTTTTTTAAGTAACGCAATAATTACTTTTCAAGTAACTAATTACTTTTAGAATCTTGCAACTCAGTTACTAACTCAGTTACTTTTTTGAAGAAGTACTAGTAACTATAATTAATTACTTTTTCAAAGTAACTTGCCCAACACTGAATACAACCCCTGGGACAATAACAGTGCTATGTGCATAAAAGTGGACACTGTTCAAGTCAATACTCAGTTATTGATTTAGGATGCTGCACAACTCTGTCCATGTTTTTTAGAAGCTGACTTTTGGCTTCCTTATGCTGACTTCCAGTAGAATACATTTTAACATTTTATTACTTGTTTTTAAGTCACTAAATGGACCTTAGCACCTTCTTACCTTTCTGGACTTTGAACTACCTCTATTTTAACTATTCCTAATAGATCTTTAAAGTCAGCTGATTTGACTAAAACACAGAGGAGGCCAGGCCTTTGCTGTAGTCAAACCTAAACTTTGGAACAGTTAGCTTCTTCAAATTAGCACCTCTGCAACCCTTGAGATGTTTAAAACTCACTTAAAGACACACCTTTACGCCCTAGTGTTTAAAATTGACTGAGTTTTGACGCGTTTCTTTCTTGTTTTTCTTGTTATTTCTCTATTTCCCTGCTGTTTTATTCTATTTAGCTGTAAAGCACTTTGGCCAACCTGTGTTGTTTTAAAATGTGCTAATAAATAAATTAACTTGACTTGACTAACTTGTCACAACATTTTTACACCATAAGACAGTTTTAAGCAGTTTAGTAAATCTAGCATTAAACTGTCTTATTTTGAATTTAGCTGGTTAAAAAAAACCTCACTTACTGATTAACAGAAAACTTCAAACCAGTACAAAAAAGCACAAGCCTTTAGTCAATCAAACTTTCTTTAAATAAAGACAATCATATACGAGTCTTCATAGTTTACTTTTACATGGCAGTCATATCTTTACAGGCAAATAATAACCAGGAAGTAAGCAACCAAATTAATGTAAAACATTGTGTACAGCGATTTAGAGAAACAGGGGGGAAAAAAAGAGTATCCGAGCTTGTCATCCACTGTACAAACTGTCTTATGATTAATGCTGCCTCCACTATGTAAGGAACTCCCTGGTTCCTTACATAGCAGGAAATAAGTGGACTATTTCCTGCTGTGTGCTACATGTTAAAAAAAGGAACAGTGGAAAATATCCAAATCTAATCCTCATGAAACGCCAAGGTTCATGTGTGAAAACAGCTTGAAAGCACTGGCCATGTGGGCTTCCCTTAAAGGTCCTCAGTCACATGCTTGCTCTCTAAAACAGCACTTAGTCATCAAAACTGTGAAAACCCTGGTTTTGCTGCTTCTTTTACCTTTAATAAAAAAAAAAAAAACCAGTTCAAAAGATGCAACAGTGCTGTGTGTGGCATTCTTGATATCTGCACTAATCAATAAATAAAAATTAAAGCAGACTTATCATAATTAATATGCTTTTACAAGGGTGGAGGATCATGCTAAACACTGCCAAAGGTCTGCGCATGTGCAAGTCATCACTATTAGCCAAAAGCCGAAAGCATGACGTCAAAGAGAGGGGATTTCCTTAATATGGTCAAAGTGGCCTTAAGGGGAGAGGAGCTAAAATTGCCTATTTCAGACAGAAACATGCACTTTTGAATGTGAATCATGTAAAGTTAATTTAATAAAGTGCAAGAATTAGCATAAAAAGTCCCCTTTTAAAAACCAGCGATGAGCTGCAAAGACCAACATAGCCTGGTTCCAGATCACTGATCTGCTGCCCACGTTTGAGATTTTACCAGCAATTCAATTTGATGCAATGAAATTAGTGTCTTATTCTTATTTTTATCTTATATTGGTGAAGTTTTCAGGAATAGAAGATTGTACAACTCATTTTGTTATTTTCTCATATTAAAGCATGTATCTTTCTCTTTAAACCAGCTGCAACAGCACGTGATGTGCACTGCAGACAGTGGGCAAGTTTTACGACGTTTTCTCATGAAAACTGTATTCATTCTCACAATGGAGAATAAATGAATGCACAGTCATGAATGAGTGACAGAAGAACTCTTCTCAGTAACATTTAGTTTAAAAAAAAGAGAGAATTATGCCTTGAAGTTCACGCCAAACGACTTTTATGGCAAAACAGTGTGTAATCCAAATGAAACGTAGAAACCCACTTCCGAGAAAAATGCATGTTTTTCTGAGCCAGCCAAGGTTACGCAGTTGAGATGTAAGACTACTCCAAGTTTTAAAACAGACGAGACACTAACAAAGTTTTTTGCCTCATAATTTCCAACCGATTCTGGTTGTACAGTATTTACTTTCTGAGCCGCTTGTAAACTTACTGTGTTTTTTCCTGAGCCAGCAGAGGTGGTGCAGCCAGCCAGACACGGAGAAACATATGTGATGCCGTTCTCGCCGCAGACTGGGTCCCAGTCACTCGATGAACAAACGCACTTTGAGTTGCAGTCTGTGAAGAGCGGGTGCTTATCATACGATATCCTATCGATGCTGGAAGATAATAAGAAAGAAGTACAACTCAAAAACAAATACACTTATTTACAATTTTGTATATATTTTATATGGATTTTGAGTTTCTAGGGATACGTTAGACATACGTTATCAAGGTGATATGGCAAATTTGTTAGCAAAGTGCAGCATATTCAGTCACTCTTCCTGGCCTACAGACAAATGTAGGTCAGTCTTTTTTGGTGGATTTTTTGGTCCATCTCCTGAGAGGAATATCCTGCTGTTTATTTCCTAAATCGTCACCACCTAGTTTACACAGTAAAATTCAGACTATATCTTGAGCTCAAACAGACTGTTAAGTACGCTGCAGATTTAATTCCCGTAGTTCTCTCTAGATTCATCACTACAAGCAACCCCCTTTTTATACGGTCACAATGTAATCTGTAATAACATGAAATATTACCGCTTTAAATAAACACAGTCAAACTTGCATGTTTCCAATCATCGGTGTCTTCAAAAATGACTGGCGCCAGAGCAATCCTCATTCATTTATGAAAGTAAATAAGCGAGTTGCTGAGCATTAGGAAATTCCATATTTTATTTACCACATGCAGTGTTTGGTTTTTAAATTGGTTTTCGAGCTTCGGCACATTCGCTGTATGGACTAATTAGCACGCTGCACCCCTCTGGCTACTTTTAACTTTTCATCTCAGCAGTGTCACTTCAGTTGTGTCTGAATACTGACGTACATTATTAGGCAAACCCAGAGGATGATTTTGTGTTGGTTGCAGCTTGTAATCACTGACTGGTTGCCTAATATGCTTAACAAAAGGGTTCCTCGTGCTCCTTTATATGCAGCTCCATGGAAATGTTGCCAGTTCTGCTTAAATATGAGTCGACATCCTCATGCTTAAATGGACTTTTACCATACATTTTCTTTTTTGAGAAATCCCTTTTGCACATCAACTCTGATGCATAATATGAAACATTTAAATAATGTGTTGCTTTCAGCCACCATAGTGAGGAATCACTCAAATATTAGATGACTAACTCTGCTGTGTTTAATAGTTTGGAGGAAAAATACATTTTCCAGACAAGTAGCCATTAACCTCGACACATCATATAATCGCCTCTGACTCACTTGTCATATGAAAGTGTCACCCCGGCCACCTTGGCATTCTCACAACTCATTGCGAAGAAGAACAGTGACAGGATGTAACCAATAAGGGATGTGCCAAAGGCAAACTTGGCTGCTCCCATGATGTTCAGCTTCAGCCTCTTCATCAGCAGACCTCCAGAAAACATCCCCAGTGCCACAGCTGGGATATTTATCACACCTGAGATTAAAGGAAACAGCAAAGCACATGATTAATTAGATGCTGTTTAAAAGGCTAAATCAGGATTCGAACAACGAATGACGTTTTAAATTTTTCATCAAAGCTTCACTATTGTTTTTCAGACACCTGCTTATCCTACCTTGCAAGTAAACTATTGAAGCAGCTCCGGAGGTAAAATAACCCTACACTAGTTCCAAGTTACCATGATCAAAAAAGAACCCTGCTTTTTATCTTTTTATAGCTTCATTTAACATCACTGTGGAGACATGGTCTTTTATCTATATCCATGTCATTAGCTCTGGTCACTAATATTACATTCTCTTTCATATGCAGCCAGTCTGGTCAGCGCAGGCATCTCCCTTGATGAGACCACATGAACCTAGATATTTTCATTTTACGCTATGAACTTCATTAGATATTTTATTTCATGTGCAAAGTAGTTCTCATATTCACAAAGCTCCAGTCTCTGCAGCTGTGGCTGTTAGTGGATTGAATTAGAATATAGCTAACCCAGCTCTCCTTTCTCTAACAAGATCCACTCTCTGAAGTTCTCTTTCTGCTTCATCCAACAAATGTAAAAGAGAAGAAGGAGGAGGGTAACGCTGAATGGACAGAAAGCCCATAAATCTGTAATAATTACCATGTTAAACACATGATTCCTGCATTATAACGCCGTTTCCATACTTGACGCTAGAATTCATTTGATCAAACAAGGGACGTCTAAGTCCTTTTTCTCCCATACAATATGAAACAAGCTGGAAAGCTTTCCCTAGTTGTCTGTGATCATTTTCAAGTGTAACACACTAATAATTTATATAACGGCACAATGTTCATGAAACATGTACCATACCCATCAGAAAGTTGGCCTTTGAAGCTGATTGTCTGAAGTGCTGTTCAATGTACTTGGGCTTGTAAGTGACCATGCCGATGAGAGAGTTCAGCTGAATGATTGTCACGCACAGGTAGACCAGATAGACTGGGTGTGCCAGCAGCGTTCGCAGGGTTGGAATGAAATCTGTGGAGTCAAAAATATAGGTGAGTTAAAATTCACTTTAATTCAATTTTATGTATATAACACCAAATCACAACAATAGCCACCTCAAGGTGCTTTATTGTAAGGCAGGCACCCTTCAATAATACAGAGAAACCCTCAGCATTCAGATGACCCCCTATGAGCAAGCAGTTGGTGACAGCAGGAAGGAAAAACTCCCTTTAAACAGGAAGAAAGATCCTGCAGAACCAGGTTCAGGGAGGGGCAACCATTTGCTGCAACTGTTTGGAGGTGAAGGAAGGAAGACAAAAATATGCAATACATACAGTATATGGCCAAAAGTACTTGGGTCGCACCTCTTAATCTTTGAATTCAGGTGTTTTTTGTCCCATTACCACAGGTGATTAAAATAAAGTTCCTAGCTGTGCAGGATGCATTTAAAGCCTTTTTTGAAAGAATGAGTCATTCTAAAGACCTCGCTGGATTCAAACGCGGTACTGTTAACATCTCCAAACCTTCTCTGCCATTAACATCAGCACAAAATAAGCAATAACTCTCTAAGTCGTGACATAAAGCTGATTTAGTGTCTTGATGACGGAGTGGTGCGCTGCACTGCATAAATTCAAGGCATTATGAGTAGTTTTTAAAGGGATAATAAAGCTGTGCAAGTGAAGTTTTGATAAGAGCCTCCACTTTGTTTATATTGTACAGAGTGTACATTGTCGGCATATTGATGTAATATGCCAAAAAAAACATAGCAATATGCAAAGGCAGTGATGCATCAGGCACACTATATCGCCTCAACTATTTTCTCATCTACCTTCACACATATATGAACTTAAGTGATTATTATGTTTTGTGTGTGTGTGTGTGTGTGTGTGTGTGTGTGTGTGTGTGTGTGTGTGTGTGTGTGTGTGTGTGTGTGTGTGTGTGTGTGTGTGTGTTATGTTATGTGGTTATTATGATGCTGGCCCACCCTTTGCAGTTATAACAGCTTCAACTCTTCTGGGAAGGCTGTCCACAAGGTAAGGGAGTGTTTATGGGAATTTTTGACCAATTTTCGCTGATATTGGACAAAAAGGCTTGGCTCGCAGTCTCCGCTGTAATTCATCCCAATGGCGTTCTGTCAAGTTGAGGTCAGGACTCTGTGCAGGCCAGTTCTTCCACACCAAAATTGCTCATGCATATCTTTATGCACATGTGGAAGGGTCGATCCCCATACTGTTTCCACAAAGTTGGGAGCATGGAATTGTCCAAAATGTCTTGGTATTCTGATGCATTAAGAGCTCCTTTCACTGGAACTAAAGGGGCAAGCCAAACTCCTGAAAAACACCATAATCCTTCTCCAACAAACTTTACACTTGCCACAATGCAGCCAGACAAATACTGTTCTCCTGGCAACCACCAAACCCAGACTTGTCCATTGTAAGATGGAGAGGCATAATTTGTGCTTCCAGAGAACGTGTCTCCACTGCTCTATAGTCCAGTAGCAGCAAGTTCTAGACCACTGAATCCAACAACTTGCATTGCTCTTAGTTATGTAACCATGGCCATGCAAACCGATTATATGAAGCTCTCTATGCACTGTTCTTGATCTAATCTGAAGGCCACATGAAGTTTGGAGGTCTGTAAAGATTCACTCTGATCTCTGAAATTCGGTGACCTCTGCGCACTATGCGCATCAGCATCCACTGACCCCATTCTGTGATTTTATATGGCGTGCCACTTAGTGGCTGAGTTGCTGTCATTCCCTGGTGGCATCTTATCACGGCAGCACACTGGAATTCACTGAGCTCCTGAGAGCGACCCATTCTTTCACAAATACTTGTAGAAGCAGTTTGCGTGTCAAGGTTGGTTTTATACACTTGTGGCCATGGAAATAACTGGAACACCTGAATTCAGTGATTTGGATAGGTGAGTGAATACTTTTGGCAATATGATGTATAAGCAATTCTTCATCTAAAATGTGGCTTGTACTCACTTTAACACAAAGAAAATGTGTTATTACTGCAAGATTGTGAAGTGTTAATCCCAAATACAATGTGCTCTGAGAAACATTGTTTTCCACATATGACATATATATATAAAAACATCACACCCAATAACCTATAGACTTCCTTACCTTTGGCCATCTCTATAAAACTAGTGTGTTCATCTGCTGAGTACTTGTGCTTCAGAAGGGGAGAGCCTTTGATGAAACTCGTCTGCTCTGGTGTGCACTTCTCTGGGACCTCTGGCCCGGGCACGGGTAGAGAGCGGGGCAGAAACCAGAATGGGATAGCAGAAAGAAGGGTGATAACCCCAGCTATGAGGTAACCCAGCCACCAGGCCCCCACCCAGCGGGAATCTGATGGGGTAATGGTGATGGTCTCTATGTTTGGGGGCACAGAAGATGAAAGTTAAGTAATGCTTTCTGAAAACAAGGTACATGTATTATTCATTCTACTAGTTTTCTGATTTTCATCTATTCTAAGCACTCAGATTGTGTGTCCAGTCTGAAAATGACATACTTTATGGTACTGATTGATATTTTTACTCAAGCTATTTTTTGTTGTTTTTTTGTTACTTTGTTATGAACATGCTTGTTACTATGAATAAGACAGGACACATTTAATGTATTATACAGCATAGGAAAACTATAGAAACGAATGTTTTTTTTTAGATTAAGAATAATAATAACAAAATCCAGTGCCGAAGAACGTGTGTTTACTCCTTTGTGTGTTTTTAATCGATCTAAAACTTTTTATTTTTCTTCTCCTTTTTTTGTTAAAGGCTACTTTCCTTTTAGCTTTTTCCTGCTGTCCCCTTTTTCTTTGTTCTGTTCTCTTCTGTCTCTTTCTCTCAGTCTTTCTTGCCGACCAGAAGGCTTTGTCCCTCTTCTTCCTCAGCTGGCCTCATTACCTAAGTGATGCTAATCCTGTACACCTGCTCTGTTTAGAATTGTGCACGCAACGAATGTGAGCCATTTTTTTCTGATAACATCAGGCCTCAGTTTTATGAATGAAAAACTCTTTTTCACAGCAGATATTTGAGCTCCAAAGGAAGTCAGGCAACAGGTGTTACAAATAACATTAACAATGGTCCTGTTATATATTTAAGTGACAAAGCTACAGCGCTGTTGATGGGCAGTCTCAGTGCACAGTATCAGAGTATAAGTATAAACAATGCATGTGCACAAAAAAGTGGTAATGCAATTTTAG
Organism: Pelmatolapia mariae; assembly: GCF_036321145.2. Classification (NCBI taxonomy): domain Eukaryota; kingdom Metazoa; phylum Chordata; class Actinopteri; order Cichliformes; family Cichlidae; genus Pelmatolapia; species Pelmatolapia mariae. Next base: position 19,567,259 of record NC_086239.1, read on the forward strand.
ACACTGCTGCTTTAGACATTGCTGCTGTTTTGAAAAATGGTACAGTAACAATTTGGATACTTTAGATCGGGTAATAATAGAGTTTTATAGAGTGAGCTGCATGCAGGTGAAATTTAAAAAAAAAGATTCAGTATAAACCAAGAAATGTAATCCCATGGCTTTTTTTAATTGGCAACTTTTCAGCAATCAGACTTCATTTATAATGCTAATGAGTAATGAGCTTTATAATTATTTTAATTAAGATTTCAGCACAAAATTCAATTTTAACCTTAGCTTTTTTCCACAGTCCTAAGTTAGCCTAATGTTTCTTTCAGTCTTGCAATTTGAGACTGATTATCTTTTTGACATTTGAAATCGAGCAATAATGCTGATTAGCCATCAGTCTAACAATGTAAGAATCCAACCAAGAGTCTGCTGACTTAGCCTCTGGGGGTGACTGGCATTTTTTCTAGGGCCAGAAACTATCAAAAGATTTGCTGGTCATTGTTTACAAACCCTTTTTTTCACTTGTTTGTTTTGAGGTATTAAAATGTTAAATTACCTAGTTTACACAGTGGGCTTTTTATTTGCATTGTTTGCCTGGATACAACCAAAGCAGCCAAAGTTTGCTCAAACATGTATTGGTCCATAGAACTGAAAGCTTCCAGTGCAGGAAATGTCATCCCTCTGCTACAGATTCTGCTCACTCATATGTAGATATCTGTGTACAAATATTATCATGTTCATCATTTAAAAATGAACGTTATAAATCAGTAAAATAAATAGCCACAACCCCAACTGTCTGTAAAGCCAGCTGTTCTGCAGTTACACAAGTCAGTGTCAGTTGCAAATGGTTATCTGGGGACATTTGTATATTCATTTAACCGTGGAAAAACATATCAGGCTTATGTATGATTACAATTTATTAAAACAGAAAACGTTCTGTCTTTTTGTGTACACAAAGCCATGTCAGCATAGTTTTGTGGATCTGGCCTCAGGACCCTAAACCACAGTCAAATATGATTTATTTTAATAGGTACAAAACATTTTATCCAACTCTAACTTTTTCCTCACAGTGATGGTGCTTATTATTATGATTTTATTTTAACATCTGACTGTTAGCTGGGGCTCACCCTTTAATGTTTATCAACTCTTATCAGCTATTGTGGCACCATTGTTTTGTTTTTTTTATGATATCAGCAATAATAATTAAACCAAAAGATGAACTGAGATGGAGTAGGGACTTTTAATATTCCACAGTCACTCAGATAATAATCAGAGTCATGGTGTTAATGGCAGCAATTTGTGTAGACAGTCTGGCCTCATAATAACAATTTAAAAAATGTGTTAGTATTAAACTCACCCATTTTTACAAATCCAATGTCCACATAGATTTTGGCACAAAGGGAGCCCAATAGGTAACCAAACACAGGGCCAACCACTGAAATGGTCTGCACACAACCTAGGATGTGATAGTCATGCCAAAAGAGACACACGACATATATGGCGTTATTTTTGTGCCACTATTCTGAGCGCACGTAAAAAAAAATTTGAGCGCACGTAAAAAAAGTTTGCAGGTGCAAGTGTTGCATTTTGAGGAGAAATTTATTTTGAGCAAAGAAAAGCTAAATTTGAGTGAACAAAATTCATTGCTACGTGCAAAAAATGTATTTCAGTGTTTGCTATTATCCATACACACACACAATAGCAGCCCCTCTCGCTCAGTTTTTGCATTTGCGCTTGCTCGCAATGTGCTGCTTACGCTCTCAACATTTCTGCCTGTGCGCGCTCAACTCTTTCTGTACACCGTTATATTTGTGCCACAAAACCAGCCAATCACAGACTTGGATGCAAAAAAAATCTGATTGGCTGTTTTGGTCTCCAATCAGCTCGAAATGATGAAATGCAATATCCCAGAATCCATTTCGTCCAAAACTCAAACGGGGCAGTGGCGGAGGAACACAGAGTGGCGGAGTTTGAAATATTACTCTTTCTGGGTCACAAAATAAACTTTTAAGATATTTTCATGTGAGAATGGTGCTGTGTAAACTTCAAATATCTGCTCGATTTATCAAGACATCACATATTTGCATAACTGCTCTAACGTTTTTGGAGATGCCTGTTACCCACCAGCTGACCGGGTGGTCACTCGGGTTAAAGGCTGAACTGACAAAAAATCGGCCGACTACACCACCAGGTATTATAGGATAAACCATAAAGCCTTTGAACTAAAACAAACGCTGTTGTGACAGTGACGTACACTGTCTTGTTGGTATATATGTATGATTTGTATCACCTTCATGTTTCCCTCTCACCAGATATCCAAACCGATATCATGACCAGCAGCTTTTACAGCTGTGGCTCCAGCAAACATCAGCTGATACTAGAAAGTAATATTAAATAAATTCTAACAACAGCTGATCAAGCTTGAACGTGCTGCTGTTGTTTAGCGCAACATCCGCTGGTTTCCTCTTTCTGGCGCAAAGTGGGCGATAAAAAAAACAAGAGAGAAAAGTCGATCAGCTGATCATTGATCAGTTTCATGATTGAAGTAGCAACAGGAGAGGGAGGGGAGAGAATGAGAGAAGAAGAGGCAGCTGTGCAGCAAAAACACAGAATAACTCCAGCTTTGTGTCTTTTTTTTTTTTTCAATTCTAGCTGAAGTACGGGACGAATCGCGTTCCTTTTCCCCTCAATACGGATGTACTGTAATTGGTCCAGCCCAGAGTTGATCATGACCAATTGGCTAATCCACCTTTCATTGTTTATACCATTACAAAGACAAACAAACAAACATAAAAATGAAAAATCACCATCGGCCCACCGGGCAAATGCCCGGTATGCCCAATGGCCAGTCCTGCTATGTGGTCAGCTGGTGGGTAACAGGCATCTCCGAAAACGTTAGAGCAGTTATGCAAATATGTGATGTCTTGATAAATCGAGCAGATATTTGAAGTTTACACAGCACCATTCTCGCATGAAAATATCTTAAAAGTTTATTTTGTGACCCAGAAAGAGTAATATTTCAAACTCCGCCACTCTGTGTTCCTCCACCACTGCCTCGTTTGAGTTTTGGACGAAATGCATTCTGGGATATTGCATTTCATCATTTCGAGCTGATTGGAGACCAAAACAGCCAATCAGATTTTTTTGCATCCAAGTCTGTGATTGGCTGGTTTTGTGGCACAAATATAACGGTGTACAGAAAGAGTTGAACGCGCACAGGCAGAAATGTTGAGAGCGTAAGCAACACATTGCGAGCAAGCGCAAATGCAAAAACTGAGCGAGAGGGGCTGCTTTTGTGTGTGTGTATGGATAATAGCAAACACTGAAATACATTTTTTGCACGCAGCAATGAATTTTGTTCACTCAAATTTAGCTTTTCTTCGCTCAAAATAAATTTCTCCTCAAAATGCAACACTTGCACCTGCAAACTTTTTTTACCTGCGCTCAAATTTTTTTTTACGTGCGCTCAGAATAGTGGCACAAAAATAACGCCATAGACATATAAAACAGTCAGATATCAGTAGATGAATACACTGTGGTCATAAAAGGATAGACATAGGCTACGTCCACACGTACACGGGTATTTTTGAAAACGGAGATTTTCCGTTTTCGTTTTAAAAAATAATCCCGTCCACACGTAAACGCAGAAATGAAGAAAAACGCTGCTAGGAACATGCCAAAGCAACAGGTGGCGATATATTCCTAACCGTGTAGAAATGTTGGCCAATCAGAAGTCTAGAAGCCTCGGTGGGAAATAGTAAACAAAGATGGGGCATAGAAGCAGAACCGAGTCGTTTGTGTGGAGGGACAGTAACTGTGTGTGTATATGTAAGCATTTAAACACTGCAGAGAGTACCAGTAACAGTAACAGTATTGTAGAAATTCATTTCACCGAAACAATAACGTGGTGCACAGTGTGACGTCAAAAATGGCGCACACCTTTGACGCTGCGTTTTCTCCGTTTTTCTCGTCCACACGTAAATGCAAAAACGGAGTTTTCGAAAATATCCACCCTGGCAGGCGTTTTTAGAAATCTCCGTTTTCAGTGACCGAAAACACCGTTTACGTGTGGACGAAAGGTGCAAACGCATAGAAAAATCTGCGTTTTCAAAAATACCCGGGTACGTGTGGACGTAGCCATAGTGTGCCAAGAAAATATCCCCCTCATCATTACACCACCACCCTGCTTTCATGTTGCTTTCACCACATTCTGACCCTAACCTTTGTATGTTGCAGTGGGAATCGAGACTCATCAGACCAGGCAGCTTTTTTCCAATCTTTTGTTGTCTAATTTTGGTGAGTCTGGGCAAACTGTAGCCTCAGTTTCCTGTTCTCAGCAAACAGGAGTGGTAACCAGTGTGGTCCATCTCGTTCAAGGTTTGACGCACTGTGCATTCAGAGGTGCTCATATGCAAAATTGCCCAGTGACATTGCATACCTTGACTGTAATAGGTGGTTACCAGAGTTACTGTTCCTTTCCTGAAAACAGTCTGGTCATTCTCTTCTGAACTCTTCTGCACATGGTTGTGCAGGAAAATCTCAGCAGACCAGCAGTTTCTACGATGCCATGTTCAAAGTCACTTAAATCACCTTTCTTCTCCTTTAGAGAAAATCAGAACTTTCTGCTACCCTCACATTGTTCTGAGCTAATAATGTGTTCAAACAAAGGCTGTGTTAACTATTACATCTGAACTGTAGCTGAGCATTTATTGGCTAAATGATAGGAGCTGCCTTGTTTGTGTGTCTGTCTCTCTGTCCTCGAGCAAGTTTACGCAAAAACTACCAAGTTGAAACTTGTGGAAAGGTGAAGCACGGGCAAAAGAAGATCCTACCTAATTTCGGTGCAGAGGCGTATCATTTTCTGTAAATGTAGAAACAGGACTCTGGCTTTGGCATTAGCCCTGGTAGCGCATCTAATGCACATAACTTACCTTTGATGCAGTGCAGGTTTACAGTCTAGAACAAGTTTGATGTTCTCTACCTGCACAGACTGTTGCCCATGCCAAAAAGTTGGCACCAGAATTGAACCACAAAATGTCTGAGCACATAGTTGCTACCTCTGACTTAGGAACTATGGTAAAATGCTGCAGGAAAGTGATTTGCAGATGAAGCCCATAGATTATCTCCCCCATGACTTTCTTCCCACAGAAATAACCAAAACTTCTGCTACATATCGTTCAGTTTTCAAATCTATCGCAATGTGGGATTCTCTCTGGTTGTGCATCTGCACCATGTCAGTCAAAATAGGTAAGAGCAAATTTATCTCTACCACTAGGTGATGTTTTTCTTACCAACATAAAGTGCTGCATTCTCCTCAGTGGCAAAATCATCTATATACGAGATTCCCAGAGGCTGAACAGGTGTCTCTCCAATCCCGCGTAAAACATTTCCAAGGAGCACATAGATCCACATGGACAGGTTGGACTCGCCTTCACAACCTTGAGCAAAAGACAAGTATAATTAGACATATTTCTTATTTACACAAGTGTGTGTTTGTGTGTGTGTGTCAGCACAAACCTGAGGCTGGCACTTGAGGTAGTGTACCGTCTTCTGTCAGGTTTGCTGGTGAGTCTGGCCGACACGGAGAGGGGTTAAGAGTTGAGTTCACTACCCACCGCACTGATGTCTCAAACTCATAGCTGTTCACAAAATTCAAACAGTTCAGATCAGCGACAGAGACAAAAATACTCATTCCAACTAGTTATAGCTTCAACTTGTGCTGGAAGGGACGTTTGTACAGTTACATGTGACTATGTGCATTTGTGACAGAAGAAAGGAAAGTGCTTAATGAAAAGGCAACATGCTGGTATAGGCTGACCCATGATGCTCTAAATAACAGATTAAGTACTAGTAATATAGCAAGCGCATACACAGCTGTCCTCCGGATTTTCCACACACTCATCATGGGCATGAATGTCATAGTCATTTGGGGTCTTTAATTATTTTTGAACTGTTCTCTTTCCACGGTGGAATGATTTGCAGCATATTTAATGATTTTTAAAAACAAGAACTTTATTTTGGATTTTCTCTAATCCACACAGAGTAAAAGTATACATATATGCTCAAATATATTCATACACTCCAGTAATATTTGGTTAAATGTCATTTGCACCTCATCCAGATATTTGTGGCAGCCATCAACAAGCTCCTGGGATAATTCTAGCTGGATATTTGACCACTCTTCTTGACTAGTAAGTTTATACTTGCTGGTTTTCTGGCATGTACCTGGTTTTTAAGCACAGTCCACACATTTTTAATAGGGTTGTGGTTTGTATCAATACCACTAGCAGCAAAACAGTCCCAGAGAATGATGTGACCACCACCATGCGTGAGAGCCAGTACAGTGTTCTTAGGTTTGAAAGCCTCATGTTTACTCTTCCAAACATGCCTTGTGTCATAGTGGTCAAAAAGCTTAATCTTTGTCTCTTCGGACCGTAACATTTTTCTCCGGAAGTAATTTGGCTTGTACATGTGAGCAGCTACAAATTTCAGTCAAACTTGGAGGTGTCAATTTTGAAGCAGGGGCTTCTTCATGGTCAGCACTCTCTCAGTCCACAGAGACGTAAAAAACTTTTTCGCTGTGGACAGTGATGCTGGTGTTCCAGCAGTTTCCAGTTCATGGAAGGTTTGAGTCTTGGTGGTCACTGGGTTGTTCCTAAACAAGCAATTTCCTCTCATATAAGGGTGACAGTTTGGGTCTTCTTGTAGGCCTTGGTAAACTGGTAACACACTGAATTACTTGTACTTGCATACAATTGTTTGACCTGATGATCTGGAATATGCAATTATTTTAGAAATGCCTCAAAGAGACCTTCTCAACTTGTATAAATCGAAAATTCTCCCTCTTAGATCTTCACTGAGTTCCTTTGACATTCCCATTGTTTTGAGTTTTAGTCAGTCCAATGACTGTTGTCAAGCAAATCCTTTTTTTATGCTGGGAAAAAACAAACTGCCAGTCGCAGTACACCATCATCACTAACGAGAAGTCAACAGGTATCGCCCTCATCAAGTTAAAAAACACTGCAGAACCTTCAGAATCCCTTATTAAAATATTTAAATTACTGTATTTATAATTTTGAGCCTGTGTGGATTAGACAAACTGCAAAATCAATTCAAACATGTACACTCATTTCTTATTAGAAATAAAAAACAGTTACAAAAATCATTAAAATTCCAAAATAACCATGACATTTATTTCCACAGTTACTAAAACTATCCCAAGTCATCACCTGACAAAAATGAATAGCATTAACTGATTATTTGAATCTTTTGATCTACTATTAGGGTTATAGTTGAAGTCAAAGAGCAAACAGACCTGTTAGTTGGGATTACTCACCGACCAATGATGAAATGAGGCAGAGCTATGATGAAGGTGCCGATGGACATCAATACACAGCCCACTGCAATGATCTTTGGTCTGTGGAGTTTGGCTCCAAAGTAACTGACAAAAGCTATCACCAGCAAGTTGCCTGGGAAGTTTGAGCAAGAAATATTTGATTTAGAGCAGAAAGCACAGACATGGGGGGAAAATCAGTTTGAGAAGAATCACATCATTGCCTCCATGCATTAGCTTGGGATTGGTTTTTCTTATGGGTTTTTTGATAGTGTTTGGTTCATATGTGGCTCTGCATGCATAAAATGAACAAGGTCTTTTTTTTTAACTTGCTTTCTGTACCTGAACAGATACAAATCATAAAGGAAAAGGCCGAGGCGATTATTTTCCATGCACTCCATAGCCAGTAAAATATTTATCCTATACTATAGAGTCAGTAGATGTTATAATAGCGTGCGTGACATTTAACTGAGTCAGTGTAAGGTGATGCATTAATTTTTCATGTGGAAATCCTGGTTGCTCTAGTGGCGTGAGATCTTATTTTGAGAGAAGAATTTACAGCACGCAGTAGGAAACATGACAGAAAAATTAAACAAGGCTCCCTGCTGCCACCTTTTTTAGCGCATTCTGTCCACAATCAGTGACATGGAAACTCCATTTTAAATGGGGTGGTGTAGTGGTGAAGAAATCTCATCTTACATAGTATCCTACAATAGTTATGACTTTTTGCAGTAGTGCCTTCTAAAGAAAATAACCACATGCCTCTCATAGCGCAGTCCTTATTATACTCAGAAATTCATCAATGGATTATGGGTATCTAAGTTTTATCTAGTAACAGATTTTTTCCCCAAAACCTGTTAAAAGTGAGAGACAGAGGGGTACAGAGGTGAGCTGGAAGCTAAACAAGTTTATAGAGGAATATACCAGCGCTGCCGGCTGCTCAACACATGAAGATGACAAACTAAGAATGATTCATGTAGCGTAGTATGTGTATGTACGTATAGTCAGTCACCTGAGCTCATCTTGCAGGCATGATCTCTCTAAAGATCAGCATCTTTTACTATCACTCTCTGCTTTCCTTTTTTATTATTCTTTATTTCCTCCCCGACCCCCTCACACACCCCCTCTGTTGTCCTCTCTTGTTCCTTGCACTGTCCTTTTTCCCTTTTCTTTCCTCTTCACAGTGCCCTGCTCTGCCTCTATGTTACCCTGGCAACAGTCCTATAGAAAAAGCCTGTTGCCTAGGCCACATGAGACCAGCAGTTTTCACAGGAGATGGAGAGAATCAGGATACTCCGTATTGACTCCACCTAAGGTGCCATCACCATCTTCTCCTCCGGCAGACTACCAGGGTTCACACACATGCGTGACCCGCAATGCTGCAGATCATAAATGCTAATTATTCTTCATTACTATTGTCTCCCACTGTAACACAATGACTTTTATCTTCTATAGCCTGTTTCTATAGCATGTTTCTTTGGGAATGAGTCTGCACTGCAAGCCATGTATAATTTATAACCTACAAGAGGCTCTTCAGATGAATGGATTAGACTTATATAACTGCCCCAGAAATTGGTAAGTGGACCATTGGAGAACAACCTAATAACCGTATATACAGTGGTCATTGTATGCATGCTGTGACACTACTCGGACTGCCTTTGACTGTAAAATTTATTACAGATGATCCTATTATTACCATATGATTAAAATCCAAAGAACTCAATTTTTTCTAACATCATATTTTCACATCCACACTTTTCTTGCTCTTGAGGCTTGAAAGGGTGTTTACAACTTCTCAACAAATGTAGTATGACTTCTTCAGCACACATTCTGATTTGTAAAGTTCATTGAGTTTCTCTTTAAAAAGAGCGCCGTAAATGATCACTTCTGTTTTGGGAGTTCCGAAATGATCAGCCTGTGTGCTGATATACTGTTTCAAAGTACATCTGTGACTTTTCTGAGCAATAATTCCGAGCTTGTAAAACAAGTCAAGGTGAAGTCAAGCTGAAATTCAAACTGAAGAAATGTGATTTAAGTGACTGAACGTTTGTCTTCCTCTCACCCCTGACTAGTCATGTTAGATAGATACCCCTCCCTGAGCCTTCCAGAAGTTTCTTCCAGTAAAAAGGGAGTTCTTCCTTCCCCACTCTTGCCAACTGCTTGCTCACAGGGGGTCATCTGATTGTTGGGATTTTCTCTGTATTATGGCAGGGTTATTGCTTTACAATATACAGCGTTTTGAGGCGACTGTTGTTGTGATTTGGATTTATATAAATGAAATTGAACTGCACTGAACTGAAATGGAAATTGAACGTGACATAATTGTTGGTGCCAGACAGGCTGGCCTTTGAAATTAAACTGATGGAACAGGAGATTCACATCATGGATGTGCAGCTGACACATCTGCAGCAACTATGATGCTGTCATGTTAATATGGACCTAAATCTCTGAGGACTATTTCCAGCACCTTGCTGAACCTATGTGATGAAGATTAATTGCAGAATTAAGGCAGTTCTGAAGACAAAAGAGGAATCACAACAACAGTCACCTCAAGGTGCTTATATTATTTGGTAAATACCCTACAGAGAAAATCGCAACAATCAAACGACTCCATTTGTGCAAGCACTTGGTAACAGTGGGAAGGAAAAGCTCCTTATTAACAGGAAGAAACTGCCAGCAGAACCCAGCTCAGGAAGGGGGCAGCAAGCTGCCATAACTGGTTGGGGTTAAACGGGAAGCCCCCAGCAGCATAAGCCTATTACAGTGTAACTAAGGAAAGATTCAGGGTCCAGCCCTATCTATATCCTTTAACAAAAAGGAAAGTTTTGATCCTACTCTGGGAGAAATATGAGCTATCTTTCTAGTCCCTGTCAGTACTCTGATGTGACCTGACTCTCATGTCAGGTCACATCTTGTTAAATAGCATTTAGGAAATCAATTGAAGGCACAAAGATGCATATGATTTATGTTGGAGTTCCATCCCAGCTGATTTTATATTGTGTAAAGGGTCAGTGTTTTTGTAGCCCATTAACAAGTGCACTAAACAAATATTGCATAACAACATCTTTCAAATTTTAGAATGTGGCTTTCCATAGCTTAAAAACAGCTAGGAGCTCAGCTTATGTCCTTGCTCAACATTATGACTCATCATCTACGCACACAGACACACAAACATGCAAACACACCCCTCTGTCCTCTTCTGGGAACTCTGATGAATCTTTTATCTGAAGCTTGAATATCTTGATGACCCATTCATATTTTCGCCCCAAAGACAGAACGAGAGAAGCGAGGGGAGCCCATGACACAGAGGCTACAAATAGAACAACAAAATAACAGCAGTCACAGGCAGGCCTACTCACCTATCTCGAAGCTCCCGTCAATGACACCTATTAGGTAACTAGGGATGTCAAAGCGCCTCTCGAGCTGGGTTATTGTGCTCTTCATGTAGCTCCCCGACAGAGCCTTTGCGAAGTAGGCAAAGGACAATGCCACCAGAAACATCTAGAAAACAGAAAGACACACACAAACGCATTGATATGCATGAAACTCCAACAGGAGAAAACACACTGTTTTAACATAATCATCCTCCATAATATACTTGATTATGTAATGCTTCTGTTTTTGTCTACCCACAAAAGACAGAAATGAAATGCTTATGTCACCACCGTGGCTTCTACAATGCACGGACGCGCCACATTCAACTTTGTCAACTCATCCAAAAATCACTAATAATTAACATTTGCCAGCGTCACAAGAATAACAAGGATTTTGATGAGGGAAGGGGATAGAGCGGGAAGCAATGAAGTGCAAATAAGATTCTATGAACTGTGAACAACAGTGAGATAAAACAAACCTTTGAGTGTTGACAGATGAATGGACGACTTTGTTATACAGTGTGTGACATGTGCATGTTTCACATCTTCTATTCTTATAAGACAGAAAGTTACAAATAATTGCTGTTATCGCAATGCTAAAGTCAATTAAATTCAACATATTTTTTAATTCAGTTTGTACAGTAGCAGTTTACAAGGTAAAGACCGTGCAATACTAAAGGGAGAACATGACCTGTAACTTAAATCCCTTATAAGAAAGCCCTATGTGATCGTGGGGAGAAAAAACTCCCTTTTAACAAGAAGAACCAGGCGCAGGGAGTCACCACTGAGGTCAGCGCTCGTTATAGACTTATCTCTAGTGCTGCAGTCACGACTGGCAAGGTTAAGTACTTCCAAAAACAAGTCCAGAGTAGTTATGTGCTAAGTAAAGCCAGCTCCAATCTCCAAGAAAAAAGAGGGGGGGGAGCCCATGACGTCTATGAAAAAATTTAATCATTTAGGCATCATTGAATTAAGTTGAAACCAACACTTTAACAGGCTGCTCTGTAGCAGTCTGGAGTGGTAGATTGCACTCAGACAAAGAAACACAGTCAGTAAAGTCTGTAAAAACATCCCTGTGTCATGGCCCTAGGGTTTTGTGTTGTTTTGGACTGCCTGATTCCTAGTTAAACTGTTTGTAGCTCCATTTCTCTTTTATTGTTGTTCTAGTGTTTGGAGTTTTGATTTTCTGCTTGTTGATTTTTTATTTTATTTTTCAATTTCTCTTTTAGTTTCTTTATTATTCTAATATTGAGCTTTGTTTCTTGTTTGCATCTCATTTGCATCTCAGGTGGAGATGCAAATGAGGAGACTGCACTCGGGCAAGTCTGCTGGACCAGACGGAGTGAGTCCCCGCGTCCTCAAGACCTGTGCCCCCCAGCTGAGTGGAGTCTTTCATAAACTGTTTATGCTGAGTCTGAGTCTGCAGAGGGTCCCAGTGCTGTGGAAGACATCATGCCTCGTCCCTATTCCAAAGACGCCACGTCCCAGTGGCCCCCAGGATTACAGGCCCGTGGCACTGACCTCCCACATCATGAAGACTCTTGAAAGGCTCATCCTGGACCAGCTGCGACCCATTGTCAAACCACATCTGGATCCCCTTCAATTTGCCTATCAGCCTCGTCTCGGAACAGAGGACGCCATCATCTACCTGCTTGATCGTGTCTACGCCCATCTGGACCAGCCGGCGAGCACTGTGAGGGTCATGTTTTTTGACTTTTCCAGTGCTTTCAACACCATCAGGCCGACCCTGCTGGGTGATAAGTTAGCAGCGATGCAGGTAGATGCTTCTCTGGTGACCTGGATTGTTGATTACCTGACAGGAAGACCACAATATGTACGTCTTCCACAGTGTGTGTCTGACAAGGTAATCAGCAACACAGGGGCACCACAGGGGACTGTCCTCTCCCCCTTCCTCTTCACCCTCTACACCACAGACTTTAGCCACTGCACAGAGACCTGCCATCTTCAGAAGTTTTCTGATGACTCTGCAGTGGTTGGATGCATCAGCAGGGATGATGAGACGGAGTACCGGGCTGTGGTCGACTCCTTTGTCACGTGGTGTGAGCAGAATCATCTGCAGCTCAACGTGGCAAAGACCAAAGAACTGATCGTGGACTTCAGGAAGACAAGGAAACACTTGACCCCTGTTTCAATCCAGGGGGTCAGTGTTGACATTGTGGAGGATTATAAATACCTTGGAGTCCACATTGACAATAAACTGGACTGGGCTAAAAACACTAAAGCACTCTACAGGAAGGGCCAGAGTCGTCTCTATTTTTTGAGGCGACTGAGGTCCTTCAACATCTGCCACAAAATGCTGAGGATTTTCTACGAGTCTGTTGTGGCCAGTGCGATCCTCTATGCTGTTGCATGCTGGGGGAGCAGGCTGAGGGTCGCAGATGCCAACAGACTCGATAAACTGATCCGTAAGGCCAGTAATGTTGTTGGGATGGAGCTGGACTCCCTCAAGGTGGTGTCGGAGAGGCGGATGCTGTCCAAAATAAAGACAATGTTGGATAACACCTCCCACCCACTCCATGACATGCTGGTCAGTCACAGGAGCACGTTCAGTGAGAGACTGAGAGTACCGAAAAGCACCACTGAACGTCACAGGAAATCATTCCTGCCTGTGGCCATCTCCCTGTATAATGCATCTGCTTAACATACTGGTTACTGCTACAACTACACGGTTCTTTTCCAGCTATTTATTATTGTGTGACTTATGTTTCTTTCCTGCTATTTATTATTGTGTGACTTATGTATATATATATAGATATATATATATTGTGCTATTCTTAGTTAGCGTGTTGTCTGTTTTGTTAATGTTGGTGTATAATGGAGCACTGTAACAAAGAAATAATTTCCCCCAGGGATCAATAAAGTATTCTGATTCTGATTCTGATTCTGATTGTGATGTTATTGAGTCTGATTCTCTACTTTATTGTTTTCTGACCAGTTAACCTTTGTGGTTTTATGTTTGGATTGCTGTTAAATTTTATTGTTGTTCAATGTTACTTTAGGGTTTGCATTTGTGTCTGTGTGTGTGTGAGTGAGTGTTTTTTTTGGTCTTTATTAATAGACTCCTCTGTATTTCCTTGTTTTCCTTTCCCTCCATTATGTCAGTGCCTGTCTTTTCTCCCCCCTGAATTAGTTAATTCACGTTTACCACTTGATTTCTCATTTTTCAGCATCTCCATGTCGCTTATTTTACATTTTCTGTTTTTTTGACAGTCACTTTTCTCTCTTGCTTTAGTTTTCGGTTCGGTTTGCACCTTAAGCTCCTTCGCTAACCTGTCTCTGATCCCTAATCAGCCCTCTGCCTGTCTATCCCATACTTGTCCCAATTCAGGGGATGCATCCTTCGATAAGTGTGAAGGCTGGAAGTCACATTGTGAAATTAGCTGGTCTAGCCTATACGACACACTGCTCAGGTTACCAAGCAACCATGACATTAGCTGGTTAGATGTGAAACATTCTGTAGAGCACTGTTTGACAGAAATGAAGGCAATCTTTATTTTATCTCATTTGGCTTCCTTTTACAAAGATCTTTCATTGCCATGTGATGTATCTGACGCTAAGAGACCACTGGCTTGTAAAAACAAGACCCTTAGGCTGCGTCTTCTTAGCCAACACTAATGTAAACAACTGTCATCTGGTTTCATCTCACTTTGGTAATGAAATGTAAATAATACAGTGTGGCCAATAGTGCTCTGCAATACTGCAAATTTTGGTATTGAGCCAATACCAATGTAAATACTGTAATGGCTGGAATGTAAATACTGTACGCCTGTTTATAAAAGACTTTGGGTCACCTTCTGTAATTTAAATGTGCTATAAGCTACACATAAAATAGGTGTGACAGTTAGCACAAAAAATAATTGAAAAAAATCAAGGTTCATTTATTTCCATTTCCATATCGCTTTATATTTTCTTCTACTATACCTATATATATACTTATATATGGGTAAAAGAAATTCACAATCTGTGATCAATTGATGTTCCTGATTAGACTGAGGAATAAATATTCCTTTATTAAGTGACAAAATCCTGCCATGACATAACTGTCTTAAGTGAGATGGAAAAGATATCAGAGCCTTAAACAGGGTCATTTTTGCTTGCACCTAACAGCAGAGAGGTGATACAAACATGCCTATAAAATCTGATGTAATGGAGTCCTGACGGGGTGTTTACTGTGAAGTTAGATTAATGGTTTAGTGAGGCTAAACTTAAAGTTAAAAGATTCACATATGAGGCTCTTCTCACCTGGGTTTTGGTTTAAAATCAGTTGGAAGCACCACATTTTTACTGATTCTGTTATCTGCAACGTGCATTAAGTGCGAAATAGATCCCGTGCCCGGGGAATAAGTTTTTTAGTATGCCTTGACACAACAGTTGGTGTTATTAGGCGCTATATAAATAAAATTGGGCGCTATAAAAATAATTTAATTAATATATCAACCAATCAATAAATTAATTAATTTGGTGCTATATAAATAAAACTATATAACTAAAAATGAATTGACTTGTGCAGTTTGTTGAGTTATACCGTAGTCACACCACCAAATGAATCCCAGCTGTAAAGTTAGAAAAGTGCCTCATTATCACTGAAATTTGTATGCATTCACACAAACACCTTATGAGAACCCATCGATTTGTTAGAAGATGTAATTACAGTAATCAATGTACATTTATAACAATACCCTTAAAACCTTAAAGCTCAAAAAACGACTGACTATACCTTTAAAGATTTAAAGTGTTAAAGAAATAAGACAAGAGAAAATCACTACATCAACCCCTGATTTCACCTAAAGACCATTCCAATCTTAAATTCTGCAGTACTAAAACTGTTGCACTGTGGCTGCAGGTGTAATGAAGGAAATCAGAATCTCAAACTTATTTCTTTCATCCTAAAATGTGATTTGAATTGATTCTTTTACCATGACGTCAACAAATACAAAATGACCCTTAAAAGAAAGATTGAGGAAATCGAAGGAGTGTTGTGTTTGAGCAGCAGGGAAATCCCCTCTTCAATACCTGGCCAAAATTCTACAACAAAAGCCAGAAGGGGAGCATCTGCAACATACAGCTTTAGATTGGTGACAATTCATGAAGGATGGGAAACTATAAGTTCAATATAATATCTGCTCAATATTAATGGTAATAATGTTCATACAAAGAAGGAACGCTGCGGTAATGTATGAGCCGGTAAACCACAGTGCAGGAAAATGTTAATACATTTTGGCTTTCTATAGGTGGAGGTAAATAATTCATTAAACAGATGAACAAATCAAAGATTCTGCATATGTTAACTGATAAGTGGTGCTGGTAGAGCTGCTATATGAAGAACCTTCAACCTGAGATTGTACTGTTTCTGAATATCAGCAAGGTGTCAGTTGCTGTGTCGCTTCCTGAAGATAATCATAACTGCCCGTGTATTATACTGCTCACACTTGACACATGATATTTTCTTGTGATCCTCTAAAGACCTCAAATGATTTAAATTAAAAAAGAAAAACATTCAAAATCGAACTGCATTTCAAATCTCTCTCCTTTACTCTGCCTTATGCATTATAATAGCTGGATGTTTCAGAGTATATAGTGGAATATTTGAACTTTGGGATTTAGTGTTTTATAGGCTGATTACATAATTAACCACCATCATTATAAAAAAAAAACCATTTGTTAAGAGAACACAAAATAAACTTCATACTTGAAATGTCTTTTACTCTTTTTCTAGTGACTTTGTGATGTAGTCTCCTGTACTTTTAATGAAGGAATGGATGACGTAGAGCTGTTCCAGTCACTAGATGTGTTTTAAAAGTTTCACACTAAATGGATGATGGAGTTTAATCTATAGTTAAATGTTTTTCCCAGCACATCCATGGGAGCAAATCCCCCTATGGTATTTATTCTCTGTCTCCTGTAATCTCATTTCTAATTAAGCGCAAAGAGATGTAATGTGCTCTGTGCACACAACTTATTTCACTCCTTTCTGCAGTGTTTGCACTCGATGTACTGTAAACAAAGCTACTAATTATCCTGCCTGTGAGGTTCCCGATTTTAATGATTTATTATTGTCTTTTGAGGCAGTAGGTATAATATTGTGTCTAAAAGAAACATAATTATCTGTCATAAAACAATGGCAAAAAGAGCTCAAATCATTTTTGCTATTATTCTCCTTAATCGTTTCTTTCACAGAAACCGGCACACAAACCTTATGTTTACAACCTTCATTTTGTGTTTTATGTGCCATTTCACTAGCTGGGCCCACGTCCTCATTTTAGGTTTGACAGCATTTTAGTAAGTAAAGGTGAATGCTTGGACATGAATTGAGCTGCGGTTTGGGGAAGGCCTCGAAGGGGACTGGCGATGGCTCCCGGGCCTGGCAGATCCCCATGTACTAAATAGAAATAAAGAAGTTAAAGAATAGAGAACAAGGAGGGAGGGTGGGGCACGTAAACGAGAATGATCAGCTTGCAGTACTGGGGGAACCTGACAACCGGAAGGAGTGCGTTTGGAGGCGTGGTCCCGCTCCTGAAATTCCAATACATAATCTCCAATTAAGGTGGACCTGCTGGTGTGTTTCGGATCACTGTCCTGTTCCATAACCCAAGTGTGCCTGAGCATCAGGGCCCAAACTGTTTGCCACACAGAGAGCAGAATTCATTTCTCCAGCAATTACAGCAAGTTGTCCAGGTCCTGACACAGCAAAGCAGCCCCAGACCATCACACTAGAACCACAATGTTTGACTTTTGGTATGATGTTCTTTTTTGGAATGCTGTGTAAGTTTTATGCCAGATGTTAAGGGATGTAACACTCCCAAATAATTCTCATGTCAGTCCACGGAATATTTTTCCAAAAGTCCTGGGTATCATCCGGATGTTTGGGGTTTTTTTGACAAATGTGATACAAGCCTTTGTGTTCCTTTTAGTCAGCAGCGGTTTTCTCCTTGAACTCTCCCATAGATGCCATTTTTGCCCAGTCTCTTTCTTATTGTTGGATCGGGAACTCTGTCTTTAACCGAGGTAAGTGTGGCCTGTAGTTTTTTTTAGTTTTGGGTCTTTTGTGATCTCCTGTATGAATTGTCATTGCACTCTTGGAGTAATTTTAGTAGGCTTGCTACTCCTGGGAAGTTTTCTCCATTTGTGGATAATGGCTGTCACTGTGGTTCACTAGAGTCCCAAAACAGTTCTCTGGGCAAACTTGTCTTGTTAATGCCAGAGGTCAGGAGAGAATGACCGGACTCCTTTGAGCAGAAATAGAGGCAACGCTAATTCAAATAACCATTTCTTACAACCAAGTTATACATAAGAGCATCTCTGACCACACAGCAGCAGAAGATAACACCAGTTGCCACTCCTGTTCAATAAGAGCAGAAAACTAAACCTACAATTCACACAGAGTCACTAAAACTGAATGGCAAGAGATTGGAAAATCTTTGCTTGAGTCTGATGAGTCTCCATTTCTACTGTGACATTCAATTGATAGGGTCATAATTTGGTGCAAACAACAAGAAAGAATGGATCCATTCTGCCTTGTATCAATGGCTGACACCGTATTGATGGATTAATGGTGCTGGGGACATTTTCTTGACACACTTATGGCCTGGTAGTGTCAACTGAGCATTGTTTAAATGCCACAGCCTACCTGACCATTTCCATCCCTTCATGGCTCCAGTGTATCACAGTGCAGGATAGCGCACCCAGTCACAAGCTCAAATCATCTGGTTTCTTAAACGTGACAATGAGTGCTCTGTGCTCAAATGGCCTCCACAGTCACCAGATCACAGAGCACCTTTGGCATGTGGCAGAATCTGCATCATGGATGTGCAGCTGACAAACCAACTGTCAATTCAATTCAATTCAATTTTATTTATATAGTGCCAAATCACAACAAAAGTCGCCTCAAGGCGCTTCATAGGTACAGAGAAAAACCCAACAATCATATGACCCCCTATGAGCAAGCACTTTGGCGGCCTTGGGCGGCCATCTGCTGCGACCGGTTGGGGTGAGAGAAGGAAAACAGGATGAAAGACATGCTGTGGAAGAGAGACAGAGATTAATAACAGATATGATTCAATGCAGAGAGGTCTATTAACACATACTGAGTGAGAAAGGTGACTGGAAAGGAAAAACTCAATGCATCGTGGGAATCCCCGGCAGCCTATGTCTAATGCAGCATAACTAAGGGAGGATTCAGGGTCACCTGGTCCAGCCCTAACTATATGCTTTAGCAAAAAGGAAAGTTTTAAGCCTAATCTTGAAAGTAGAGATAGTAGTTAACATAATAACTGTGTGATGTTATTATGTTAATGTGGGCTAAAATCTCCGAGGAGAATCAAGGTTTTTAGTACCTTGGTGAATCTGTGCTGTTCTGAAGGCAAAATCAGATCCAATCCAGTACTAGCAAGGTGTGCACAATCAAGTGGCCAGTGAGTATAAATATGTAAATCTAAATTTACATCTGAAGAAATGTTTGTTGATATGTTTATTTATGCACCACAGTGCTCCGACGACTCACGGAGACACACAGGGGACGCCTTAACAATCCTGGCATAACATCATAAGTTTAAGGGCCAATCCTAGTTATTTAATTGTGTTAATCAGTGCCGGTTTCTAATGCCCTTAATAAGCTAGCAGAGTTAAGAAACTGCAGCTAGACTTCAGTAATACTAATAGAGAACAATTATGCTATGATGCCTTAATGTTTTTAAGTTAATATTGTATAATCAACTTTGTCATGATTTAATGAGGACTAAAAGAAGCCTTTGCATGCCACAGATGCCGCAGAGAATTGAAACGGGACAAACAAAATGCAAATATCTGTCACAAGAATAGTACCTAAAGTTGCTTGTGCACATAAAGAAAGTACGTTCTTGAAATTGTTTAGCAGAAAGTCCCACTTTACCAAATGAAAGTTTGGAACTTGCTGCCACATCTTAGTTCCTGTATGGACTTTTTCTCTGTTTAGAGGCCTAACTTGATCATGTGTGAAAAGACTTTGTGATTGCTAGATGATTTAAATCCTGAAAACAGAGCTCACAGACTCACTCTGAAACCACCTAAATTATAATTTGATGAAGGGCTATTATGGATTTATTGCTTAGAGACAACACATTCATTTAATATCCTATATGTCCTTTTCTTGTGTACTTTGCTATTACTTGATGTTTTATAACAAATCTGATTTGATGTCACAGATTGAACTTTTTGACCATTTAGTAGTAGCTTTATTGGAAAGAGCTGGCTGTATCTTTATATATTAGTTGTTGTAAAACCACATCAACAAATTAGACAGATAGAAGTAACTCTGAGTATATTTAACATGATACGTTAAGATAATAATGAGTTTAAGACTGTGGCTAATAATATGTCTTATGTCAACACCTATCCTTAGAAGCAGGATAGACTGAGGGACCCCATCAATGCGAGGTGAGATCATGTCGGCCAGTGCTAGCTGTAGAGCATTAACACCAGTAGGTCATGACATGACATTTAATGGTGGGGATGAAGCAAGCATGCATACACATTTTTTCCCACCAAGCAAAGGCTCCTTGCCACCAATCAGCAGTGACACTTAGAGGGAATTAAGCCTCTGTGTCACACATGACTGTTTCTCATCTAAGTCGCATTTAAATCAGTTGGAGTCAGTGCACTGTGTCTGTGTTAGTTCAAGCTCACACCAAATATCACTTTTAGGGAGACACGAGTTGACTTTACTGCAGTCATAAAGTTCTTCATTTATGTTCAGTAACAGCTAAAATCAAAGTGTTTGTATTTTGGTGAGTGGCAAAATCTCCTGGAGATGTATTTATAAAAAGTAGTCTCTATGCACCTCTGCATTTTTCCAGGTAACTCATGGGTTTACCCATTCTCTTTAATGTGGTACCAGCGTAGAGCTCATTGAAGTTGAGCCAGATGTCTGATGCATGTCAACTCTTAGCATAATTCATATTTGTTTGAATTATTTGGTACTGGTATGAAACAGTTATTCGGTATGCTTTTCAGAATTAAATTAGGATTGTAAAAGAAATGTTCTTAAATGAAATTGATCATCAAGTTAAACTGCATTGTTACACAAGATAAAATCATCCCAGTAAACTATGTAATGTGTGAAAACACCCAATGACACAACATCTCTCTAAAAGAAGTAGCCAAAGAACCTTAATACACCTTATTCTGTTGCAGATAATGATGACAATGAAGGTAATTGCTTGTATAATAAAAGGTACAATAAGCACTCAAAAGACTGAATCATCGGGAACTGATTATTACTTCGTGAGTAAGTCATCCTAACAATTTAACAAAAGTACAAACGTGGTAATGGACTACTTTTCTTTCTGAATAACATCCTGCTTGTTTTGGGATTTTTCAACAATGGCAAGCATTGTGACCTCCTAATTGGTGTTCCACCGAGTGGCCTCGACATGATTAGAAATCACTAAAAAGACATTCACATTAAGTCTGTGTGAAAGTTGAAGCAAAAGCTTCCTTGTGACCTGTGACCTGCTTTTGTTCTTGGCTTATTTGATGTCATCCACCTAATACGCTTAGACTAACAAAGGCGTCTGACACACACACAGAAAGAGGTTTCAGGATTTTTTTGTTCTAATCTAACAGTGAGATCCAAAAGAGTAAAATGGTTAACTATACATGATTAGAAAGGAAGTATGATTTAGAAGTAACAAAAAACTGAGGCATTATGACACCAAAGTTTTAGACACCGGTGGATTTAACAAAAAGCAGAGAATAACACTGAGCACCTGATTAGAGTTGAAACGGGCTGTGCCATGTCCCACCCTGCCGGTCAGGGAACCAAACAATTCTGAGAAGAAGTAAGTCTGTCCTGCCACTGCAGTCTGTATTATGATAAGCTGCTTGAACACCATTGTCTCACATCACTTTCAAGTGGGAAAAAGAAACAACGCTGTCTGATCTAATTTAAGGCTTTATAACTTTCATGTTGTTGGCAGAGACATGCTTTGAGCCAATTGGAAGTTTTTCTTATGTTATATAAACGCTTGTTTAAGTCAGGAGAAGGGAAAGACTGAGATGGAAAGTCTGAGGTGGTCAATATGCGACAATATGAGATTTGCATCTTGCTCTGTGCTATTTTTGTCAATTTCACCTCAACAAAATTTGAATAACCATTATTACATTTTTACTGTAGCAACAAGAAGACACGGGAGGGAGATTATTGTAAAAAAAAAAAAAAAAATTTAAAAAATCACTACCCTGAGAATGCTTGATTTGAGCGTCTTTAACCTTGGATGACTTTTATTGCTCAACAACAACAAAAAATCAGCAGTGTTTAGTGTTTATAGACAATATTGCTAAGATGAATAATTGCTATTAGGTGTCTGATTTTACATGTTTTGTGAGGAAAAGAAAGAAGAAAGCACTGCAAAGATTGGAAAATTGTTTTGTGGCTACAAGGTGCTGTTCTGTGCTTTTAGATAATGAAACTCCTAAACAAGTGAAATCCAAGAGATGAAAAGTTTCAAACTAATACAGACAGCGATTATGGCCATGAACAGATCAACGGTGAAAATGCAGGAACAGCATATTCAGTAGAAGACAGAGATGATTCATTCATTCCCTCTGACAATCGGTTGTGCCCTTTTATTAAGAAAGAAAGGTCAAAATGCATTAAATACAGTATTCATCATGCACACATGGAGTACGGTGTATAAGTCTTGAGCCCCAGTTCCTTTTCTTACATTTGTAGTATTCTTATAGCTCTTGAGCATTAATCCTCCAGGCTTCCTGAAGGTATTTCAAAGTTTTTCTTTGGACATTGTTGCTTTGTTTTACTCATTTTCAGTCCAGTCCTTTCAGAGGAATGTTTTTTTCTTTTGTTCATTAAGCCACTTAACACTGACCCGTGAATCATTCAAGTATAAAAAAAGGAAGCTAATTTGGATCCACCATAAAATAACATCTGGAAAGTGTCTGATTTACCAAGGCTTTGTTTTTAAGCATGACAAGGACCCCAAACACACTGCCAGTGCAATAAAAGCACACCTGGAGAGAAAAGCACTCAGTGGAACACTATCAGTCATGGATTGGTGTCCCGAGAACCCGGACCTCAATATTATTGAATCAGTGTGTGATCATCTCCACAGAGAAAGGAATAAAAGGCAGGCAACATCCAAAGAAGAGCTTTGGATGTCCTTTTGTCTCATATACTCTATTTCCATATTTAAAAAATGAAGGGTATGTGCTGTACTGCACATCATTCTTGTAGGAAGAGGCTTGCTGGATTATTGGACTGCTCTAATTTGGTTATTTAGTTATTTCTGGTCTCCACACACAGACATGTCTTAAAGAGAGAGAGCATGTGACTCCACAGCAGACACACTTACACACTCACTACATCTACAAAGAGGACATGGCAGTTTGTGTGTACCCTCAGACTGGTGCAGGGAGAGGTGCGAGGCTGTCTGGCTGCACAATCACTGCCTCCGTTCTCCTGTGTGTGTCCTTCCTCAGTTCTCTCCTCCATCCTCCACAAATGTATTTGCGTCTTCTTAGCAGAAGTCTCCCACGTATTGCAATTTCTTGGCACTGAGGCATGCAACCCTGCAAATGGATAATTCAAGCATGTGACCCACTTCTCATCCTCAGCACACAAAAAAACAGAAACATGTCTTTGGCGGCTGGCAGAGGGGAAACTAACTCATAATCCTAGAAACGTAACAAAACATTAAAGAAAAACAGGTTTCTGTGTTTTGGTTTAGTAAGCTTAAAACTGAAATCCCAAATAAAAAGTGATGACTTCTGGATTCTCAGAAGAAAAAAATACTTTTTTTCTTCAGTTAGCTATATTAAGCCACAATATTTTTTATCTTTAAACGAAACATTCCAACATATCAAACTACACACCCTGCTGTATTATATGGGTAGTAACAAACCACAAGACAGAATACAATGAAGCATAAACTCAGCTATGAGGCATGTTAAGACTGTAATCTTATGTCTAAGAACTTCAGTGCACTGAAATGATATCATATCAGAGGTAATTAGATTTTCTAGAAGATAATCAGTTGCTTCTGGGGGCCAAAAATGCATGCTGTCAGTGTGGGAAGGTTTTCTATAAACTTGGAGAAAATGCGTCTGAAATAAGCTGAAAGAACGATGATGACTAATGATAGATGATGATAACCGCAACATGACCGAATGACTGAACTGCTGATCTAGGTTTACTCTGGCTTGCCTCTACTGTCAGTAATCTGCCCATCAAGTGGCCACACCGTGGCCTGAGGGAAGTGAGTATTTGCCTTAATTTATCCACTGAGACTTTAAGGTACTTATACTAGATGATAGATGATATTAAAGCTTGACCAATGTTGGGTTTATAAGACTGATGCTGATATTTGGTTTAAAAAATCCAATATTCTCTCTATTTACTCACTTACGTGTTGCCTGACTGTATTCGCATCAGCTGAGGGTATGTATATAAACAGAGAAGTTGCAGAGTTCTGTAGAGGACACACTATGCTGTGTCAACACTAGTAACATGGTTGAAGGGCGTTTGCCTCGTCCATTCTTCACTTTTAAAATTTTCATTTCTAAACACCAATATAAATAGTCAATACTGGTGAATAATATCAACATGTCGATAAAGTGGTCAGGCTCTGACTGTTATTTATTTGAGTAGTTAGTTGTTATTTTGTATTTAATGCCACATAATCCAAAAGTTCAGACCTTAAAAGAACAAATAAAACGTCCCTGAGATCTCCTTTTAGATACATCAGAGCAGAGTCAACATGCTGCTGTTGAATACTTTACAGTACAATCCACACACTTAATCTCATCATTTTTAGCAAGCATAGTAAAATACACACAGTACATGTACCGTTATTGCCAATCTTGTTAGGGATTTTCCATAACAAACCTATCCAGGCACTGCTGAGAGCACCAGGTCATTGCGTGTAGTGTCGCCCAGAATAGAACTACACTGATATGAGCATCATCTGTGTGAGTAAAACCAAAAAACAGGAGGTGTTTCCCATAATATACTCATGCTTGTGCTAACCATTCGGGTGTTTTATAGCTCTATGCAAAGATTTTTATGTTCCAGTTTTTACAATAAATCTAAAGACAGAACCCTCATTGTCTTTGATCTAAATCTGTTTATTTCTTTTTATTTGTCTCATTTGTCTCACTAGCTGACGACAAATCAACACTTTGTGAAAACAGCTGATTCACTGTAAAAGCCCCACAGTGGTAGTGTTTTTTTCTTAATAAGTCTATAACTTTTGACGGCAGCATTTTATAATGTTGTTCATTCTTGTACATTTTTATGTGAAGCTGTGAGTGTAAATCAGGAATGAAAGGCGTTTTTAATTCTGGTGAATCAAAAAATGTTTTTTTAAAAAGCTGTCGTCTGCAGGCAAAGCATTGCATGGCAAATTAGAAAACCGGGGTTTTTCTTCGCGAGTATACTGAAAACAAAAAGGCATTTCTAAAGGTGGAGAAATAAAATAACGGATGCTGTGTTTACCCTTTCCTTTTAAATCTCTTTCACTGGTCCCTCTCTGACTCCTTTCTCTGCCTGTGTATGAATTCTTTATCTCTAGCTCCTCGCATTTGTCTTGCTTATTTCACGTTTTGCCTTCTCCTCCCTCCTCAGTCCATTTCAGCAGTCATGTGAAACAGTGAATGTAATTGCTCCAGGGAAGCGAGCTGACGATCGCTTTGCAGAAAATAACACAAACTCAATGCTCTTAGCATTTATGTCAGTGACACTGCTGTTATTACTATTACATGTAACACATTTACATTTCTCTCTGATTGGCTCTTTTATTTAGAACAGACTAAAACGAGCTGGCTTATTGCAACAGGTCTGACCTACTTTCAAGGAATTTGACCAACAGTAGATGACTGAGTTCATAAAACAGCTTCCCAAAAAATATATGTTAGTCAGCTGTAAGTACTCAGCTAAATAGCATTTAATCTGGCTTTATTGTGCCATATTTCATTAAATTGCCTAAACAGAGTCACTACTGAAGGGGGATGACTTCAGCTTCTGAATCTCCAGGTTAATAGGCTGGCTTGTAAGTCAGCATTGAAAGAAATGTTCAAATCACATACAAATATAATTCTGATACAAACAAACTGAGCTTCTAGGTCCACTATCAACAAGACCACTGAGAGGACTTTTGCACTTCGCATACCTGTATCATTCCCGAATATACACCTGTCTACACAAACGTTTCTTTCTTTTTAAATAAAACAATATACCATGTACCATATACACCCGACACAAGCTGTGACTGACTGAATGTGCTGCCCTCTCGCTCATCAAGCCTCATTCTTTATCTGTTCCTTATTAGCATGATAGACATACGTGTACTCATCTTGTATTCTGCATGCAAAATCTCAGCGCAGAGCAGAAATCTAAACAGAAACGAAGGACTCCTTTCCGTAATCAAAGGTGCAGCTTGAAGGCAGGCAACATCGTGGGAAATTAACAATAACAAATCTGATCATGCCTTTATGATGTCCATGTCACCAGCTGGATGATAATTACAGTAAAGTGCATAGATGAATCACCACACTTTTACTGCATTTTGCTGCCTATGTAAAAATAACACTTTGTACAGGTTAAACCGTGTACAGCTTAAGATTTCAGGTAATGAAAATATTAAATGTCTCAGAGTTTTCATTTGGATTTAGATGTTGTGGTTGGTGTTAGGAAAAGTTTGAAAATGATGCTTAAGTTTGGATTATATCTCCATCATATTTGCTATAGTTTGAACACAAATTAAAGCACCCACCAACTCTGGAGTCAGTTACCCTGCACATGTGTTTTAACAATATCCTTGTAACTGCTTAGGCAGTAATTCATTGCTACTTAAATTGAGAGCTTCAATATTTTAGAATCTAGTTTCTAGTACCTACAGGAGGGCTTAATGTCCCCAAACACTATTCCTGCAATTTACGAACGTCCTTTTTGAGACATTAGTTAAGGTGGCATTTTAAAGCATTTCATAACGCAAGCAGGTCATACTTCATCAAAGGAACATCTTTTAGTGCATGAAACACCTCTGGCAAGTTAAAACTCGGGATCCTACTGTATGGCTCTTTTGTCAGGATGCCATGCAGGTACTGCAGGTGCTTTGTGAGACACACAAACATACACAATCCCCTGCACGTCTTATAGGCCACTACTGTTAACTAGTCACGATCACTACAGGTTACATAAACTTCAATTTCTTTGATTAAACTCTAGATTGATGTGTTTTAAAATGAATTGCTGGCATTTAGCGTGATAATTTAATCGAATGCAGACATGTTAAAAGTCTGACTTGATTCACTTAGCCCACAACAGCCTACAAAACAATAGCAACTGTTTAAAAACCCCAACTCACCTCAGTGTCCTGTGGAGCAGTGGTCGAGTTCCGACCGCGAGCTGCAGGCTGCAAAGTGAACAGCCTATCGGAAGCACAGGTAGACTCCCTTCAACCTGCTCCTGTCAAACTTCTCATGTGGACTGGTGATGAGCAGAAGCGCCGAGTCTTATGTTGAATGCGCCGACACGAAGCCCACCTTCAGAGTTCATTTCCAGCCGCCCGCACTACAACTCTCGGGCACAGTGGTCCAAGTTACACAGGCGTTTTAGTCCCGTGACACAAGTCTTCACTGCGTGATGTGGGCTGTGTGTTAGTGAGATGCTGGGCGTAAGATGCGCTCAGAGAGGTCGCCCTACAACGGGTTTCCCCCCTTCCCCTTCTTCTTCGTCTTCGACTGACTGCAGACAGAGAGGCGTTGGTACGATGAGTCTATTCGGTGTCTTTCATAATATACTGCTCTCTCTCTCCTTCGCGTTCTCCTTTCTTTCATTCTGTCTCATTTCCCCCTCTCTCCTCAGACAGTCTGTCCCCTCCTCCCTAATTTCTGCACAGTTCGGCGGAGCTTTATTGGAATCATGTAACATTTACAGTGTCATGCGTTTGTCAACAAGCTGTGAGCTGGTCATTCACCGGGTTCGTGTAAAAACATCACGCTTCTTCAATTTAAATATATATTTTTTCAAAGAATATTTGTCCTGAGCTTTGATTTGGTTTACAAAATTTGATCGTTGAGCCTCCGCTGTGTACATTCCACCTCTTGGTCTCTGTGTAAGCCTTTTATAATGAACTGTATGTTTGTGTGCGCTCCTTTCATTAAAGTGACAGTATGTTTTTGACCCTGTTTCTTTGCAGCTGTGCACAAAGAACAATTGTACCCATTGTCACGCCAGTGCAGATTCACAAAAGTCCTGTTTGGTTCTTCTCAACTGCTGAAATCTCGACTCTGTTCAAATTTAGAACAGGCTTGTGAGGGGATATATATATATATATATATATATATATATATATGATTCCATAATCTATTTCAAAATATTTGCACTTTTCTATAAATATGTTATAATTGTTGTTGCTGTCTGTGTCATGTTGATGTCACGTTGTCTATCTGATTCTGATTCTGATATATATATATATATATATATATATATATATATATATATATATATATATAAAAGTTTTAAATGCAATTTTTATGAGTTTGTACAGGTACAAAATTTGTTTTTCATTTGTGAAGAAGCTACTGTTAAACAAATTCTAATCAACCTAATACATCCACCTAGACACAAATATGAAACGCTGTCATCAAACTTTTTTCTTCTATTAGCAGAATAGTGTCCACATCATGTTGAGCTCAACAATGTGCCATTGCTGTCCCTGTGTGAAGTGTTTAGATCTTTATGCATGACAGCAGCATACACCTTAACCCCCTCATCCTGGAGGACAGCTCAGTGTTACGTGGGTAAGTAGGAACAGGAGGTGACGGGTAGCAGATTTCCGTAGTGTTCTTGTAGCACCTGTCCTGCCAAGTTGTATCTGATTGCACTGGCGGTCACAACTGTCAGATGGTGCACATTACAAAAAGCATACAGACACGCTGGAGTGTCCTTGAATTTTCTCATTCAGTGTCTCATTCAATCTTTGTCTTCAGAACCTGCAGCTGTCTCATTCAAGTAGGTTAATGTACTGCAGACGAGGGCTGAACTACCTGTTGCATTGATACAATTGACTTGCAGGGTTTTGTGTGGCATCCTCATTCCCATTTAATCACCGATGCATAAAAGTGAAGCCCTCACAGGTTAGAGTCACACTTGTATATTTTGATTATTTAACCCGACTTCTAAAAATGTTGGGATGCAGTGTAAAATGTAAATAACAACAGAATGCAGAGATTTGCAGATTTCATAAACTCAACATATTATTTGTTTAAAGTGAGAAATGTTATGATTTTAACAAAAATACTTTGAATTTGATGACAGTAGCACATCACATAAAAGCTGGGACAGGGTTACTGAGTACTAACAACGGTCCGTAAATGTTTGGGAACTGAGGAGACCAGTTGGTTGAATTTTTGTAAGAGGATTGTTGTCCCAGTCTTCTCTGCTTAATATTCCTGGATCTACTTTTTGGTCTTTTTCATTTCATGATGCGGGAAATGTTTTCGGTTGGGGAAAGGCCTCGACTGTAGGCCGATCAGCTCACATTCTTGATATAAGAGCAGTATCACTACCTTATGAAGTTTAAAAATTGGCATTAAAATTAACTGATTAAAAAAGTTGCTGTTATCTAATGTACAGTAAGTAATCTATGGGCTTTACATATGCAGACACATGTTGCTAAGTTAGCTACTTAGAGCCAAAGAAATGTGTAATCAGCAGGTAACGAAAGCGGGGGAGTGTAAGTGTGTGCATGAGAGATGGAAATGGCTGTGACTGAAGTTAATTGCTTCAATTTCTGAGCAACACTGAGCAAAAACCATCCCGTGCCATATGTAGCTGTGTTTAAGCCTGACTCAGAAACCACTGCAGTGTTGCATAGCCTAAATTGCTGCAGATTGTTATGAAGCGTAATAAGGAAGATCTGTAATCACTGGTCTGCTTTCCTTCCTGGGTGTCAGGCTGCTTTTCTGTGTTGTTCCCTCTAGATCCGGGGGGCGGGTCCTGTCCTAAATCTACATGAGTTTGCAATTTTAGCTGATCAGGAATTTTATTCTAAAATGATACTGCTTCATTTTTTTGAGAAAACAGCCCCCAGTTGGCCTAAAGGGGTCTAAATCATTTGTAAAGTATTTTGTGAAATAGTCAGAGATATATTTTCTTTTACACATCAGGTCATACACCCCAAAACATGCTTAAATATCAGCAATCCCATTTTAACCACATAAAAATTGGGCTGATAGTGCAGAGATTTTGAAATCAATATATATATATATATATACGTACCCATTATGTGGAATCAAACTTTTCAGAATCATAAAAATGATATTTTTGGATCACATTTTTTAAGTTTGATTTTTTGATGCAATTTATTGATGTGTATATATTTAATGCTTTTTTATTTATTTCTATCTTGATCTATGACAATGCAATTTATCCTTCACAATCCACCTTTCAAATGAATGTTAATGTAGAATGTACAATAAAAATCATTCCTTCTGGTTCTGTCCATGCTCTCATTTAATGGTGCTGTGATTGTAAGATAATACTCTAGTCCAGTGAGCACTGGCGCTACCTCATGCCCTCCTTCTGGAGATGCTATTCATAACCTGATTATTTCTGGTAATATTATGCCTCTCTTTCCTTTCAGGCCATTTCTGATTACTTTAAAATGGAAAGTGTCCTTAGAAGTGTGCTCAATCCTTAACAATTCTGGCCAGTCTTAAAATTGTTCTTTCCAAGGTCCTAGACAAGCTATAGCAGAACAGTTGAAATACAAAGTAAAAGAGAAATTTCAGTTGGGTATACGGTTTGGGTTGGTTAATCGTTGGGCTTGCAAAGCATCTTGTCGGGAGATTTTTTATTCCTGTTTGCTTGTCGGCAGCCTTTGACATCACTGATCACGGTGACTAAAGTCAATATCTTAAACTGTGGGTGGGCATTTATGATTTGTTTTAGTTTTTCTATCTTCAATGCTTCAATCAATCTGTTTGGACATTTTGAGTTATAAATCAACACAAACACATCTACAAAGTGGATATGGAGCTTCATTCTTAGGCATTTTCTTTTTATCCAGTGCTTAACAGATGTCTAAAATTAACAGTGCTGGAAATTATCAAAATCATTTTTTATGTTTCTGTAATGGCTAATCCACCAATTTGCACACGCTTCTTAATCAAATTAATATTTTTACTGTTGAAATATAATACTTTTTGTTATAACAGATAAGGTAAAACTTAAGCTCTTTATTCAAAGAACTTTGTTTTGATATTTTGTCTAAAGGACTTTTAAGAACTTAAGGACTCATTTAAAAAAAAATAAAAAATGACATCACTAGTACGATTAAGGCCAGTTTCACGTGTTGTGTCCAGTAGGGTCCCCACATTACATAATTGTGCAAAGAAGAAAATATAATAACAGATGTGCTAAAAAATTTTGCACACCTGTTAAGCTCAAAATTCAAGCTTTCAAAATTTGCTTTTATGTTACATTTTCCACACTGACATTTAAAGGAAAGCACCTACAGCAATCCAGTTTTCTTTTTTTACTATCTAACATTGTAATTTTACAC
The DNA here is from genome assembly GCF_036321145.2 of Pelmatolapia mariae. Lineage (NCBI taxonomy): Eukaryota > Metazoa > Chordata > Actinopteri > Cichliformes > Cichlidae > Pelmatolapia > Pelmatolapia mariae. The sequence continues at coordinate 19,598,530 of NC_086239.1, forward strand.
AGTCCCCACAGTAACTGGAGTGAGGGGCCTTTATCGTCTCTGTATCTTTATGAGCGCTTTATAATTACTGTGGAGGCTCCGTAATCTAAGGTGTTTTTGGATTTATCAGCTTGTGGTAAACACCCACTTATAATGAGAACCAAAAGGTCAAAATGGAGCAAAAGATTTCCGATTTAGTCCGTGTAGAAGTGATCATAGTGAGATAAATTAAAGATGACATAGGGAATGTGAATGGTCTGAACTGGCTTACTATGAACTAATGGTGGCGTGTGAGTGATGGTCCCTCCTTCTGATTCACTACACTTGATTCCTGTGCATAGTCATTATCCACAGGAGTCACAAAGTCGGATTTAAGAAGGTCAGGGATTATGGGAAGAAGGAACAAATGAAAGGGAATAAGTAAGGATTTTTGATAGGTGTGGAGATGGAGAGATGGTGGGAGGGAAGAAGAAATTATGAGAGAGGACAGAATGACCAGAACTGACTGAGAGTGAAAAGAGGGAGGGGGGAAGGAAGTGATGGGGAAAAGAGCAAGCATCTCCCTGGAGAGTATACATGTATTCCTTGCAGAATACAGAATGAAAACTGAGAGAGAAATGTAGGGCACTGGCTTGTGCATAAACCATCTGACTGAAACGTAGCACATCATAAAGATTAAGGGCAAAACTTGTCCTATATTTTCAGTTCACAGAGCAAATGGTAGAAAAAGATGTGTCATGATATTTAATACACTCACCAGGAAATTCCAAAGGCTGACATAAAATCAATCTGACAAAGACCACTTCAAGAGAAAGGCAGCTTTAGTGAAAACAAGATTAATAAACACATTTCAATCTGTACTAGAGAGGAGGTGCAGCTGATTTATTTGACTGTCTACATCAGAATTAGTAAATACTAATAACTTTTTAAAAATTCCATTAATTTGACAAAAAGGTTTAGAATTATAGAATTATTCAGAGAGCTATATGTGATGATAATTTGTCTAAAGGACTTTTAAGAACGTAAGGACTGAGTTGATACTCATTTAAAACAACAACAACAAAAACATGACATCACTAGTAAGATTAAACCCAGTTTCATATGTTGTGAGCATCCAAGGTGTGTGTATCCAGTAGGGGGCCCCAGACTAGCCCCCATGCTACCCAAGTCTACCTCGAATATGAGCGAGAGTCATACAGTATAGCTGAAGTCATACTGGCTCAGACGTTGACCACAGGGTAGTGAACTGGGTGAGTGACTCAGGACGGATCCCGGGACTGACGTGTGCGATCTCTGTCCAGAACAGTGCAGAAGACATTTTGTTCCATATTGACATGATGACATCACACAGTTGGTGCAAACTTGTTGGCTGCACATCCATGATGTGAATCCTTTGTTCCACCATATCCCACAGGTGCTCTATTGGATTGAAATCTGGTGAGCGTGGAGGACATTTCAATACAATGAACTCGTTGTCATGTTCAAGAGACCAGTTTGAAATGATTTGAGCTTTATGACATGATATGTTATACTGCTGGAAGCATCCATCAGAAGATGGGTAGTCATAAAGGGATGGACGTGGTCAGCAGCAATACACAGGTAGACTCTGGCACTAACAATGCTCAGTTGGTACTAAGGAGCCCAAAGTGTGCCAAGAAAACATTCTCTACACTATTGCACCAACACTAGCTTGAACCATCGATACAAGGCAGCTGTTCATGTAGTTTATGCAAATTCTGACTCTGTCATTCAAATATTTCAGCAGAAAGTGAGACTCAGGCATCATTTTCCCACTCATCTGTTGTCCAATTTCTTCATAGGTCTGTACAAGTTGTAGCCTCAGTTTCCTGTTCTTAGCTGACAGGAATGGCATTCGGTGTGGTCTTCTGCTGCTGTAGCCTATCTGCTTCAAGGTTCAGTGTGCTGTGCATTCACAGATGCTCTTCTGCACACCTTGGTTGAAGCAAGTGGTTATCGGAATTATTGTTGCCTTCCTGTCAGCTCCAACTTTTCTGGCTATTTTCGTCTGACCTCTGACTTCAGCAAGACATTTTGACCCAGAGGACTGCCGCTCACTGGATAAATCCCAGCAGATCAGCAGTTTCTGAAACAATCAGAAGAGCCTGTCTGGCACCAATAACCATGTCACATTCAAATTCAGATCAATAACATTTCTTCCCCATTTTGATGCTCGATTTGAACATCAGGAAGTTGTCTTGACGATGTCTGCATGCCTTAATGCACTGAGTTTCTGTCATATGATTGGTTGATTAGATCTTTGCACTCACAAGCAGTTGAACATGTATTCTTAATAAAGTGGCCGGTGACTGTACATTCTAAAGTGTAATTATAAATTCAAATTTCTGTCATGCAGAAAACACATTACCAAAATGTAACATATCTGTGTATTTCTTTAAAGAGCGAGTCCTGTGAGTTTTTGGAGAAATGACCAAAGAAAGACACACACGTGAAGCATTTATAAATCTTATTATTCAACAATATTCACATTACAACAACAACACTGCTCTGCTAGTGACAGGTTCTAATAATCCCAATATACTGTATAGTTATTTTGTAATACATTATCAAGAGGCACTTCCAGTAAGTCTGGCAATAGAGGAGCTACAGTATTGTGTCTAAATTCCAAAACAGTAAAAATAAATATTTTTTCTAAAAGTTTTTTTGTCATAATATACTTTTGAATCTGTACAGTATATATTTTTTATACAAAGTCAAACAATATCTTGAAATAAAATGTCAAATTTCACTTAAATACTGGTGAATCACACATTTTCTTCATCCTGTTGGTATTGCTACATGTGTTAAGTGCAAGATACTAAAGAGAAGGAAAGAATTGAATCTGTGAAGTGCCTGCTATAGTAGATAAAAACATACCAGTCTCCTTTATCGTGCTTAAAGTTGTGAAAAAAAGACTTTTGGTTTCCTTTCTGACAAAAGAGGAAAACTAACGAATATAGCATTCAAACAATGTCTACATACATATATGTGAAAATGGCACAGGAGCATGTTCCCCTTTGAAATTGGCCAAAACAACAAACAATACAAAAAGAAAAGGTTTTTTTGGTTCAAATAAGAAAAGAAAAAAACAAGTACAAGAGCTTCAGTCTAAGAACAGAACAGTAGGCCGGTTACATTGCTACTGGTGCCTGTTGACATGGCAGTGAAAGAATAACAGGCAGTTAACGTGCACGTCACCGTGAGCGGTGGTGATGCCAGATGGATACCAATAATTCTTGAATTCATTTTTATCTTCACAGAACAAAATATATATATGCATATTCAGATACCCTCACCAGTATTGGAATAACACTGACCAAAAACATGCTCCTTTTGGGGCTTGTTTCTGTGCAAATCACAAAAAAACGCAACGTTCAAAAAGTTTCTTTGGTTTGCACAAGCTCATCCAGTGTTTGGCATTCTCCCCCTCGACATTTAAAGGAAACTGGCTCATGCTGGCTCTTATAAAGTGAAATAACTGGGTAGTTTGTGACCCTGCAGTTTTCTTGTTTGTTTGTCTCTTTTTTTATAACTAATATTTCTAATATTGTTTTGTTTTGTTTTTTCAATTAAGAGAAAATAAGAGTTATGACTGCCATGTGATTGCCTGGTACAAATCACTGACCAGTGCCGCTGTGATGACAAAGAACAAAAAGCTGACAGGTGTGACATTTTTTGTGTTAGTAAAGAATTTTTTACTCAGCTTCTTCAGCTAACCATGTCGCTAGCTTTCCATGTATCGGCCTATTTACTCCAAATCAGCTATAGTGTATACTTTAAATTACACAATGCAGCCGTGTTTCACAAAACAGGCTTTCTTTGGTTTCCTGTTAGTTATGCAAAACTTTTTTTTAAAAGTTATCTATTACATCTCAGTTAACATTAGGTCTTCATTAAGTTTTCTTGACATAATGCAAAGCTCGATTTAAATTGCATGATGGATTCAACAATATTAAAACATTAGCAAAAATAACAGTTTTTCTCACTTGAATGCGTTGTCAACCTCGAGCAAATTTCCAGCATGTGCTAACAGATTTTTTTTTCTTTAATTATTGTGCAGATAAGAAACCAAAACCAACGGCTGCCTTGAAATGCAGGAAAATACTTAAATCTAAAACTGTAAAGCGTACATTTAAATGAAGCTTACGTTAGTTCAATAAGGAAGATCTGTATTTACCCATCTGCCTGCTTTTCCTGGGTGTTCGGGTGCTTTTCTGTTTACATGTCTACCCCTTTCCCACGCTGTCAATCTCAATCCTGACATCATTACACTAGTCCAATCATCTTCTCGCCTGCCTTCTTTGAGCCAATCAGCCTGCACTTAGAATGGTTTAAATCTGTGCTCTCCGTCATTCTCCCTTTCAGACTGTCTTTCCTGCATACCACCTCCTTCCCATCTCCACCTCAGACACCTCAGTCAGAGCTCTATTCAAGCCTCAGTCTTCACTGCCACCACCAGCATCTAGACGCCGGTGGGTCCTGTCCTAAATCCTGTCACTGCTGGGATTCCATTCTGCCATGATGGCTCATCGGAGTCACACTTAACTCCTCTATCTCAATAAATTATGTTCAGTTCTTCCAAGTGATCTGTCCTTATTGAAATATGGTTAGCAACGATTAAAGAATATGATTTGTAGTGAGAAGCTAAAACACGTGACCCTTGAAACCTTGACCGGTTCATCATTCCCTTCTAGTTAAATCCCTAAAATGTTACACAGCAACACGCTGCAGCATTCTTGGATTATTGAAATGAATATGAAAATAAATTAAATAACAACTTGAAACGATATCACAGCTTTGACTTAAGTCTCTTTGAAGTGTCCAAAGGGTAAATTTCTCTTTTGACTGATCTGTTAAGTTTCAAATTTCTGATAAGTGAAAACAAAGTAAAGAGATCTGAAACAGTCTACAAAACCCCCAAACACAGGTGGAGAATGGGACCATACAGGTGTGAAACATGAAATATCCAATGTAGTAGAGTTCACATTAGATTATACGTGAGGTACTGATATACTCTATAGTGCATCAGGTATTTACAGCGCATGGCGCTCATGCTCATTCACGTGTACGACAGGAGGCTTGCAGCTTCTTGCAGTGAGGTGGGTTAATGTTTTTTTAAAACTCAAGTTTAAAAGCTTGCAAACCTAAATAATGTCTTGATCTACAGTTGTGTTGCTCTGTTGTGTATCAGCTGGTGTGTACAGGTCATTTTTACCTGCTATAAGCGAACCTATCAGAACAAGCCAATGCAAAGAAAGGCTAGTGGAAGACGACTGGTCCAGGAAGTGACACGTAAAGCCAAGAGCGGATTGCCGCACATGCTACAAATATGCAAATATGTCTTGTGCTGCAGTTTTTGCCACCAAACAAATCACATATCGATTTGCCTTTACTTTTTCTTCCTTTTTCTTTTAATTGTCAAGATTTTTTTTTAAAGATTTTTAGTCAGGGATTTTTGTGTGATTGACATCAATGCTGAAGGTAATTCTGCTTTGATTTGTGTTTTTGCTACATATAATTTATTAATCAAAACCTAATTAAGTTTTTCCCTCTTTGAGTTTGAGTGATAGCAACTGTAAATAAAAAAGACTTTAAACACCAAAGGGCTTTCAACTTGAACTGAAACATGAACAAAAAGCCCAGGATTTAGTTAGCGCAGGCCTTTTTTTTCATAGTATTAAAAAGAAGCTGTGGTACTGCACTCCTTTGTAAGTACAGGGTATAAGCAGTAAAGGGAATTATGCTGCACTGTTTAGCCCTCCTTTGCACAATGGACATTTTGATAACAGTGCAATGGATACAGCTGCAGATTTACACAGTATTACCAGAGTATTAGCAAAACTCTAATTGAGTTAAGAAATTGGGTTACAATAGGACAAGTTCAGCCAGTAAAAATAAGCAAACAAGCCTGTTTGATGGATTTCTTAGTGACTGAGATCCAGTGTTTAACATCTAACCGCATAAAGTGTACACTTACTGAAAAGTGTAATGCTGCTTTTTATATTTCTGTCACAGTTTTTGTATTTTGTTTTTCTTTTTAGGTTTAATTCCAGCGCTGCTGTTTTCATTGTAAATGTTTCCGCCCTGTTAATGCTCTCCTCTAATCCCTGTCTAATCACTTCAGGTACAAGTAGAATTGCCAAGCCAAAGCTAGCGTATCGCCTGTCACTTGTGACGTCTGTGGCTTCAAATTGTTTACACTCTTTGAGGGATTTGAAATTGTTGCGTTATAAAATAATAAAATCTGTCAAACTGCTACAGAGATTGACCACAGAAGCAGAAAATCCATTGCTACAGGTCAACAATGCTGTACTGCCTCTTCGATATCTCTACCTTGATCCTACCTCAAGTGTCAGGCAGGTTCCCAAAAAAAGTCTTGTCAAAATGAATGCATCCTTTTTTTATTTTGCAAATATGATAAAAGAAAAACAACTGTCCATTACAGCTCACTGCATGAAGAAACTAAGTAACCTAAATTCTTGAGATCTGAATCCACAAAGAGCCCCTGTTGCTTTTCTGACGTCAGATCAAATACACTACACTGCATATCCCTGTAATACGGTTTGGAGAATTGGAGAAGTGGATCATCACATGATTTTGAATCCAACCGAACTGGCTCATCTTCAAAGACTTACACCAGAAAGAATCAGCTGAACTGTGACAAAGATCTGAGACCCCTCTGACCTCTCATGAGCAGCTCCAAGTCCAGCTGAAAGGATTCTTCCATTAATAAGCCTCATTACCGAGGCTATTCTTCTTCTTTTTTTCACACATTTTCTTCCATTACAGCAAATATGAATGTCCGAGGACATCAAAGACAAGCGCAAACAGTGACATTAATAAAAGAGTGAAGAGAAATAGTCTCTTAAAAAAGAGTAGGTAAACTACATCATTCAATAAATTGATAGTAAATATCATATATTTGTGTACACGTGGTTATTTATTAAGCTGGATTCAGAACTGTAAGGGGCTTACTGTTTCCACTATAACTTTCTTTGGCTTTTTATGGAAGTGAAACAACTAGTTCTTTAAAGTTATTTTAACAGCTTTTTCTATGTTTCATTAAAAGTCACTCCAAAACACAGATAGCCTTCATGGTGCAGATATTCCTAAACTCTTTCTAAAGGTTTTTGGGCTCGAGAGGCCAAAGTTCACGCTATCATATCTTTTGTTTACATGAGGCAATTTTAAGCAACTGTAGATGTACATCACTGACTTTTGGCTCGTTAACTGCTTTTGCATTCATGTGGACAGAAACATTTTAAGGGTGGTTTTTTTTTAGATTTATTTACTTAGAACAACAAAGGAAAACCCCTGTTTGAAAGAATACCCCTATGCGTGTGGACTCGGTCCTACGCTTCCATGTATAGTTTTTTTGTGGGCACACAGCACCTCCTGCATGGCAATAAGCCTCACAGTGTTGAAATGTCTTATTAACGTAAATCTTCTTGGGTAATTTGGAGCTGTGACTCAGCTCTGGCCTAGTCCACTATGGCGGATTACTGCATTTTCTGAAACATTTGGCCTACATACCAGCCTATAAGTTACACTGGAGAGAAACAGAATTTCTTCTCTTCAACAAATCCCTTAAAGATTGATCCAAGAAGTTGAGAGGTCGCATAAATGTGGGCACAGATTATATGTGCCTGCAATAAGAAAACACCTTATATTACCGACTGGTTTCTTTCTTGAGGGTTAGCTGTAGTGTGATTAATATTAATGTGCATTATGTGTTGCACAAAGAGAACCACACTCTGCTGGGGACGCACTGAAGTGACAAAAAAGGCAGAAGCAGTGACAATTAAAAGGACAAGAACACTAGAGGTCCTTTTTTTGTTTCTCGATCTCTAAGGGTTTCTGCCTTCCTGAGTTATGCAGACTGGAAACGTGTAGGTGCGCTGAACTGATTATAACAAAAGAAAGGGAGAAATGATTGCTGACTAACATTGTTTGACAAGAACAAAACATTGTTTTGTATGTTTTTCCTTGAATGAGAATAAAGCTTTTGGTGCAACAGAGTTCTTTGTTAAACTTCCGATCTGTTCTGAGCATGGAGTGTGTTTCTGCTACAGCACTGTGTGTGTCTGAGTGAAGTGTGTGTACACAATGCATGACCACTGGCTCTTTTTTTCAATCTCCTCCTGAAATTCACGTGGCAGAGGCTCAGTGGACACGGCTTTTTCGCTGGCTTTCATCCCATTGTGTTCACAGAGAAGGGGCCCGGTGCACATCCTCGAGCAGCTGCGTGGCTCCAAAGTGTGCTGATAGCATGGGAACTAAAGAGAGGAGTGTGTGTGTGTGGGAGGGGGGGGAGCGGGGTGACAGTGTATTACTCACTGGTGGAGTGAAGATGTGAATCAGCGTGGCTGGCCCATAGTGCAAGATGAGCAGTCTGGGTGCCAAATCCAAACTAAAACAAACAGCAAAACAAACAAATGCACTCCATCTTGATTATTCACTCTGAGTTTTTCTCTATTTTCCCTCCTTTGTCGCTTCATCTTCTTGCTCGTCTCACATCTCTCCCCTTGTCAGATGCACTGGGTACGAGTTTATCCCTGTCCTCAACCCTGTTTTTGTTAGGCACATTTTACCCAAAACATCCTCTACAGTGTTGTGTCAAAGTGATGTGCTGGCTACCATATAAAGAGTTTAGTTAGGAAAGAAAAACAAAAAAACCCAAAAACGTTTTGGACAACGTTCAGATTCCTGGTTTAAGAGGAGGTCAGAGTTCATCATTTCACTCAGGTTCTTCCTCTTTTTCTCCTGAAGTGTCTGACTGTGGAAGGATCTCCTCTTCCTCTATAGCTGGCACCTCTTCCCTTTCATTAAGGCCATCAGTCGACTCCTCTTTGCTTGTCTGCTCCTCCTCTTCCTCGTGAATGGCTGTTATTGGATCGGTGGGGTTGCCAATGCAGTTTGGATTCTCTTCCTGAGCCTCCTCCTGGGGTTCTGCAGCAAGCACTCTTTTCCACATTTCATGGTTTTCCAAAAGATGCTGTGTGATCTGGCAAAACACTTTCCTCCTGCTCACCTTTTTGGCTTCTTGCCGCTCTGTCAGACAGAAAACCAACAGTTAGAGAAGATTCTGGGATTGAAAAAGATTTTTGGGAAACATGCTCATTTGCTCTCTTGCAGAGAGCTACAAGATAGGACTGATATTCATTTTACACATGCGTTACGAGAAAGGCATGAAACAGGAAAACAGTGAGTCTGCACCTTTACAGCGAGATAATTAACATATATATACACACAGATATTATTTTTGTGCTAAAAGCAAAATTTAAGAGACCTGTGGTTTCCTTGTTTGTTTGTTTTTTATTTTTACTTACAGGAATAAAGGGAGCGTGACACGTGTAACTACTGTAAAAAGAGAAACTAACATTGCACTTGCAGGGGGATGATGAAATGCGCATCATATATATGAAAATCAAAAGAACTGGAATTTCTAATAATAAATTATAGATGCTGATAATCACTGTACATGTGGCAACGTTGGTGCAAAGTTTCATTCAGATTGGCCCAGTCTGTTACAGAGGAGATGGATTCATACAGACACACACGCTACGATCATTAAAGGGTCATTCCACATTATAATTTTACAGTTTGTCTGTTTCATGTGGGTCATATCAGACGTTGTATAAACAACCATTATGGCTACTTGCGCAGCACTTGTTGTTGCAAGAAAGCAAATGATAACTATTTATCCCATTAGGAATATGTGTAGTAATTAATAATGTTCTCAACTGTGTGTCTTTTTTGCATCTATCACAGCAGCAGAAACTAGCTGCATTAAATGCTTATAAATGGAGTCAAAAATAATGATAGAAAGTCTATCCTGGAACATGTCCTGCCATGCAGTGAATACTCACAGGAACGATGCAGTGACATACGTTAGGTATTCCCTACAACATGAATAATCAAGAGACTGACATACGCGAGGTGTCAGAACTTGTTGATGCATCCTCATCTGCCATATCCTCGTCCTCCTCTTCTGTATCTTGTCCTTCTTGGTCTCCCTCAGATTCATCAACCCAGCGTCCCGGCATAAGAGCAGCTGAGTCGTAGGAGGAGCACAGTGGTCCCACTATGTGAGTAATGAATGATTCCTGCAGTTTAGCCAACTGTGGAGCAGACCTGTCCATGAATGGGCTGATGGGAAGGCCCAGGGATGATTCTTCATCGCCCTGGCAGAGTACAAATATGAAAATGTCAGAATAACAGGAATTATTAAATATAAATGATGTGTCTTGCACTCTCTCCTTCAAGAGCTGTACATTTTTAAAGATGGCAGAGAATAAGGGCTTTTACACAGCATAAACTAATTTCTATATTAAAATAAATCAATATACAAATTAAACACGATATCACTCAAAGGTAAATACAGCTATGCATCTAGTCTTCTGTATAACTCAAGTGGCAAGCACAGAAATTTCCAGATATGCTGCCTCTGGGCACAGTCTCTTGAAAGTAGGTCAAGAAGACTACAAATAGAAAAACATCAGTTCAAACTATGGCCGATCTGTATATATCAGTCATCCAAATGAGGCTGTCTGCAGAAATTTTCCAGAGTAATGGTGACTGCGATCTTTATATTTGTAACCACATGGTCACCACCAGTAAATACAGACACAAATCTAATTATCTTTGCTGTGTATGTATAGATTGGGTGCACGACTCCCTACAACGCATCAGATAAACTGTAATTATGTTTGTTTGAGTATTTATCTGTGTAACAGTCGTATACTGTAAATGGAGGCCACATAAAGACAAACCAAAGTGGAGTCATATCTGCCCCTGTTTATCGTGTGGTTTGTGTTGGATTACCCACGACCACACAGCTTGTATTGTATTTTAATACATCGTGACAGTCCTGTACTGTGCTTTTATGTTTGTTATATGATGTTAGGGCTTTCAGAGCTATTCACCGGGAGGACAGAGGGCCAAGAGCTCCAATTGCTATGGCAACCAGAAACCTGGATGGCGTCAGTGCACAGCACTAGTGGTTGTGTGTGAAAAGTGTGTGTGTGTGTGTGTGTATTTATAGACACGGCACAATCAAACAGAGAAACTTTGTTTTAAGTGAGTATTTTTAAAGTGTAGAATATTAAATTGGTGCATTGCAGTGCATGATGAAAATGCGCGCATGTTTGTGTGTGTGTGCGTTTATATCTGTGCTGACTCTGATGTCACAGAGAGCCTTGTTCCACTTGTGATCTTCCTCAGTGCGACTGTGAATGAGTGCTGTCAAAGGATGGCACATTTAGGTCATGCGCCTCTCCTCTATGAAAGCAAAGCACGCGCATACGCTCTGTCTCTCGCCACCCTGTCTCTCACCCCCAACCCCCATCCCCCCGGGATGCTGTCACTCAAAGGACTTACATAATCCATAAAGTTTTTTAAGACAACTGAGCCAAAGCTTCCAGAGGAACACCAGAATGCTAAGCAGCAGACATGAGAGGCATGTCGCTTTCCTCGGGAATCAGCAAAGTTCAGATTAGAGGTTTCTCGCTGCTGAACACTGGTTTGATATCCTTTCTCTGCGTTTTCCCGTCATTAAAAAGGATTAAATAGATAATTCACATTCTGATGCTAAGTTTGGTGGCTGTCAAAGCAACCTTGTGATAACAAGCTTCTGTCCCAGCCTGTATGTCTAACATAAAGACCTGATTTGAGAGGAATTTATATTGTAGGTACCGCTGAGAAAAAAACATAAAGCTTAAGAGTTTTCAAATTAGTGCTATGCTGTCTACAAAATCCTTGCTTGTTATCTTTATGGTCTTGTGAGTTTATAGCAGGATTTGTTGCCAGGCATCCGTCTATAGCGGCTGTAATAAATACATGAGCTAGTAGGTAAGTGTTTTCAATATTCAGTTATTGTCAGAGGGAACATGTGGCTACACATTTATACCTTAGAGAAATGTTCTAGGGGCAAGAAATGAAATGCCTTTCATGCATACTGGAAGTTTTTTAAGATTTTGTTCATTGTTTCCGTTTCTTAGCTTTACTTTCCAATTTCCTGTCACCTCTGTAATGTCACTCTCCCAGTTTCCTTTATTCTCTGCCTCATTGTCTTGCTACTTTGTGTAGTCAAGAGACTTTTCCTCATTTCTCGTCTTTTCTGTCCCCCTGCCTGTGACCTGGACATTAATCTCATTACAAGACTGTCTCAGTTCCTAAAATGCACTTGAAGGACAGAGGATCGAGGAGACAGGAAGCTTGCCAGAGCAGATGTAACAAAGGATCAACAGGTGTATCCTTTGTGTGGAAGTGTTGTTACCTCCGTGCTAAACTGCTGAAATATACAAACCATGTTGGGAAGAGGAATCTACAAATAAGTTATTTTAGGAACTGTTCAGTTCACTACTTGTGTATTTGTTTGATAAAAGAAAAAGGTATGATATCTTGACACACTGTCAATTTATTTGAAAGATGGCCTCAATAATAAAGTTGTGAAGCACACTGTTATGCTTGAATGACATCTGAAATAATGAAACACAGCAGTAGTTGGTCTGTACCAAAACAATTTAGGATGCCGCCATGCCAAACATCATATTTACTTGACATCGTTTTAAAAATCCGACTCCAAAGCCAGGATGTCTCATTTAGTTAAATGCCTGTTTCCTTGACTGCCCGTGTCTCTTACTCGCCTCCTCTACTCACATCTCTGGCAGAAGGGCCTAAGACGTTAAGAGGATTCAAAGAGGATTCAAGGAAAGGAATGAAGAATGTACTTAGAAAGAAATTAGGAATCTGGAAGGTTTCCGGGAATTCTTAGTGTTTGTTGTGTTTTCTGTCTTGCCTTGTTTTCTTCTGTGTGAACTCTGACCTCTGTTTTTAGATTTTTTCTTTTTACTCTTTTTTGCCCACTGGATTTATTTGTCATGTTGACTGAACTTCTGTGAATGTTCTGTGTTTGGATATTCCTTCGCTGAAAATCACATTGTGTTTTTCACTGATAAGGCTGTAGACGAGGCAGCCAATTTAGAACATTTTTGGTTAACTCTCACAAGATATTGGTTTATATTGACAGGAAAACAGTGATATCAAACACAATAATTATTGTTTTTGTACAGAAATTTAGCTTGAATTACAATTAATAACTCCAAAAACCCTGAATGTAAAATAGTTTTAACTTGTCATAGCTTTATAATTTTTCATGTGACTGAAATATTGAAATAATACTGAGATATTTATCATACATAAACGATGTTAGTAATCTATTACAGAAAAATGACCTCATATCTCTCATTAAAGATCTAATAAACGTTCTGCAACAGACACTCCTAACAGGACTTTGGTTTATTTACAAATGATAGCCTGATGACACTGAAAACACTGCTAGAGGCGCTCCTGCGCATCACAGCACTTCCTGTATTTCAAATTTTTTTGTATAACTATTTGGTTTGTGGCATCTGGCAATTGCTTGTACTTTGGCACACAAGTTAGGCTTTAGCAAAATATCCAGTCTGATCACACTGGCTTTTAGGTAGAATTTTATTGTGTTAAACCATTACTGATATATAAGTAATAAATGGTTGATTTTATTAAGTTGTTTTTTTTTTGTTTAAATTTAAAGATTTGGGCAAGTGTAGAGTTAAAAAAAAAGCATATTTTGGTAGAATTCTTTTTGAAATGCTTCTTGTGTTTTTTGTGTTTTGTTAGTTTTATGTGAAATGCTGAACATTTAGAAAGCAGTTATTTTTAAGGGAACACTTAACAAAACTGCGCTCTGAATATATTGGAGACATTTTCATGAACATACTTGTTCATAGAACTCATTGACGATCCCCTCTGTCCATTGTAGGTGCAGCTCCTTACACTTCAGTGGCCCGTTGACATCAGCGAGCTTGATGCACATCTGGCACACTAGCAATCGATCATTCTCATTGGTCCAATCAATACAAGACACTCCTTCATCCCCTACCTAAGGAATTAGAAAGATGTTTTTGTCAAAAACAAAAACAGAGTTTATAGATTAGTTGTAGAAAGGTTTATAGACCTTGCATTTAAGACAATGTGAAAAAAAAGACATTCTCTGTTACTTCAGAAAGAGATCTTTTTCAGAAAAAAAAATGAAAAGAGCCTGTAGTAAATGTTTCTTATCTCTTTTAAGGAGGTTATGATTTTGGTAGCGTTTGCATGTGTGTATCACTCTTTCTGTCCATATACATGATAGCTCAAAATTTTTGAATGATTTCTAATAAAACTTTGTAGGCGTGTAGATTATTGTGATGTTAACAATCCATTAGAATTTGGCTTAGATCCATAAAGGTCTTCAAGGTGAAATTTAATAAGTTGTTGGTAGAAAACTGACAAAAAGTGTATTTTCAATATATAGAAAGTACCATATAAGGATTTACAATGTGTCACGTTTGACCTCTGAGCTCTTCTTCAAGGTCAGATAAGGTCAAAGTTTCACAAAATGTCTCTTCTTGTTAAAACTGTGCTTTAAATTCTGCCGTCTTATTTGTATTGGCAACATTTAGAAAATTGAACTGACAAATGGGGATTCTAAATATCACATCATAGTTTGCATTCAAATATCAAGTCGAGTCACTAACAGTATTGTAATTACAGACGAATGATGGATGGTCACGTTTTATACTGTTTATGTAGCTCATTTGATTTACCTTGGCATTAAACTCTGCGAGGAAGTCAAAGTGCTTTTTGAGGTCAGTGGCCAGGATAGCTTCAATGACTAGGAAGCGGAAGCGCTTGAACTCGACGTGTTCAAGGTTAACCAGGAAGTTATACTCAGATCGAGACATAAAGAGGTTCCAAGCTGCAGCTGCGTGATGGTTTTCCAAGACTGACCTATCGTTGTAAAGAAGAGCCTAAAATGGAGAAGGAGAAACTTAAATTAATATTTCATATCTGTCAATGAATGAATCTTCCCGGTTTAGTAATGAGTCATTTACTAAACCATGTTTAATATTTCATGTTAGTTTTTAAGGTATGATTTGGTACACCAAAGTCTAAAAATAAAAATAACTCATACATGAATCAAAACTTTGACAAGAATCTGTTTTTTTGTTGGTGCTAATTCTGGCTTTCTTTTTTACCACAATGTTGCCTAAAACCTGCAGTATCTGCATTACCTCAGTCTCAACTGTAAACTGCGTAGACTAACTACTTAATCTGCTTTTGGCTGTATGTTGATGTTTGTATTTGGTTCATTTAAAGCTCTTTAACAACGTTACTCATGTCTGAGCATTATGAACATTTATATTCACACCATTTGCGCTCTTGTAACAACATTTGTAACAACATTTAATAACAGGATAAAGCGGCTTCATTCATATTAATTATGAACAAAACAAGTAGATTTTAGCTCAAAGCCCAGTTAACGTGACAGCTTACATTACTCCTTATCTCATCATAATTACATCTGAACTGTTATAAAGGTTTACGCGGCTCATAATAAACAAATACTGGTAATATGCTGCCTGTCATCTCTCTGGAGCATTTCATAAATATAAACTTAATGAAAAGACGTCTTACTGACATTCAGTTTTGTGAGCTTATCTACCTTAAAACATTAATTACTATCACATAACTAATAAATCAGTCAGTTAGTATTCTAAGATCAGTATAGTTGCTGAAGGCACTTGGTTAATGAGTATCCACATAACAACCTGATGTGGACAACGCTCAGGGCGACCTTATTGATGACCTTTCACTACTCCATTCCCAGTTTTAGCTTCCCAGTAAATGAACTTTCCCATCCGTCAGTCTTATCCATCACTATCGAGCCATCACTACGGCTCTTCCCTCAAGCCTTCCAGGTCACAAACATTTTCCTGTATTTATTTACCTGTGGTGCACTGGTAGCTACCAGAAAGGCATTGGTTCTTCCAGGGTGGTCATAGTCATGCATGGCAGCAGCTACATAAAGGGCCATGAGCTCCAGGGCAGGGATAAGACCAGCCAGGCAGCCATAGCCTTCCTGCAGCACAGGGTTCATTTTGGACACCAGGAATCCTGTGGCACCAGGTGTAATGCCGTTCTGTGAGTCTACATCCAAAGAGACAACACAGGCAAACTATCAGTGACTCTGACCTCTGATCGCTCCTCTGAAATGTTGCCTGCTTTATCCATAGGCAACTTACATGCCAGCATTATCACTAACTTTTAGTATCTTGCCATTGACCAAACAGGAGAAAAAAAACTAAAAAAAAAAACTACTTTCAATAAAAATAAATATGGGAATATCTGGGTCATTTTGCTATCACACTGCACTTGTGATGCCCTCAAAAACGTGCAAACAAGCATGAATAAAAATTGAGGACGACATCTAGTTAAGTTGTGAGCATTAGCTCTGGTTCAGGACCCATGAGAACAACTAAATGTATGTCCTTAATATTCAGCTTGGTCCCTCGTGACAGAAGTTATTAATGCATAAATAACAAAATTGTCAGCTTAATTTTCAATCTATGCACTTTGATCCTCTGACTGAATATCTGTCCTGTACAGTCTAGGTACGGTTATGAGTGTCTTAAGCTTTAAGATTTACACCAACGTGGAAACAGGCTTGCTAGAGTCTGTCAGACTGGAATTAAAATTATGAATTTTTTTTGCATGAAATATCAGGAAGATTAATGTATGCGTAGGAGACAGCGCACCAGTGTGTACTCCGTTCTCAGTCAGCAGGGTGGGCAGTCCTGGCACAGGCTGAGTGGTGAGGTACCAGACAGCATGCAGCACGTCTGTGGCATGGATCCGGTTGTGATCTGAGGAGAGTAAAATGAAGTGCTGATTCACAACAGTGTGGGTGGTAAGAGTGTAGTGGAAAAGTCCCAGCTTGACTAGTTTTAAATATTCTCAATCACGGTAGTCACCTCATTGGTCCTCAATGCAAGCAGTGTCCTTTCAAAATATATTGGCGATATAATATGTAAAGTTGGTATACATATAAGTATACTGTATATTATGGATTACTACTGCATCAGTGCATGGCTGATGAAGCGGCTTCTCTCGTTTTTACAGAAAAATAATGTTACACTCCATGGAAGACATGGAGATGTAACATAAAAATCCATATAAAATAAACATTTATTAATTGATTGATTTGATTAATTAAGTTTCACTGGAAGGTCTTTTAATAAGAACACAAAGAACAAACATTTTGGGTCACAGTCTTTCGCATAATGAATGAAGTGCTATGAGTAAATCTGCCAATTCAAACAATGGCTTAAAATCTGGGTCACAAATAGACAACTAAACTGATATAGTTTGATTAATGTCACATATGTATGAGGTGGATATTGATGCCTCTAAGTAGGCTTTATCCATAGTATTCCCAAACATGTAAAAATATTCTCTCTAGATGTACTCTGTGGAGGCTTTGAGAGAAAGGCTAAAATCTATTTGTATTTGATTAGGAGCTATTTTACAATATATTACAATCAGGTGGCTGGAAACTGATCCTCCATTGTGCAACATTTAGTCCAAAAGTACAGAGATCTGCTCAAGATGGACTAAATCATCACTGAAATTTGAAAAGCTGTGGATCCTTCAAATAATCTAATCTGTCACGCTATAAATTCAAGCTCGTGTCATCACATTTTCAGTACATATTTGCACAGTAAACAGAAGGCAGGAAAAATAGACGCGCTATTAAAAGTTTATTTCATGAGCAACACATCCACCTTGTGGCAGCAAAAGGTAATGATGGATCATTTTTTTGTTTTTTTCTTAAATATGTGATCCTTCTACTTACAAGGGATGTCCCTGTATCCATTTTCCAAAGCATGGAAGTAGTTCATGAACTCTCGCACAGGAATCCTGAAGGTCTCAAACAGAGCTGTGTCCTCAAACAGCCTATAAGAAACCTGGGAGATACCACCACGAGGAAAACACACACTACAGTGAATCACCTGGATATCAAATCATGCATATTAGAAATCATTTCATTTTTCCACCACCTGCATTAACAAGCTAACATCTTTATCCAGTTAAGCTGCTAATTACATAACCCTACTGTAAATGTAATCACAACAATATGAGTTCCTGTTTATTGAATTAATGATCATTTGTTTTCATTAAAGTTGCAACATTTCCTCACTAACGAAGTATTTACCTGGCTGAGGATGCAGCCCGTCTTGCCGTGAGTCTTCTCCACAAGACTAAAAATGGGAAAGTTCCAGTTGTTAAGCTGACTCATTAGAGGCTCCAGCCCTGGCATTAACAGAGTCTCTGGGGACAAGTTTGGCTTGTCCTGTCAGGTAAGTGAACAAAGAGAAGTTCAGGGTGGTGCAAAGAAATATTTGGACGTAAGATAAAATAACCTTTAGGACTTTCAGTCATCACAGTGACACAACAGTAGGAACATTTTGGTTTACTTAATGCACTCTGTAGACATACACTAATCAGGCATAACATTATGACCACTGAGAATAACACTGATTATCTCTTCGTCGTGGCACCTCCTAGTTTGTGGGATATATTAGGGGCCAAGTGAGCCTTTTATACTAGAAGCAGGAGAAATGGGAAAGCATAAGGATTAGTGCAAGTTGGACAAAGGCGAACTTGTGTTGGCTACAAGACCGGGTCAGGGCATCTCCAAAACTGCAGCTCTTGATGTCATGATCCTTGGTTTGTTGACCCAGACTTTTGTTTTTTTTTCTCATTGTTTTTCGTTATCTTTGTATTATAGTTCTCACTGATCTATAGGGTCTTTGGTTCGCTCTGGTTAAGATGAGTTTTGGTTTGGAGCTTCATAGTCTTCTATTTATTCATTTTTTCCTAGCGCCTCTGAGTTTCATTATGTCTATTTGTGGTTCATGGTTTCTTGTTTGATTATGTTAGTTTCCCTATGTTTCCAGTCTGTTCCTTATTAGGTAAGGCAATGTTTAGTTATCATGTTTTTTGTTCCCTTTCTTCATCCCCCCAGTCAGTCATGTCTCTGTATGTTTATTCTCCAATCGCTCTGTCAAGCTCACATGTCTTAGTTGTGGTCTCATTGTTTTTATTTCCTCTTTTATTTAGTTCTTTTCAGTCTCGTGTGTAAGATGTTCAGTTTTGCTTCCCCCGTCACATCAGTCAGATAAGTGTGTTTCTTCCTGCTCATGTTTTTCCCAGTTTAGATGGTTTGTTCCTGCCTCATGTTTTGGTTAAGTTTTCGAAGCAATAAACCTGTTTTTGAGTTTTCACGTTGTGCTCTGTGAGGCCCACGTTTGGGTCCTACCTATGACACTTGTGGGATGCTCCCAGTCTGCAGTGGTCAGTATCTATTAAAAGTGATACAAGGAAGGAACAGCTGTCAACAAGCAACAGGGTCGTCGGCGGGCAATGTTCATTGACGCATGTGGGGAGTGAAAGCTGGCCCGTGTGGTCCGATCCAACAGATGAGCTGCTGTAACTCAAAATGCTGATGTTGGTTTCGAAATACACATTTCACTGCAATTTGTTGCGTATGTGCTGCATCGCTGTAGACCAGCCAGAGTGTCCACTGCTGACTTCTGTCCACTGCTGAAAGTTCCAACAAAGGCATGTGAACATCAAAACTGGACCACAGAGCAATGGAAGAAGGTCTGATGAGTCACGTTTTCTTTGTGCATCGATGTCCGGTGCTTACTTTGGAACACCTGGCACCAGGATTCCCTATGGGAGGAAGGCGAGTTTGCCGCAGCAAAGCACTGTTGCAAAGCACTAAGCACTGTTGCAGACCATGTACACCATTTCATGGAAACGGTATTCCCTGATGGTTCATTAATGGTTTGAGGAGCACAACAAGTTTGAAGTGTTGACTTGGCCTCCAAATTCCCCAGATCTCAATCCAGTCGAACATTTGTAGGATGTTGTGAGGCCCCACCTGGCAACTTACAGGACTTAAAGAATCTGTTGCTAACATCTTGTTGTCAGATACCACAGCACACTTTCGATCTGGGCTGTTTTGCTAGCAAAAGGTGGAACAACACAATATTAGGCAGGTGACCGTAATGTTATGCCTCATTGGCGTATATTGTTAAAGCAAAACCAGCTTTTGTAAAGTAACTTTCAAAGATAGTTGCTGCTTAATAGAGGATAGCTAGCTCATGACATCATAAGATGGTTTCACATAATTCGCAAATGATGTAGTGCTGCTCTTATTGTCGATTCAATTATTCCCTCTTAATGAAATTATTATGGGGGAAGGACATTACGTGAGGTCTGATTGTCTACCTCTGAAGAGAGCAGGACAGGGTGAAGAACAATGCCATCATTCGGATACTCCCTGCAACCTTCCCTTGCTTCAGGAGGCTTCTTGCCTCCCTCTGCTTCCTCTTCATTCTGTGCAAAGTCGCTGCTGTCACTGTGGTTGGTCTCATAGGTGCTGTCGTACGTGCTATCATAGTCTGATGATGCTACTGCGCGTTCATCTGGAAATACATGACACGATTTAGAAAGGTAGCTTTAATCACACTAGTACTTATGGCCACATTGGATTTAATACATTAAAAAGGACTAAACACATTAGAAGTGAACACAGACATGTTTCTTCTGTTGAGAATACATTATCACTAAAACACAAAGATGTTTCTGTTTAACTAAAAACTGGAGTTAACGCTATGTTAATCTTAACTATAAGACCTTTTTTATAATGACTCCATGAAAACATAATCAAAATCCAAATCTCCAAAACTTCAGCTGTCCTAGGTAAAGCGCTCTTGATTTAGATCCTGCCTTATATAAGATTATTTTAAGGTCGAGATCTTAAATATGTAAGCTGATATCTTTTTGTTTCAGACACATGAAACATAAACAAATTTATGAGTCCTTACTAAAATTTGTGTCAAAAACAAACCCTTTTATTGCTATAACGAGTGGTGGATTTCTTGTTTACATTCTGCTTGAATGTCGTAAACTATGCAACTGTATATAACTGAAGGGTGTTTCTGTTGTTTCTTCTTTACTTTTCAATTTACATTTATTGGCTGCTATAAATAGCGACACCAATAGATTGACAAACAACTTATATCAGCTGAAATATCAGTTGTGCTCTAATTTGTATCTGGAATAAACAGAAAAATATGCATTTTTTTACTTGATTACCTGGGTGGGGTATTCTGTCTCCTTTGTCTTCAGACTCTACCCCGTTGTTTAGTCGATTGTTGTACGGCCTGCCACAGCTAAAGAGCAGAGGGACACAAGCATTCAGAGTATACACATCGGTCCACCCTAATTGTTCTGTCTCATCTGGTAATTTAGATGTTCTTTTCCTCTCAGAGCAAACTAATGAAGTGACTAATTTCCCCCACTCACACGCAGGTGACGCATAAATTGTACATTCAAATTTTCTGCAGTCAGAATCGCTCTATATATTGTAAGTAAATAATTGATTTAGTATGTGATAGCGTGTAAATTACCTGCCGCAGAGTGATGGAGGCCGCCAGTGAGTGGTGGTGGAGCTCGGAGCGCTCTGGCTGTGAGTTAAGGTTCTGTGGTGGCTTTTGGGGGCCACAGAGCCAGGTACTCGCTCTGTTAGAGGCCCAGCCGGCTCAGGAAGCTGCACTGAACATATTTTTATCGTAGGGCTGGAGGCAGGAGTGCCCTGGACGGGAGGAGATGAGCAAGGAGAGCCCAGAGGTGATATGTTGGAGGGAGGGAAACCTGAAAAAGATTGCATTGTAAATCAATACTTGTTTTGTTTTTTTTTTGGTTTGTTTGTTTTGTTTTTACCCAAAATAACTGAAATGTTCTACACTCTACAGTAAAATAGATTCACAGACACACACCTGGTCTTCCCAGTGGTTTGCTGTACAGGTGGTTGGATGTGACAGAGGCAGCACAGGAGGCAGACATGGAGCGACTCTTTGAGATGGTCATCATCACTGAGTTGCTCCAAAAATCACTGGTTTATTGGAGGAGAAAAGTCAGATAAAGAAATTACAGTAATGTTAAACCTTGTGAGTAAGACGCGTTACCTTTCTGTAGTGTGTTTGTTGCTGGCTGAGCGGTCTCTGCGTACAGGGCCTGGCTCGATGGTAGGCAGCCCTGTAGCTGACGTGGTTGTGGTCCAAGTTGATGAAATTCTCCTAAGCAATCCTGGGGGAAGACTCCGCCTGAGACGCTGAAATACAGATGAACATGTAGATGTTACCTAATGGTAAGTAGCAAAGGCATCATTATGAAATTCTAAAAAGTAAAGGGATTTTTTAATAAAACGCAGCTTAAAAATGATGAAGAGAATGCTTCTTCGTCACAGTGGTCAAAATCAGTCAAACTTCAGAGATGTCACTGCGTTCAGTTAGGAAGCATAAACCACTGTGAATCAATTTCACCCACTTTGGTGCAAATGAAAGTGACAACGGTGCACCGGAGAGGCAACCCCAAAAAAGGGAACGGCTTTGTAGGTGGAGGCCACAGATACAGATGAAAGCAGGGTCACACTGAGCACACTTGACAGTTGTGACAGAGAGTAGAAGGGAGACATGCACCACGTCCCCATGGTGTTAATCAACCCAGTGTTAGACATTTCTCTGTAAATCCATGAGCTGAACTCAGTTAATGAGCTCATATTTTTCTGAAGGGAGCACACAAACACATTTACAGCAGAATATAGAGGGCAGCAGAGGATCACATTTGATGTTCTTCTAAAATAAACTTGCATCCACTCAAGCAGATAACCTCACATACACACATGCTCACTCTGCTCTGTGGCACTTAATCTATTCAAAGATCTCAAGCAGAGTGTGAACGAATGACTGAGGAGGCGAGTAAAAGAGAAAAGGGTGGGTTGAGAGAGAATGGCTGTTGGTGCTTTTTCTATTGTAAATTTTATTATTATTATGGGGTATTCCACTTTAAAGGGCATATCTGAAACATCTTCATGCAACAATAATGTAGCTTGAAAAAGTGACAAAAAAAACTTGAAACTTGGTTTCACTGCATAAAAAATAAGTTATGAGCCAATCTTATAAAATCATAGCAGGAGTGCTAGGAGTAATATAAAGAGAAAATCTGTTTAACACAAGCTAGTTCAGAAGCTGGAAGTTGCTAAATATTAGAAAAATATCCTGAACAGCAGCAGCTTGATAACATAAACAGCCAAATGATACACTTTCAATAGGAACTACAAGCAAAACCTACAAATTGTACCCATACTTTTAAGAAAAAAACAGGGTTTTGCTGTCTCGTTGAGCAAGGTCAAAGCTTAGTTGTAGCTCAGTCACCAATAGTACTGATTACCTTTATGTAACTGCTATTTCTGTCCTTAGTTCAGAGCCATACAACAGGCCAGTGCAAGTGAGTTGAATCACCTACATTACCCACTGCCACATGCAGTCTCACAAATCCCCAGTGAGCCAAAATGAGGCAGCATCTCATTGAGTTCCACTACATGGCTCAGGCATTTGAGTGCACTCAGGCATTGTTAAAGCTGCTAGTCACTTTCCTGGTAGGCTGTCCTGCATTGCATCACACACTTTATTTAGTTTCCTTGCTCACGTTAAGTGCCTTCATACATTTTGAAGCACTGGCCTTGTAAAACATTAAAAAGCCCCCTGGAAGAATTTGCGTCATTGTTAGCTATCTTAGAGGCCCCCACCAGGCTAGCAGTGAGGGAGGAAATGGAAAAGATCACTGATATATGCCAAAAGAGACATACCTGGTAAATACCTGTATGTGTGTTTGTGTGTGTGTGTGTGTGTGTGTACAACAATACAACTAAAAAACATAACTTAAATATAATTAAATATTTTTGTGTTTTTATGAGCACATTATTAATACTTTTTACTTTACTCACTCAATAGAATAGAGGGAAGTATAATAAGTATGGCATAATTATAGTAATGCCAGTTTCCATTTTTTTGTATGTCCCTCTATTCATTGGTTCTTCATGGGCAATCATGAACCTTTAAGGTTAGGGTGATCTGCTGATCATCACTGCTTAGGTATAATCAATAGCATCATTAGTACATAGCAATGAAAACCTTTTACTTCTTCATCTTTCTGCATAAACTTTGAGTGGGGTTCTTAACCCTGAAATTAAAACAAACAAAGAATACATAAAGGATGAATCTGTCTATGAATCTGAACAGTAAAGCCAATGCAAAGTGCCTTGAACCTACATTATTTCTAACAGACAGCAGATGAGTCCTCTTGTTGTAAAAAGATTTATATGAAAAAAATACTCTCTTTCTAACTTGAGCTATTCCTTATGCCCTTACTACTCATTTTCTGGATAAGTTTATGATATCAGTCACATGTTTCAGTGTTAGTTTTGTGAATTATATTCACAATATAGATAATAAAGACATGGATCCTATTTTTAGATGGGGGGGGGGCTGTCTTGTGATTGATATAATGCTGGGCATGTATCTTTCCTTGTTAGATCCTCCTTTACTTGTTTAGCATTTGGTTGTACTAAAACACACACCCTAAGCTGGAGGTTGTTAATTTTTTCTGTCATTATTTTTGTTTTAGTCCTGTTCTAGCCAAAACTATGATGACAACAAAGATAAGAAGGAAAAAAAAGAAAGAAAACCCCACACTTTTTCCTATGCACGCTACTTAGCTAGCATTAGCTAACTGAGGTTTCTCGTGTGAGATTATTCACACATTGAGCTGACTACTGGTTCAGCACTGGTTCCTAGGGAAAAATGTGTGTTTCCCAAAGTTTTCT
This sequence comes from Pelmatolapia mariae, assembly GCF_036321145.2. Lineage (NCBI taxonomy): Eukaryota > Metazoa > Chordata > Actinopteri > Cichliformes > Cichlidae > Pelmatolapia > Pelmatolapia mariae. The sequence goes on from NC_086239.1 coordinate 19,623,131, forward strand.
GGCTGTTGCTTGGTAAAACTGGTTGCAATAAGGTGCTGCACCACAAACTGCTCCCTGATCGGTTTTGTTGCTAGCAGGTTGCCATGGTTGCCTGTCATTATTCATGTTTGTCTACAAAAACCTGCAAATTGCTAACCAAGTGGTATGCAAAACTTGAAAATATGTGACGCAAATTAGAAATGAAGAAGCTTTGCCTTCAAAGTAAACAGTTATAGCTCAGCTCTGCAGCCTGTTTCAAAAACATGTCTCAAAAAGCACAGCTTTTACTTTGAAGATCAACCTTCTAGCTTGCACTGCACGTTTCACAGCTTGGAGAGCAGTGTTTGTAGACAAATCTGTAAAAAATATAAATATGCCACTAAGGTAAAACAAGGAAGTTTTTACCAACCTTTGGGGAATACATGTTTTTACCTCTCAAAAGATAGTTGCCAGGGGGTCACTGACCTGTGTTTTGGGTTTAAGCAATCATTTCCCTTGACTACCATTAACTTCCAGCAACTGCCTGTTGGAAAATACCAACTTTTTCCTCACAAATGTTGCTTGCATGATGGTTGTGGGCCACTCTCCAGGCTGTGTGGCTTAGGAATTTTTTAACTTGATCCTAGATTGTCACCATTATTGTCGCATGACCAAGATAGCAGACAAGTTAAATGGAAAACCTCAATAAGCTCCACCCTTTTATCCAAGCATGGTCACAACCAGTTAAAATAAAAAGCAGAAAAACAAGACGGCAACAGGACAAACACAAGTCTTCAAAACAGTAGCCTAAAAACTACTGGGTGAGCTACTATTGAGCTACTATTAACATTTGGTTAACAATGGTTTAGAACTGCGTCTACAATTTGCACTGACACTGATTTTTCTATTCACGTTTATCTGCTTTGCCTAGCACACTAAACAGTTAAACACCTGTATCTACAATAACTGTAAATCTTACACTGAATATTAGTGATTCTTCTTCTCCTTTTGGAAGACCAGACAAAACTTTGTTTTTCGCTGTAAGTAAACTTCCACAAAACAACCAAAACTGAACAAACTCAACTTTTCTAGAAAGACAAACAATAACCTTTGGAATAGCGAGTCTCTCTGTTTTTTCAGGCCCATCTTCAGAGTCAGAACAGGTGTGGGTGTCTGCAGGGATGCGAGGTCGGTGGAGTGGCTGGAGGTTGATCTGGGTGCTGAGGAGATTGCTGACAGCCTTCAGAGAGCTGCAGGTGTTAGGGGGCAACGATGGGTCTGCCAGCAGGTCTGAGATCAAACCATGAGCCTCACCCATCACTGCGATGTCCACCACCACACTGGTGCCCGACGACTAGAAGACAAAATGAGAGAAAAGGTGAATAATTAATAATCCATTGTTCATTTTTTCTTGTGTAATACAGTGATGTTGTGGATTTAAAAAGTCTTTACACACTGATGCATACAAAAGTTTTTTATCTAAAAGAGAATGGAAAAATGTTTGTCTGTATACTGTGGTTGCACAGCAGCGCAACCACTGTCTGTGTGTATATGTGTGTGTGTTTTGAGCATAAAGCATAAATAAAATAAAGCAAATAAATAAGATGAAACAATTGCCTTTAGCCTACGATTGTACTATATGGTTACAGCAGGTTAATAATAAGCAATGAGAGTGGTCAAAATCCTGAAAACTGACTAACAAGCCCCACTCCTCCTACCCCTCCACCTTTTGTTCTATAATTAGCTATTATTGATTCAATATACTGATTGATAAACCCCAAAGGCTCATCTGTGTCAGAGGTAGGCCACGTGTTGTTTCAGTCATGGATTCCACCATTAATGTCAACATCGGTTAATCAGCTTCTCTTTAGTTTATACCAGTTTCATCACACAACCAAACATGTTACCCCCACCCCCCCCACCCCCCCACACACACACACACGCACACACAAGGCAGTTTCGAACATGTACATATTCTCTGCATGCAAAATGCAGTGTCTGCAATAAAGTGAGCCTTGAGAAAGATAAAGACAGTCTGTGCCTGAGAAAAAAAGAACTGACATTTGAGAGAATTCACCAATCTTGCTGTGCTTAATTAAGTGAAAAGTTAAAATAAATAGCTTTTTTGATTAATGCCATAATTAAACGATGCAAGGCAACAATTAAAAATCAAAAGATTAAGAAGACTAGTTCCCAAAGAAGATGCTTATTTTTTGTCAGTGAATGGCTTAAGGAAATAGACTGTACAGTGTAAAAGATGTAGAAGTGATTGAGTATTGTGTCTCTTCACTGAACCTTACATGATCTGTGCCATAAAATAATGTTTTCAAACCTGTGAAGGATCAGTACCTTTTCTGTTTAGCTACTGGTCTTTTTTTTTTTTTTGACATGTCTCCTTTCAATAAAAAAGCAAAAGATAAAAATCTTAAAGACAATAATTGGGCTGAAAAGTAAAACTTTGATGCTTGCAGGGATCAGTTCCCCAAACTAAGATTTAATATTAAATATGATTATTTAATGTAACTGGCCTCTGTCTAAATAAAATGCTATTGTATTGTGATTTCAAAAAGATCACTTCAATTCAGTTTTATTTATATAGTGCCAGAAATCAGACAGAAACTTAAAGTAAGAGCTAAGTGGATCACAGTTAACAAATTAAACTTTTTTGCCATTTTCTTTTCTTTTTTCTTTTTTTTTTTCCACCTGTCCCATTTGGTTCTTTTGCCATCGGAATTATTGTCTAAAGGCAAAGAAAGATGCCCAACGGATTTACTTTACCAAATGGACCATCCCGGCCTTGCTGTATTGGTCTATTTGATTGACCTTTGTTTTTATTGTTTATTTTATTTTCACTTGCTACACACGGGACAGACATGACTGGGGGAAAGAAAAGGGAGAAAGAAAGAGAGGTAGGGAAAGAAAAACAGCGGGGAAGAGGAACGGTGATAAAAGGCAAGAAACAAAAACCAACAAAACAAACAGACAAAAAATACATATATCAATCACCTGGATCACCTGTTGAGAAAGAAAAAAGAGAAAACAAGCAACAACAAAAAAAGAGAGCAATATAATAAACAACATCATCGCGATGATCTATGTGAATATAACAGTAAATACTAAATATTGAATATTATTGTGCAGCACGTAGGATCGACAGCGCACAGTGTGCTTTGAGGTAGGAGCCAAAAAGGGTGTAGTTTGTTTGTGTGAGCACCCATGTGTACACCTGTGAGCGTGAGCGCACTTGTATTTAAAAGGTTCCTTCATGTAATGATCTGCTAGAGGGTGTGGGGGGCCATAGCCCCGTCCTCCAGGGCATGAAGCAGGAATGGAGGAGATCCAGGCTCCAGACATCCAGAGACCCTCAGAGCACAAGAGACCAAGGAAGACCAACGGAGGGGCAACCGCACCACTCTCCTGGAAAGAGCTGAGGAGAGCCTCAGACTGAGGGGTCACTCAGCAGCCGCGGAGCAGAAGCCAGTGGGGGTTGCAGTGACGTGCCCGTGAGCTCCGCCGGCAGCCAGCTGTGCCAGAGTGACCGAGCCCCAGGCCGAGAGGCCGAGGGCACCCCACCCCCCGAAGGGGCCAAAGCGAGCCCCAGGCTCCAGGCCCCAACAAGCAGCCACCAGGAGTGAGCCGGCGGGTACCTGAACGCCCATCCCCGGACACCAAAAACCACCAATGCACCGATGTCTGAGGGCGTCTGCCACTGGCAGGGGGAGTAGTGGGGGGGGGATAGGCCTCCATACCTTGGAGGGCCTGAGATGTCCCTAGAGAGGTGGCGTCTGATACCCGACCTGACATATGGACACAAACAAACAGGCACACACAGATACAAATATCCATTCCCACCCTCATGCTCTCATATGCAATTACTCAGCACTCACCCAACGTGGTGACAGACATAAATATACACTGTACACACAGTCACACTCCCCAAGCGTACTATATACCCCAGGTCTAGGTACCCTTGCCCCTAGAGGGGGAAACTGCACCCAGACCCAGGTGGTGTTACCCTTTTCCCTGGGGTGGAGAGAAGCAGACTGCCCCGACTCTGCAGCAGCAGGGAGGCCCCACATTCCAGACCCCGATCGGACGGCCAACTCCTCCTCCCAGCCCCCCCGCCCCAACAGGCAACAGAGAACAGGGGTGTGTGAAGACTCCAAACCTCCCTCCGCCCGCTCATATGTAGTGTTGATGCATATGTGTTCTAAGGTACATTTAAAACCCAGGAGGGCATGGAGCTACCTGCCAGAGAGCAGCAGGTAAGCGCATAGCCCCTCCTGATAGCCCTCAATGTCTACGTGTATTTAAAATTGAGAGGTGGGCAACGGCGCCAGAGGTGAGGTTGTACACCCTGACGGTCTTTTGGATTCCGTGTAGTGTGCCCACCCCCAAGGTCATGTATGTGTTATGAGACTGTGAGTAATGTGAATGTCTAAGTTGTGGGATAAAATTGAGGCACAGGCAGCCAGAAGGGGACAGAGGGGGGGGGGGGATGCCTCCCCTGCACCCTGGTGACACACCTTCACCCCAAGGCCTTGCATGTGTGGGTGATTGTGGTGGAGCGGGAAGAGGGAGGCAGCTGGAGATGGGGAGGGAAGGAAGGGAGGGGCAAATGGCCAGCTCCCCTGCTGACCCCAGTAGGCACCCCCATACTCTGGAACCCACCAGGGCAAGGGTGCTCAGGCCCATCCGGACCGGGGCCCAGGTCAGCAGCGCCGCCTGGTCCCACAGAGCCCGGGGCAGCCCATCCGACCCCACCACAGAGAAAACTGCATCCACCCCATCATCCACTCATCTCCCAGTCTACACAAGACAATAGACACCCAGGCTGAGTTCTTCCTCCACCTCTCCTATATCTCTCCCCCACCTGCAGAGTGAGTTCCTGGAGAGAGGAGACCTCCTGCAAAGATGTAACAGCCTCCCCCACCAGTTGAAGAGCCTCTCAGGTAGCTTGATGCACCGGTGGCACCCCGCGCCAGGGATGAGCCCCCATATGCCCACCCGTCCACAACCCCGGCGACACACCAACCAGGACCCAAGCCCCCAAGGCCCAGCCAGGGCCCCAGCCCGGAGACGGAGCACCCCCAGATCAATTATTAAATCATTTACTAAAAGGCAATTAGAACAGAGAGACATAGACCTAGTAGTGTTTCATAATTCACAAATAACTGTTTTATATTTTGGTCCAGTTGAGGATGTATATTGCTCTTTCTTTGTCATTTTTTTAATACTTAAGTTATTTTTGCAGATTTTTGGTTTGGTTTTTGGTGATATGGGAACAGAGGATCTCTATGTAGGATTTAAAACAGAACTTTCGAGCTTTTAATACTTGAAATTGTCAAATACTAATATGTCACAAAGTGTTGCATATGTTTTACTTTTGATTCAAAGCACTCTCTCATATTTTGTCCCTAAACCACCAGCCTGTGTGTTATAGTAGTGCGTTTTGATATCCAGAGCACTTTTAGAAATCGATCTAAGACCTGAAAGTTCAGGTCAAGTATGGAAGACTACCTTTTCTTTTCTTTTATTTCTTACACTTATGCTATATTTTAATATCAAGGACCCAATTTTTGTTGTTGATTAAATTACATGAGTAGGATAATGTTACAGTTATAGAACAAGATCTGTTGCTATTCATTTCAGTCCTGGTAGTTTTTGTATTATATATAAAACAAATAATAATAATGACCTACCATCATACTGTCATGTGTGGATGTCTGTAGATGTTAGCCAGTTAAACCTCTACAAGCTTTTATCAGAATTCATTCCAAACTTTTTAAGCTGTTGTGTTAGCCACAAGTGTATAAAATAGAACCTGGTCATGCAGTCTGGGAATGGGCTATTTCAAAAAACTCACTGAATTTAACTGTGGTCCTTAATAGGATGCCAGTGCTATTTGTTAAGTTTCATGCCTCCTAGCTGACAACTGTAAGTGGTGTTATTGCAAGAGTTTGAAAACCACAGCAATTTAAAAGTAGCAGACCACACAAAGTAACAGAGCAGGGTTAGCAAGTCCTGAGACTCAGAGAGAGTAAAAGTCACTAGTGCTTTGCTAACTCAGTAATAGAGTAGCAGAGTAGTATTAATAGAGTTCCAAACTTTATCTGACATTAACATCAGCACAAAAAGTGTGTGCCAGGAGCCTGGCACAGGTTTCCATGACCAATAATGTCTGCAGGTGCAATAAATATACAGTACTGTGCAAAAGTTTTAGGCAGGTGAGGAAATGCTGTAAACAAAGAATGCATAAAAAATGGAAGTGTTAATCAAGTCAATCAACAAAATGCAGTGAATGAACAAAAGTGAAATCTAAATCAAATCAATATTTGGTGTGACCACCCTTTGACTTCAAAACAGCATCCATTCTTCCAGGGACACTTGCACACAGTTTTTGAAGGAACTCGAGTGGTAGGTTGTTCCAAACATCTTGGAGAACTAACCACAGATCTTCTGTGGATGTAGGCTTCCTCATATCCTTCTGTCTCTTCATGTAATCCCAGACACACTCGATGATGTTGAGATCAGGGCTCTGTGGGGGCCATACCATCACTTCCAGTACTTCTTGTTCTTCTTTATGCTGAAGATAGTTCTTAATGACTTTGGCTTTATGTTTGGGGTGGTTGTCCTGCTGCAGAATACATTTGGGGCCAGTAAACAATCATTTATATTTCTGTAAGCATTCTTTGTTTACAGAATTTTTCCCACAGCTGCCTAAAACCTTTGCACAGTATAATAATAATAATAATAATAATAATAATAATAATAATATAGTGTATTTACTAGAATTAGGAGAATACTGAAAATAAAACAATAACTCATGGTTATTAAAAACTAGATCATTACTAATGTAGACAAATCAAAGCACAATATTTTCCACTATACCCCACCCCCTCTCCTTCTGTATCTTTCTTTCCTTACTGTGGCAGCACATGAAGCTAATTTAGCTCACATGATCACTCCATCCATAAGCCTTTCCATCTGCCTGCCCCCTGAGGCTGCTAGGCTTGACAACTGGCAGCAACCTCTGCTTTTGCCACTTTGCTTGTATCCCTGCCAAACTTTTTCACTTTGGTCGGACTTTAAAGTGTTATTTTTATATCTCAGGCTCGTGAGTGACCCGCTTGTGGATTTTTATTAATTCAATTCTTTTTTGGTCCAGAGGAAAAAAAGATCAAGATGAGACAGCAACAGGAGAGGCACCCCTCCATATTCCAACTAAGTGACAGCTGATTCTCAAAATTTGCTTCTTTAAACAAAATCTATCAGCTCTTCAAACACATCAGGACTCAGAGTTGTGATGAGTAAATGCAACAAGGACATAGGTGATAGTTTACTGGAAGAACATGTGTCTGTACATGCGTGTGCGCGGTAGTGTGCATGTGTTACCTCAACCTGAACAAAACCCATTAGACCACTCCAGAGCTTTATGACATCCTGCTATTGTGACATTCACCTATTACCTGGCAGTAATGGAGTTGTTGAGCTAATGTCACAGAGGGAGTGACATAGTAGAACCAGCAATTTGTGTGCACCTGTAGACACCCACCCAGACACGGAGACATGATGTGGCTGTTTTATGGCAATGTTATTCTCTGATATTTAACTTCCTAGATTAATATATTTTCTTGCAATGATTTTAGATTAGAAAATCTAATTTTATGTCTGTGCATTTGCTAGTACATTCAGTTCATCATGCAAAAGAATTTGAGCTGATGGATGGTACAGAGATCTGTTTTGAAACATGTTGGTGTAAAGGTGAGGAAGGAGTTTATGGATTTCTCCCAGTATGAAGGGCCACAGGCTACAACTGGGGGAGCAATGGTCAATGAGTAAATCAACAGTGGACACATGAAGATGTGCATAAAGACACACACACAAACACAGAGGTATGCATGTACGAGAACCTGCCTTGGGATCAGACTGAGACAGCATGTAGTGCACATGGAAACATGGGTCATAAAACCTTCTCAAACTGAGTTCACTGTAACAGAATACAAATCGACTGGACTCTGGTGATGTACTCAGAGAAATAAAAAGAGATCTGTGTATACCAGGCTCCTATGAAACCACAGAGATCCTCATTTGGTTTACTTGTCAAACTGCATCATCAGTGTTTAAAGGTTAAACCACTCTCCATTGCATTTGAACTGACACACATAGAATGTGGTCAAAAAGGAAAAACACCACAGTGCTCAAAAAATTCCAAAGAAAACATTTTTACCTTTTATTTTGGTGTGATTTTAAGTCCTGACCTCAAAGGGTTCATAGTTTATGTATATACTGTAAATATACACTCAGGGACCACTTTATGACACTGTTCAACTGCTGGTTCATGCAAATATCTGAGCAGCCAATCACATGGCAGCAATTAAAACTAAAGACCAATTAAGTTCAAACCAAACATTAGAAAGGAAAAGAAAGGTGGTTTAAGTGACTTTGATGGTGGCGTGATTGTTGATCTGGGTAGGCTGGTCTGAATCTTTCAGAAACTGTTGATCTGCTGGGATTTTTACCGCTCAACAATCTTTAGTTTAGTTTAGAGTTTACAGAAAATGGCCAGAAAAAGAAATAATATCCAGTGAGAGGCATGTCTCTGGGTGAAAATGCCAAGAGGTCAGAGGAAAATGACTGATAGGAAGGCAACGGTAACTGAAACAACCGCTCACTACAACCAAGGTATGCAGAAGAGCATACCCATAACCCTTACCTTGAAGCAGAGTCTGTGTGTGTGTGTGTGTGTGTGTGTGTGTGTGCGTGCGTGCGTGCGTGCGTGTCTAGATATAGAGCAAAATCTCTTTCCAGCACCTTGTTGAATCTGAGCCATAAAGAATTAGGTCAGTTCTCAATGCAAAATGAGTCCAAACTGGTACTACCAAAGTGTACCTAATAATATGTCAAGTGATTTTGTAACCATGGGAATATACATTCAAGTCAAATACAAGTTTCAAACTCTTTCCACACGAATGAAGATGATACACAAAGGATTTTTCCTCTGGTTTCCCATATCCACCACTTCCCACTATAACAGTTTTCTCTCCTCTCTACCCCCATCCCCCAGCCCTCTCCTGAGAGACAGTTAGGAAATATGCAGGCAGATCAGGCATAAAGGCAGATGGTGAGAGCAGAGAGAGAGAGATAAAGCAAAAAAGAGGGATGGAAAGAGAGAGAACGGGAGAAAGAGAGTGACAGGCACATAGAAAGAGAGAAGCTATGGCCACAGGCAGGCCATGGCCAATCAAGTGAAAAAGAGAACAGCTCACCCTAGCAGACCAGCTGAGCTCCTCCACAGTCTCATCTACAACAACTGTAAATACAGCACTACAGTGGAGAGCTGACAAATGTTTTTTTTTCCTGTATATGAAGTAAATAAAAGAATAAAATATGAAAAAAAAACCTCTAATTCCTCTCAGATTTATAAACTAATTCAGGAGTAGTGATATTTAACACGGCTTGCCAGCGGCCAAGTTCATATTCTGAATTCTGTAATCGCCAAGAGGACTATTAAAGATTTACAAACAGTTACAGGATTTCATCGCTGGACCAACAGTTAATCCTTAAGTAAATCAATTGATTGTTTAATAATGGATGGTATATATTTTGGAAGGGGAGCAGTTGAAGATTCTTAACGCTCCAGAGGCTACATTTCTTTGTAAAATTGTATCTCTGCAATAAATGCTCCTTTAACTCCTGCTCATACTCAGCAGAACTGAAATGCAAACAAAGATCAGCAGATATTGATTAAAGAGTGTTTGGATTAAAGGTGGAGAAACTACACAAACCATTGTGCTGGAGTCGGATAAAACTGCTTCTCAACCAGCACCTAAGAACAACAGTGACAGTGAATCTCTCAGTAGAGGCTTCACTCTGCTTCTTATGAATGCCAGACTCTGTGACCTAAAAACTAGGCTCTATCAAGAAGCTTAATTTAGACATTGCTTCAAGTTGTCCTATTTAAACCATCTCATCATTACTGATTAAATGGCTTGCACACATGTGTATGCACGAGCGCACACACTCATACACACACACAAAGCACATAGAGAACAAGCAGCCTATGCCAAGAGTGAATCAAACCAATACTGGACCTGTTTAAGAAGATTGTCCTGGTGGCGCCCCATGGTACTAGCTGAGTGCCTCCTCTGCATCATTAACGTTCAGCTTGAAGAGAGCCACTCACTCGTGATATTTGCAACAAGATTCCTGGAGAAGTCAACAGCTTTATGCTGTCCTCACTTCCTTAAACCTTAATTCAAATGTCACAGTAAGTGACACATAAGAGTCTCAATCCAAAGCAACTGACATTTCAACAATGTAGCCCACAAACACTTCCTCGCACTTCCTCGTCTCCTTTCCGCTGCTGCTGCTTCATGAGCCCCCCCCCCTCGCCTCATCATCTCACCCGCCCCTGCTTCCACACATCTACCAATTGAAAACTGGTTCACTGGTGGTTCAGGGACGACAAAACCTGCAGCACATAGAAATCGGTTATATTGAAAATACTTGGTTGCTAGGACACATTGGGGCAAAGATCAAAGTGATTCATCTATGGACCATAAAATAGTTGTTTGGGGTTCAGTTGGCCACAGTTATACTACGCCTTCTACTTGTCAAGGGTTTCCTGTGATAGCAGATGATGCATGACAACCAAACAGTGGGTAACGTGTGTTATCAGAAAAGCACTCTCAGCATCAGGAAACTGAGGTACATATTGATTCATTAAAAGTCTGTTAACATGGTTGGTGTTGGCTAAAGCTGGAATTACATGTCAACTGTGGAAAAAAACTGATGATTTAGCTACTATATAAAAAAAATGTAAATAAATCACCACAGTATGGAGAGAGCCACACTTTCTGAAAAGACCATATTGACTTTAAAATATGGGAATCTTAAAAAGTTAGAGGCCCTTTTCCAAGGATGACGCTTCTTAGCATTCATCAGATTTTACTTTGTAGTTTTCTATGTATTATTGTAGGATCTTTACCTTACAATATAAAGCACCTTTAGGCAACTGTTATTGTGATTTAGTTGTATATAAATATGAAATTGTACATTGCTCTGTCAAAATTCTTCCTACGGGAATGTTTGAGAGCTAATGTGATATAATACCAATATGTTACAGTACTGTGCAAAAGTCTTGAACCACCACTCTTTTGTTTTGCGAGGAAAATGCGAAATTGGTGCAATGATTTATTGAAACTTGTAAACATACTAGCATAAAAACTAGCTTTTATTTCATTAGTTTCGTTACCTGGCTGAGATCAATTCCCAATCAAAACCTGAAATATTAATTATTAAGACACAAATAACAACAATGCAAACGTGCCCCACTAACATATCACTGGAGAGACAGAAGTGAGTCAAACATGAATAGGAATGTGCTGAAATGTCTTGGGTGTATTAAAACAGATTAGGTAAGACTGGACAGCTTGCACAGTCAGCTGAGCAGGAACAAAAAGAGTTTAATGTTATGAAAATAAAGATCTGCTTTGAAGCTATTTTGATATTCAGCAAATCTTCAGATTAGAAGAGGAAATTATGCCAAAGACACACATCCTTTTTTGCCCTTTCCCTCTGGGCTGCAGTGACCCAGAATCCGTCCAGAGCTGTCTTGTGGTCCCAATCTGGATGGCACATAATCTGCAGATAAAAGCTAACGAACAGAAGCTGCTCTCAAAGATCATTCTACTTAAACTATAGAGTGCTATCTGGGCGCATAACATCATCTCTCTTGTCCTACGGTCCCTCCTTTGCTTACCACTCCTCTCTTCCTTTTTCCCATCTAAAAATAAACAAGAGCGGGCACAGCTGATAAACAAAAAGAAAAAGACACGTGCACCCTTAATGCTGGAGGGCTGATCTACATTTGCTTCTCTTCAGCTCTCTCCCACCACCATCCTGTATTTGTACCTTCTATGATGTTATTTTTTTAAGACTTCCTTCAATAAGGTAAAAAGAGTAATTCAGGTAAACACCCTGATAACAATTTCTGAAGAGGTTAATGCTTAAAACAACGGCATCTGTAACAGAGCATGGCTGCCTACTCATCATTCTAGACATTGTGCTGATTCAAAAGATGACCAGTAGGGGAATTTCTCAAAATGTACAGGTAGTTTGAAATTACATTAGAGAACTAGTGGCCCCAGATGGAAGCAAGAGGTAACTGTTTGGCACTTCAACAAAGAACAGAAACTGTCCATTGTGAGTATTTCTAATTATACTTCTCTGACCTACATACCAGTGCACCTGCTGAAAGCTGGTGCACTGGTAAAGAATTTTTGAACGTTTAGATTTAACATCAAGAATTAAGCACAAGAATTCTGTGTGATTCTCTAAATAGTTTAACTTAAAGTTGCAACCACTGCAATTTTAACTTCATGTAATGGTAGAAAAATACATGCACATAGAAACCAGGACAAAACAAGCCAATGATAAATATAAAAAGAAGCAACGACTTGCGCCCTCTGGGGCAAAGCTATCATCAGTTTTTGTTCATGAATAGCTGTTCAGGACAGTAGTAGTAGTATTAGCAGTACAGATGGATGCATGCGTTTGAAAAAGGACAATGTAGAATTGAAAATAATTTAAAATACATCTGAATAAAGTTCTTTTGAATTATGTAAAGGTTGTACCTCTGTGTTCTAGGTATGTCTTTATTTATATAGTCATATCATTCAAACTAGTGACACTGTGTATACCAGTGATACTTCCTCTAAAATTAAAGGTATTTTTTTTTAAGTTTTTTTTAATAGGAAAAAAAGAATGCTGTACTTATAAATATATTTTGATTAGTGTGTAATTATGTTTTCCAACAAAATGTGAACTAATGAATTCATTAAAAATACATAAGAGTGAGCACTGGTTTGTGGAACATGCCATGTTGTATTTTACCTATGCGCCTAGAGACAAGGTGTATACACAGTATGCTTTATAAATTACTTTTAATTTAAAGATCACAAAGAATCCTTTCAAATTATATATGACCAGTTAACATTTATTAAACGTACATTTTCTACAATAAGATAGACAAAACAGAGAAAACCCAAACAAACATATGACTCCTTGTGAGCAAGTGCTTTGGTGAGAGTGGGAAGGAAAAACTCCTTTTTAACAGAAAGAAACCTCTGGCAGAAAAAGACTCAGGGAGGGGAGGCCAACTGCCTCAACATTGTGCCAACTAATGTTAGGCTCTCCTAAAAATCTCAGTTTCCCTCTGAAAACTGTAACAGCGGCAAAAACAGCAGCGCTTACCAGCAGAAAAGTTCAAGATGAACATTAACAGTAAATGAGTAAATAAAAGCAAATCATTAACAAAGCTCATCGCTGTTACGGGAAGCCTGTGTTATATCATGCCATCAATGATAATAACAGCATAAATTTTCCATGACATAAAGCGCCATATAACAATATCAATGCCACTGTGTTTACATTCGCTAGCGCGCACGTCAACCATGCAAGCCCAGACATGTCTGAGAGCGAAAGTAACTCGTTGGCCTCCGATTCTGATTTAGTACTAAAAAAAAGGGAACTACAAGAGTTCAGGCCTCCAACAAAGCACATTGCCTTACAAAATATACAAGAATACTGTTCCTGCTAAACCCATAACCACATTGTTTCAACACTTTAGGCAAAAATACACCATTGACTATAACTATGCTATGAAGGAGGATATGCTAGTAGTGATTTGCAACCCAGCACATGGCTGTAGCACTCACTACTGTTTTCAATATGAGGAGAAGAGCAAAGAGTGGATGGAACTCATTGATCTGGGTCAATGGTGGTAACCACTTAAGGAAATGGTTCAAACAACACACCAGGTAAAAAATACATATTTTTCAATTACATGTTGATCTAAAGTTTTAAACAGTTATTCGGTCTGTTTACTTAATATTTCCATTAAAACTACTATCTAGGCAACTTCTGGACTTATGCTGTATTACTGTATATATTGTGTCCCTACTATTACACTATAAATCTGCTGCTGCTGCTGGTACCTCATGGCACTAGAGGCCCACCATCAATAACATAGCTTACTGGAAAAGAAGTATGGAAAATGCCCCTAATGTGGTGTGGACTAATGAATGCTGCTGCCTGAAAGCTGCATCCACTACTAAAATGTTCAATATTTTTTTCTCTGTCATCATATATATAGACATAGACATAAACGTTATTAACCCCACACTGGGGAAAAGTCATAAGACAATGTGAATTAGAGCTATAAGAGAAATAAAAAAAAAAACAAAAAAACAAATAAACAAAGAATTAGTGTACAAATAAAAAAGCCAAAAACTTTGATAATAGTAATTTACACTATTTACAATTTATGTTTTACAATTTGACATCATATCATTACATACTCAGGGCTATACCATACATCCCCAGGTTACACAACATTTTTAATATTTAAATGTTTGACTTGCCTGCATAAAGGCAATGTGCATCATGTTTCTTGTGCAACATTAGGTCAATTTAATTATTATTAAAAATAACTGTTAACTGATAACTGGTCCCAGGCCGAGTATGTATGCTTGTGTGTGTCTGTGAGTGTACGTCTGTTTGTATGCTGATTTCATCAAATGTGATGTCCTGGCAGTACAACCGTCATCCACTGGAGATGACTTTGCATCTTGAATGGCAGATGAGATAATCTGCCTAATACAGTGGATTTGTTTAATGTGAGCCCCTGAGGATGGGAAGGCGGTTACGTCACAAAATGAAAAAGCAGGAAAGCTGAATTACATGTAACTCTTTATACATATATACACTGCATATATAGCTATTTAAATGCATTACATTCCTTTCTTTATTAGTGAAAATGTTTGTTTTAGAGATAAGGCATTAAAATAGAGCTGCATTATAGCAAAAATCAAAGAAATCCAAAGCATTTCAGCATCCATATTTACCACAGGCCATTAAACCTTCCTCTGTGGTCGGCTGTCCCTTGATAGCCTCCAATTACAGCTCATATACACTTCTGCTGTCAAGTCTATAAGAGACCAGGAAAATCACAGTGGTCTAATGTACTCCTGAGCCTCATAAACTCTGACAGCTCCATTATTCAGTCTTAATTAGACTTTTAGTTATTTCACTGACACAAACTGTGCAACAGAAAAGTCAACATCATATGTACGAAGGGATGGTGCATCTACACACACACACACACACACACACACACACACACACACACACACACACACGCACGTCTAATTTTGCTGGGTCGCCTGGCACATGCATCATCCCACTGTGGTCGGCAGGGGGAGCTCTTTTTTCTGACTTACTACTATCAGCATAATGTTTGCTCTGATGTCTAATGCTGTTTGCAGGTGTAATTTTTTTTGCTTCTCTTGAGCTGTATCAAAGATACATTTCTGTTGCTTTGTGACAGACAATAAAGGTGTTCTATTCTATTCTATTTCAGTCTATTTTAGGTTTTCTGATATATGCAGAACATAAAATTGATTCCATATTTTTTAAAGTCGGTGATTTTCAAAGAAGATGCAAAGAAGATATTTAAAAAGGATCTCTACAGTTTGGGCCATTTTCAACATTTTGATATTTAACAATAACATAGATATAATAACATAATAATTTTAGTGTTGTAACTTTAATGAATGTAAAAACAAACATTAATACACAGAGAAGGAAAGAAGCAGACCAGGTCCCATCCCAGCATGATTGGAAAAGACAATAGGATCACACACTTGTCCGTGGTTGACTTCAGGACCACAGATATCAAACCTCACTGCACCTAAAGCTGGGCCACATTTAAAAACTGTTAAACTTACAAAGGCAGCACTTCTATAGAACACTAGTCTTTGACACCATCAGACTGATAAATACTCAGCTACATAAATGTTCTATAACTGCATGAATCTCTGAAAACACAACAGATTTGGACGGCAGCTTCCACTGATAATTTGCTGTGAATTTTGTACTAAACAGGAGGAAAGAAACTTTAAAAAACTGCAATGTTTGTTCAAGCCAAAAAGAAAAAAAGACTGGACTGTAGACTATAATTGGAATCTTTATATGTTGCATACTATAGTATCTGATCTTTATCTACTGCCTGTCTACGGCAGGTAGCTCAGTCTTGGTCTCATCTGTCATCACAGCAAAGACACAGTCATAATCTGTTATTATCTGTTTGGTATAGTTTGGTACCTTCAGTCTCCCTTTGCTTGTATAGAATTTACTTTAAAAAATGTAAAACTCTGCTGTGGAAAACCAGAACAGAACAGCTGTTAGTCACACATTAAAACTTTGCCTAAAACTTAAATTAGACTAGATATTGTACTTTGATATTTATATTACAAATGAGTTTTGTTAATCTTAACTGCTCCTGAAGTTCTGTTCTGTATTATCGATCCAATTATTATGACAAGAAAAACTATGTTCACATGATGACCTACTTCTTATTGAAAAAAAAATATCTGAAAGCTAAAAATAACAACAGCAGTCCCACAGGGTCGAAAAAAACTCTCTTGTTTTGCATAAAAGATAGTTTAGTCAACCACAGGAAAAACATGGAAATGACATCTGTGCTTTTTCTGGTACTCACGCTGGCAGTGTGAAACCAGTTAGGTTAGTTTGCAAGAGTTAAAAAATCTTATTCTAAAAGACTAAGCAGCAGTCTGTGTGAGCCTGTGCATGTTATGTCACATAATGACAAATGACAATTAAGGGCTAAAGGACCATGGATTTCATCTTGCCCACCTACACACTTGCACACTTGCAGAGACACATGCACAAACGGGTTAACGCGTGCACTGACAAACACATTAACACACATGCCCGGTGTCACGACTCAAACGCTCCACTCCTCAGCAACCCAGCAAGCTAGACCAAAACCCCTACTGACCAGCAACTGTTCTTACTAGAGCCCAGCTGAGACAGAAAAAGACAGGAGGGAAATGCATTACACATAGCCAACATGAAGAGAGAGACAGAGAAAGTGGGAATTAAAGGACAGAAATAATTCCTATTTCATTTTATCTCAGTAAGCTTCTGAGATAACTGATAGTATATATATAAGAACACACACACATATATATATATATATATATGTATATATACATACATATATATATATATATATATATGTATATATACATACATATATATATATATATATATATATATATATATATATATATATATATATACATACATACATACATAGGACATATTAGGGTGACCATGTTTTAATTTCCAAAAAAGAGGACACTTGTGCCAGTCATGAAGAACTTTAATAATACTGTTCACCTAAAGAAAACGTTAACTTATTTAAACAATGCCCTCGTTAATGAATGGTAAGATGAAAAAGGTCATATAGGCTTTTACAAGTCAACAAGTGCAAAAAAAGAGGGCTGTTGGTCATATATATCCTAGGATAGATATATCCTATATATATATATAGATAGATAGATAGATAGATAGATAGATAGATAGATATGGAAATGAGTAGGGATGGGTATCGTTTAGGTTTTATCCGATACAGGTGCCAAACCGGTACTTTTGAAACGGTGCCGGTGCTTAAACGGTGCTCAAACCGGTGCTTAAAGAATGGAGAACACAAAATTGGTCCAAAAACCTCTCATGTTCAGCTGTCTTTTTGGGGGTTTTTTTTGTAAAAAGATAACAATGTAAGCCTTTTCTTCAGCTATAGGGCATATATGGTATCACTCTTGGCTGGAAGCAGTGCTTAAACAATGGAAAAAACACAAACTTTGTCCAAAAACCTCTCATGTTCAGCTGTTTTTTTGTAAAAAGATAACAATTTTAGCCTTTTCTGCAGCTATAGGGCATATATGGTATCACTCTTGGCTGGAAGCAGTGCTTAAACAATGGAAAAAACAAACTTCGTCCAAAAACCTCTCATGTTTAGCTGTTTTCCACTTTTTCTTTGGTCATTTTAGCCTTTTTGGCCAGGGTGAAGGGAGTATCTGCCATCAAACAAGAAGACAGCCGCATGTAACTACGACGGTGTTTGCTAGTTCACCTTACATGCATTAATTTACACACTAACTCCGGGTCCGATAACAGGCACCACACCCGCAGTAGATGTGCCGGTGTGAGGTCTCACAGCAAGCTATCAA
Source organism: Pelmatolapia mariae (assembly GCF_036321145.2). Taxonomy (NCBI): domain Eukaryota; kingdom Metazoa; phylum Chordata; class Actinopteri; order Cichliformes; family Cichlidae; genus Pelmatolapia; species Pelmatolapia mariae. The sequence goes on from NC_086239.1 coordinate 19,641,190, forward strand.
ACACGGCGCATTTCTCGGCTTTAAAAAAACCCGCTATGCGTCGCCAGGTGTTTCATCGGATTTGAGGTGTTACCTCCTTTGACAGTATCACAGTACCAGCTTTAAGCACTTGTTGCAGGCTGCTGAGTTTGCATCTTTTGCTGTGAAGTACAGCCAGACTTTGACCGCTTCGTCTTGGGCATTTTTAATCTGTAGCTCTGCTCTAAAAGAACGTACGTACCTGGCCCCGCCTACTATCCTCGGAAACGTAAAATGATTGGCTAGAATTGGCTCAGGGGAAAAAAAGCACCAAAATAAAGCACCGAAATGTGCGCTGCTTTTCGGTCTGGTTACTACCGTTTATGTCAGAACCGGACACCGGTACCCATCCCTAGAAATGAGTATACAAATTCACTAAAACAACTATTCTTAGAAATGTACATGTGATCAACTCTGGTTGCGAAGTACTAGCGAGCAATCTTTTCAAGTTTGCAGTTGTAAGATGGTGCACTGGTTACCATCTTTCTATTGTTGTGCTTATATTAGCTCTGAACTCAACTCATGAGTAAGATATTTTTGTTATTTTTTATATACTTAGATAAGCCTTGTGGCTTAGAAATGAAGCAATTGGTTACACAGGTATGCTTGTGTCTTGTGCCTATATTTTATTGAAGACAAACTTTCCAATAATAAATGAAATGGCACTATAGCAAAGTTTCTTAAGAATAGCTACTGCAGTTTGAGCATATTCTGTAAAATATGACCATAATCCAGCAGAATGATTAGTTATGATATGCTTTTCTGTTTTCAAAAAACAATAATTTCTTAACATGAGGTCTGATTTCTTTGTAAGTTTGGATTGTATCAATTAGATTGATACATTTAGTATATCATTTAGTATATTTATGGGACTGGGAATATCAATGGTGAAAGGTTTTGTACCTGTGAGCATTTCACAAGCACGTGACTCTGCACCTCGCCTTAGACTGGAAACATTTTTAAATTAAACAGGTAGGTGTGCAGGTGATCAAAAACAAATCTGTGTAAAACATAAAACCTTGGTTTGTAAAAATGATACTGTCAGCCTAAATATGGACATAACAGAGCTGAGTTAGAAAATAAATATTACTTATTTAGAGATTGCATGGTAAGATTTATATTTATCCTTGGTGTAGTAAAAAAATCTTTGCAGAATACCCTTTTAAAAGTCACTAATTCCCTGTTGTAGCACTTCAGTTTGTTAGGCTTCTGATACTGGCCTCTCATTAAGGTAAGTTCTCTGTCATATTGTTGCTCAGTATCATAATTTTGTTATATTTCACAACATGCAGTGAAAGCAGTCTACATTTTCTATAAAAACTGGTTCATTTTGACCCTGAGAATTCCAGTTTACCCCCTGAACACAGCTAGCTTGCCAGATGGAACTGGCAAAGCTGCATGTGCATGCATGGTTTGCATGTGTGTGTTTATGACAGTGTGTGTGAGTGAGGGAGAGAGATGGGGCTCCTGGGCTGGATAACGATGACTCATCCATCCACCCACCCACACCGCGCACACACACACACATACACACACACACACACACACACACACACACGTGAATTCAGACATGCACTCGTTACCGTCATCACTCAAAACCCTGTTAGCGGCACTCACTGATGCTAATTGTTCCCAATCAGCACATCAGGGGTCCTGTCAATGCACTGTGAAACCAGACCACGCCAATGATTGCTTATTGATCTTATTACAGGCTGACGTCACTCTGTCAAGCAAGTGTTTGTGTGTCAGCAAGCAGATGTTTGATGGACTTAGTATGGAGCACAACTCTGAAGATGTTAAAAAAAAACTGATTAAACTGATTAAAAGGAATTTGTCAAAACGCTTTAAACTTGTTTTAATAAATTTGAAAAAGCAACACTAAGAGTGGAGACCAGCTTGGTATAGCTATACTTATTAACAGAAAATTATGATGCTGATCCGCCCAATGCATGTTGCAAAAAAGCTGCAAAAAAAGGTAGTGGCATGGGGAAAATTGTCAGGCAGCTTCCCATAGTAATATTTAACACTTGTGTAACTTTAAATTTGAGTAGTGAGATTGCAGTATTGAAGTTGGCAGGTGTTAAATAGAACTCACAGAAAACAAAAAACACTTGTTTACTTTTACTTTCCCTCACTGGTTAGTTGCTGGTTGGGTTTAAGTCCCACAATACACCCAAAACCCAGAAATGAGCTAAAATGCAACACTTTATGAATGAGTTCAGCCTAATTACTAACAGGGACGATTTCAAAGGACAACTTGTGGATATTGTTAAGATGATTTGTTTTTATGAGGATTACTGGTTTTAGCCCTTTGATGTACTGGTAAGCAGTCCAGGGTATGCCTCCACTCTCTCCTAATTTGACCACTGAGATAGATTTTTCGTCCATGTTGACCAGATAACATCCCACGGTTACTGCAGATTTTTCGGCTGCTCCATGTTTATTTTCCCTTATATCACATTTCAAAGTTGCTCTATTGGATTGGGATCTGGTGACTGTGGAGGTCATTTGAATACAGTGACCTCATTGTCATGTTCAAGAAACTGAGATGATTTGAGATAATGTGTTATCCTGCTGGAAACAGCCAACGGAAGATTAGTACACTGTGGTGGAATGGACACGGTCAACAACAATACTCAGGCAGGCTGTGACATTTCAGCTCATTTGGTAATAAGGGGCCCAAAGTGTGCCAAAAAAATATCTCCCACACTCTTACACCCCAACAAACAACAAATTGAACCGCTGATCTAAGGCAAGATGGAGCCATGTTTTTTTTTCGCCGTTTATGCCAAATTCTGACCCATAATTTTCTGTGAACTGTACCGCAGCCAAAAGTATTAGTTCTATTTATCAGTTCATTCTTGTCTATCCTGTTGTAGAACACTAATATAGCCGAAGGGTAGTCTTTGAGTGCTTCTCTGTTTCACAGTGGAGTTGCATGACTAAGCCTTTGCATGTACTGTCAAGTAAATGCATGTATGCATCTGTAAGCAAGTACAGATTTGTATTGCTCGTATTTCTAGTCCCCTTTGCATCTTTGACACATGAACTTCTGTTGTGGTTTTGTAGTTTTCTAGTTCAAAAAGGTTTTTTGCCTTTGCCATCAGAACGTCATGACAGTGTGACTACCTGACAGAAAATGAAAATGAATCCACATTTTTGCACAGATTTGGCCTTTTAATCTAAACTTTTGATCAGCCTTGTGGTAAGGACCCGACACACACACAGGATTTCATGCACTATAGGTTAGTTTTTATTTTTGTTTAAGCAACTGTATTTTGACGTTCCGGCACCAGTCGCACAGGAACAGCTGCTTCCTCCTCCTCCTCTCAGTCCCCGCCGTCACTATTTAAACATACAGAGAAGAAGAAGATGATCACCTTGAGCAGTCACACCTGTCCTCTCTGCCACACCTGGGCACCACCTTGAGAGCTCACTGTAGCGCCCCTCCGCTGCAGCAGGCCAGAGACCACACCCCTGCCACAAGTCTGTTTCAGTTTAAGTGTTGTTTTCAAGAAACTAAATGCTCAAAAAATGCTTTATCTCACTCCTATTTCTTCTTGTTGCAACCTTGTTAAGATCCAACCATGCAAAATATAATTATTTGCCATTTTTCAGGTGGTCTTAAAACTTTTGATCATGACTGTACAACATAATCATGTATTAAGGAGCTATGTTTGCACTGAAACTTAGCAACTGTATTGCAGAGGCTCAGGAGATAGAGCAGGGCGTGTATTAATTGGAAGGTTGGTGGTTTGATCCATGTGTCCTTAAGCTTGCATGTTGAAGTGTCCTTAGGCAACTTAACCCAGAACTACTCCCAGTTTATCAATCAGAGTGTGAGGGTGTCCATGTTAGGTTAAAAGTGCTCAGGTATAGAAAAACGTATGAATGTGTGAACGTGGGTTGTAGTACGAAAGCACTTCGAGTGCTCATACTGAGTAGAAAAGTCCTATATACAAAAGTCAATTTAACTCCATTTTTAATTTTCTTCAGTTAAATTTTATATATATGGAGTGCCAAATCACAACAACAGCTGCTTTATATTGTAAGGTAAAACACTTGGCGATAGTGGGAAGAAAAATCTTTTTTTAACAGGAAGAACATTCAGACAGAACGATGCTCAGGGAGGGGCAGCCATCTCCAAGAGTTTTGAGATCCAGTAAACTAGTGAAAAACAAACATATACAAACATAAAAAAGAATAAAGGGAAATAATATAAGATGGATGATAAATGAATGTATAAAGAAGTCAATAACAGTCGTCCTGTGCATTCATGTAACTGCACAGTCTACTGTCGTCTTTACTTCACTGAGAAAGCTGCATCACGCACAAATAAGCCGCCATGCATGCAAAAATACTCCTCCACAAAAACATACAAACCATTTCATCCTAGTCTTCCTCCTCCTTCCCTACTTCCCTTCAAGGCTCCATGGCTAAGTGAAGTGCTTTTCCCCTGTGTTGTTGTACCCATGTTAGGCTACTGACGCCAGCTTGTCATTCTCTCCTCCTATTACTGTGAGAGGTGAGTGCGTCACAGCTCCCGCAACCCACTTCTCTCTGTCAGCTTTCTGCTCTTGCTGATAGACACTGACATTGTCGGGCGTGAGCATTTCAGGCTGGGTCCCATGGGAATAACACGAGCATTCAGACACTGGTCTTCCATTTGACGCTGCATGCATAACGACTTACATCCCGTTTTGCATTTGTTCTTTGGGAAGTTTTGTTCTTCAATGATACTTTTTAAAGACGATAACCAGAGCAAGTTCATACAATCAGGACTCAGTCACTGAATTGCTTCTTGAATGAGACTGGTGAGAAAGTAGTAGAGAAGGAAAAAGTGGGTGGAAAATAAAGGGAGAGGAAGCAAGAGACATGTATTAAGGAAAAAAAGCTGAAAGAAGAAAAAATAAAATACATGAACATTAAAACGAGATTAATCATACAGAAACCAAACAGGCCAGAAATGTACTCCATGTATGTGTGTTTGTCTGACTGAGCAATCAAATCTGGGAGAAACAGCAAAGCAAACAGTGTGTGTCTGTATATGTAGTGCTGTCCTTTGTACACATCACAGCCCAAGCCCAACCCCTTCATCTGCTCTTCAGATGAGAACCAAGGGCTCACTTTGTGATGGTTTACCACATCTCTCTGAAAAAAAATGTCTATAAATAGTATCCAGGTATTTATGAATATTTAAACCTGACCTGAAATCTAACTGATGAAACATAGGAATGTACAATCTGGTCAATACAATCTGTGTTTGGTAGCGTCCCAATCCACCATCTGCACAGCTCCACCCATAGATTAAATTGAATTCATGATGTGAAGCAATCCCATGATTAGCTGGGCATATAGTTATCTGGATAAAACACCTGTCACATCAGCTCAGGGCTAAAAGCTGTCTTCACAAGTCTCGGTGCCCAGTTTTTGCTCTAATTTGAATCTGAAAGATATGATTGGAAGCGACGATTTGTATCTCAGAAACTTCGTTAAGGATATCTTGTTTTTCCACTCACCACTATTCTTTTGTGTACACGTGTCAAAATCACTTTTTAATAGTTCAAGTGTAACTGAAATGCTTGGATAGTGCTTTTATCTGCAAGTATTTTAATTTTAATTTTATTTATTTTAGATTTCCCTTAGAGCAGAGCACTGTTCAACAAGATCTTGTGCAAGTTACAGGTTTACTCCAACCACAGCCTGTAGCAGGTAGAACGCTGGTTTAAGTTGATCATATCATATCAAATTTATTTGTATAGCACATTTAAAGACCAAAGTACACCAAAGTTCTGTCCAGTAAAACCATGATACAGATAAAATCACAATATAAAATATAAATTACAGATATAAAATTGTTACATAATATAAATGCAGAGCCAGATGAAAATCACACTAATTAGCCTCGAATGCCAGGTTAAACAAGTACGTTTTTAGACGTGATTTAAAAGATTGAATAGAATCTGATGCCCGAATGTCTAGAGGAAGATTATTCCATAATTTGGGTGCGGCAATGGCAAAGGCACGGTCTCCTCTGGTCTTCAGTCGAGACCTAGGTTGCACTAATAGCAGTTGACCCGATGATCTTAGTGCTCTCTTAGGGCTATACAAACAGAGGAGATCAGCTAAGTCAGGGGTGCCCAATCCCAGTCCTCGAGAGCTACTGTCCTGCAGCTTTTAGATGCATCCCTACTCCAACACAGCTGAATCAAATGGTTTGATTGCCTCTTCAGCATGCCATCAAGTTTGGCAAATGCCTGATAACAAGCCATTCATTTGATTCAGGTGTGTCGGAACACGGATCCATCTAAAAGCTGCAGGACGGTAGCTCTCGAGGACTGGGATTGGGCACCCCTGAGCTAAGTAATCAGGTGCCATATTATTTAGGATTTTATAAGTAAACAATAAGATTTTAAAATCTTTGAGAGCAGAATCAGGACTTATATCATCAGCTCCTATTGGAAAGAAAGCCTCATTGGACAAGATACTGGCCACCACGACAGCAAACTACACTTCATACAGCAGGGGTGTCAAACTCCAGGCCTCGAGGGCCGGTGTCCTGCAGGTTTTAGATCTCACCCAGGGTCAACACACCTGAATCAAATGATTAGTTCATTAACAGGCTTCTGGAGAACTTCAAGACATGTTGAAGAGGCCATTTAAATCAGCTGTCTTGGATCAACGACACATCTAAAACCTGCAGGACACTGGTCCTCGAGGCCTGGAGTTCGACACCTGTGTCATACAGGGTAGCGTGCAAGCTGCAACTGAACTTTAAGTATAAAAAACAAAGAGTGCCTTTTTGATGACAAGTTCTTTACCGTTACTCTGAAGAGGGCAGCTTATGTCAGAGATAATAACATAAAATATAAGATCATCAGAATGCTGCCTGCATCTGAAGGCACACACAAAATTGTAGATATTGTATAAGATTGGCTGGCTCTGATATGTTGCATGAAACTGCATTTCTAAACAGTGATTTTAGCATGTAGTTTGATGTATGACACACCAACACAGAGAGTCTGCTATGCATTCAGTGTCTCCACCTCCCCTTTAAAAATTGTGACTATTCCCTATACCCTATTCTGCCAGTGTATAGTCACTGTACCCAACCTCTTGTGATACTGAAGAGGCATGCTACTGAACAAGGGCCAAAAATAGCCAGAACCCTTTAGCATCTAAAGACACAGCTCATCCAAAACCTGGCACTTAACCACCGATGAGCTCCTAACTCCTCTGGTAGAAATATGTGTAAAGCTTTCGTTGAGAATTCAAACTTTAACTACTCCACAGAAGACATGGTGGTATGGATCAGGAGTTCCACAAAGAGCAATGCTTGAATATCATGTTCATCGTGGCCAAAGACCTCCAAGTATGGAATTCCTCCTAACCACCTATCAATATACTTCTTCAACGTTGCCCACATGAGTGTTGAAGTACCCCAATGGTAAAATCTCTACTAGTCCTTAGACAATTTCCTTTCTAGGATCTGACCTAAATTCTCCAAGGACTCCAAATACACTTAACTGCTGTTCATAGGCACACCAATACTTAGAGCCTTCCTCTCATTTCCCCTTTATGTTCTCAGGGGAAAACGCCAACTCAGCAGAATTCAGTGAGGGAGTTTTGAGAATTCCCAGAGCGGCCTATTGCTATAAGCAACTACTGTATGGAAAAGGATATTCCAAGGCATCTCTAAAATTTCGATTCCAGAACCAAGCGTGTATGTGGAGGCAACCTCAATATATATTAATTTAACTTCAGTTTGTTTATATATACCCAGTTTGGGTATATGGTTAACATACCATATACCAAATCTGTGACGCCCTGTGTTGGCAAATCATCTTCTGCTGCCAATTCTGTACAGATTTAAAACAGAAAACAACAACGGAGAGCAAGAGGTCAGAGTCGAACCAGACCACACAGCTCTAGATCTACAACGTGTCTGGCCTCAGTTTTGATACACGGGGATGATTGTGAACTCTCAGAAGGCCAGAATCTGAGGTAAGACACAAGCAAAACCTCACACATGTGCTCACACATACACATACAGACACACATAAGCAATGTCTTACATAACACAGTGAGTGATGGCAGCTGAGGACACAATAATACTGCCTTTGGCATTTGTCCTATGAAAGTTGGACACAGAGGAAATCGGGTGAGTGGGAGAGAAAACAGAGGGACAGATTTTAAAAAAAGCCAATTGAAAATGAAAGAAAGAGAGAAGATGGGGCAGAAAAGGGGTGAACGAAGACAAGATTTAAAAAAAAAAGAAAAGAAACAAGAAAATATTTGTTTGTTTGTTTTGCTTCTACTGCCCATGGCCAGACGTACAATACCCCAAGGGAAAATATGGTTTTATGTTAATATTGCAGCCCAGACAAAGCCACCCTTATCACCACCGGCATCAACTTCCGGAAAGAAACTGTAATGGGGTGCAAGGGAAAGAAATAATAACAACAGGAGCAAAACAAGAGTAAACATGAGAGCAGCTTTCCAATGCTGGGAATAGCTCCTGGACAGAAAATTAAATAAATGAATGATCATGCTGAGTATGCCTCTAAACTTGCATAGTAGGAGAGAGAGCTAATGACTGTCATGTAGCAATAAGATGTAAAGAAAGCTAATTGCAACTGCAGCATTGAAAGGTGGGAGAGTGTAACAATGCAATTGAATAATGTAGCGCTATCTACTCTCTCTGAAGTTAAATGTGTGACAGTAACAGAATTGGTGTATAGGTTTAAGCAGGGGTTAAAGTGGGCTAGAAATGATCTGATAGGCAGGTTAATACATTATACTGCGTGTCCCTGTGGTGCATTCATGGCGCGCATGTCAAAACCGTGTTCTCGTTACTTTTGCATCAATCTAACACTACCGAGGAGGACTGAGCATAAATGGACTAATGTTTTTTAAGTGGCAGGCAAATTTCAAATGCAACTGTTCAAACAGCTCCACAAAAATCACCAGATACAAATGCTTTCTCTGCTACTTGGCATATTATTGTGTCTTTGCAGCTAAATATACAGTTCGTCTATTTCCCGGGGAGGGAAAGAGTTATGTTTGACACACTCAGAGATGGACTATGACGTAAGAAAGAGAGAACAAGACAGGAAAATGAGAGATTGTTTTTAAAGGAATGCAAACGCAATGCAGTATAACAATTTGTGTTATTCACAGATAACATGAAAAGCCAGGCAGTTCAGTGCAGATGAAAGTGGTAACAGTGCAGTACTGTGGTGAAGTTTACAGTAATGCACTATGCTTGACTTAGTACAGAGCAGGCTGTGGTGTGAGGTTACATCAAGGGTAGCAGCCATCATGGGTAGCTGTAGCTCAGGTGGTAGAGCAGGTCATCTACTGATCGGAAGGTTGGTGGTTCGATTCCTGGCTTCCCCTAGTCTGCATGCCAAATATCCTTGGGCAAGATATTAACCCCAAATTGCTCTCCGATGCATCCATCGGAGTATGAATGTGTGTGAATGTTACTTAGAAAGCACCTAAATGAATGTGCTTGTGCGAATGGGTGTGAATGGGTGAATGCACAAGTTGTGTAAAGCGCTTTGAGTGCTCAGAAGAGTAGAAAAGCGCTATATAAGAACCAGTCCATTTACCATCAATTTAAATTTAAGGTAAGGATGCTGATTAGATTCTCTCACCAATTTTGACCTTTCATAACAGCTGTATAGTGTCTAGAGGTTGAAAATCAGGTTAACATGAAATCTCATATCATGTTGAATTCAGTTTGCTAAATCCACAAAGAGCAGAGCATCTTAGAGCAGCAGCATCACGGGCCAGCTCATCACAACCTGTATAGAAATTCTAATGGAGCTTACAATGCACATTATTATGTGACTTATTTCTAAGTGATTCTTTTCCACACGTTGCAGCCCTACACCCAATTTTTAAGCTCCTCCACCTGCCAAATCCCACTTTAACCCCTGGGTTTAGGTGGGTCTTCTTGCCGCCTCTGTGGGAATAATAAGTGAGAGGGAAAGAATCTCAAATTTTGTTTTCCAATTTTTTGTTTTTCTTTTAAAAAACAACAACAACAGCTTTTTATTAGCCTTTTAAACTGTTTCATGTGTAACATAATTAGTGAGCCAATGACATGTGTTAGCTTAAGGTTGTAGCTGTTCTTTGTAAAATAAAATCAATCAATAAATAAATACACTACTACTACTACTGTTGATAATAATATTAACACAGTCATTGAAAGACACGTTGGTCTATAACACAGATGTAACCAAACTACCAGACTGTTAACTAGGGAATCATGGACCATCAATGCAACCGTTTCCTTAAATTCTCATCTAACTTAGGAGTTCGGGCTGAGTGCTGAGGATAACTAGTAAGATGATATGATTGTGATCGTGTGCTGATATCAGAGGCATGAGTGCCGACAGCATGATATAGTAAAAAGAGAAAATATTTTTTCAGTCAAATCTGAGAAATGGAGTTGCAGAATTTTTTTTTTCAACTTTCAGCATCGATATCGTCATATTTATCATAATTTCAATAGCAAAGGTACAATGAATGTATGATGCAGAGAAGCAGAGACAAACATTCCTGCCTTGGATATTTTATTTATTTATTTATAGTTTTGCTTTGTGTTTTTTTAATGATCATGAATTGGGGAAATCATCAGAAAGTGTATTTTGGTTAAACGTTAAGAGTCTTGTTATATATATTTGGTCAAAACAAGTCATGGCAAATAATTGGCTTAGCTTATACTTCCATGTGCGTAAACTTTTTTTTATTAAAATAGTGATTTCGACCTAACTATAAATGACTATTTTTCTCATAGAAATGACTAAAATGTAAGTAATGTGATGTATTTCAGCTGTCTATTGTGTACGACTGCAACGATTAATCGATGATGGCATGATGATGGCACAGTTCGGAGTCTGTTTGCACACTGCGAAGCAGCAAAGAGGCGGAGCCTCAGGTTAAGGTAAAGAAAACGTGTTTCTAACGTCCAAAACAGCAGCGATGTTCCTGTAATCACCATTAAACTGGTAAAAAGCGAGCGGGAATCCTTCACCAAAGCACCTAATCAACAAACTCCGCCATGAAGAAAAGCAAACTTTGTAGCTGCTCAATCCACCGCTGTTTTGTTTTACACAGCGTAAAATCTGCAGTAAGTCTCCAGATGTTGTATTAAAATAAGCAGATGATCTGATAACTTTGTTTGATACCAGACTAGTTAAATTATACAGCTTGCTGAAGGTTGAAGGTAGCCGTCCTATTTTATATGGAAGTATACCTGCAGCGAGCAGGGGTGAGTCTAAAGGGGGGCATGGGGTGTACTAGACCACATGTATTTCAAGGCTTTCATAACATTTTTCCAGATTGAAATAATATAAGATATATTATTAATTAAATTGCATTAATATTTAAAAATATAAAAATAAAAGCTTTTTTCACAAGCTAATTGTTTCTAAAGTTTGGACACTGAATCATTGTTAATTAGTTAGTGTCTACATCATCATAATGTCTGTTTTCACCAGCACAAAAACTTGCCTCCTATTAACGGCAGAAAGCCTTCCAAGAAGAGTAAAGATACACCTTTATGCCTTAGTTTAGACTACATATATATATATATATATGTATATATATATATATACATACATATATATATATATATATATATATATATGTAAATACATCTTATTTTATTTGACTTTGACCTCTGACTGTACTGATTATTTATACAGTTTTACATTTAAATATTTTCTTTAAAAGATTAAGTTCCAGTATGACATGTACATTAAATCAAAGAGTTTAGTGTTTTTTGGTTTTTTGACATATGTTGTATGCAGTTAAACTTAAAAACATTCCAGTTTCTATACTGGAAACCAATGAGCAGTTCATTCTGAAAGACCTGTGTTTTTTCTCTTAAATATTTATTGTTGCTGACTATAAGATAGAAGTATTTCTTACCTGATTACTCAGTTAATCGATGGGATCATCAATAGATTACTCGATTACTAAAATAATTCATAGCTGAAGCACTACTACTGTGTATTTACATGACAGCTTGTTTTAATAAAACAGTGGGACTAACAAATAATATGCTTCCCACAAATATAGGCCTGATGTATTGTGCATTTACAATAAATAAAGGCCTGATTCAATTAAGAAAATATTTCAGCAGCCCTGAAACTACCAATTAGTCCAATGCAAAGGAGGAAAAAAACAACAAACTTGGAGCTACATCCAGAAAGTGAAAAATTATTGTGAAAATTATATTTGAAAAATATAATAAAGCTGCTCCATTAGCTTGCCACTGGTTGAAAAAGAAGAAAAAAAAGGACTCATTACAAACTAAAATAAACCCGTGAGTTATTTTAAACATCAGAAGCAAAATATCATGGTAGTCTCTCATGCATTGTTTCATGTCCACTTCCCCATCATTATAATAACTTCAGACCCATTTCTGAAAGAGCAGGTATGCCAGAGTATCTCTCTTCAAAGCACTTTAGCAGTCAGTGATGCTCTTCTGTCAAAACAGAATACAGCAGGTAAAGACAGCTTTGCATTTTTATGCCTAGATGAAACCACAACTTGACACAGTTGAAAGTCGGCCACAATTAGCTGCTGTACGCGCGTCACTGCCGCGTGTGTCTGCAGCGTGTATGTGTGTGTGTGAGCGAGACGTGTATGTGTGCATTATGAGGGATAATGGAAGGGAAAAACACTCCCAGATGCATGTGATGCAATTATATCCTTGATTATCTGATTGGGTAATCTACAGACGGGCTGGAGGCGTCCAAGATAAACAAAGTGTTGGCAGACTGTTGACCAAGCATAAACCACGACGAAGGACACACATACAGTCTTACACAGACACACACACCTGTATTTGAGCATGCACTCAACAACGTATAGATATGGTGAATACTATTTAAATAATATTCTATTTAAACATTTAAATACTTTAAATGATGAAATATATTTTCCCATATTTTTTTTAGCTAAAATAAAAAAGCTAACAATTTAAATACATACAACAATAATTAGACTGACTTTAGCCGTTAAGATGTTAATGGTCCAGTTTTAATATGTAAATGCATTTTTTTGCAGGAAATGTTGCCACTGAAAAATAGTTTTTTTTTCATCAAAACTTTAGAAATATTTTTTACATCACTTTGCAAGCTCAAAAATCACCCTGAACCCACAGTGAGAAATTTTAGATGTTCAGTATATTTTTAACAGGTTTTGGAGATGCCAGGATGATCTGATGCCGGTTGTTGAAAAGGTAAATCCCTCGTATTTCCTGATAATTCTGAAAACATTAAGGAGAAGGGCATTCTTTAAGCTAGTTGGCTCACCAGTACTCCAACACTGCTTGTGCTGCTCTGTAGCTCCCAGGTACGTCAGTAGGTGTTAACTAAGTCTGTAAACCCAGGGCACAGCAATGAAAGAAATGCACACATGCCAGCAATTCCTGCATAAATACAGTTTTAAAAATGTACCTCTGCTTATGTCCTCACTGATCCAAACTGCCCATGCTCTGCATCCACAGAGTAAAGGGAAAGCTGAACAACAAAGAACACTTAAATGTGTGATGTGTGAGGTGGCGTGTTGGGTTTTTCGTGAAGGCTTAAACTGACAAATGTCATGAAAGTAAAGTGCTCCACCCCTGCTGCAAATCTGTTACAGTGTAAGAGTGTTTACTGTAGGGGAAGAGAGAAGCAGACATACCTGCAGACAGATGTATGGACAGGTCTAGAGTCTGCTTGTCAATGTTGCCCCCTGCCCAGGCCAACCACCCTCCCCCTCACCCCTCCTCACCTCTCACCAAACATATTTTGGAGCTAAAACACACCATTGAATCGAGTAACAAGGCAATCCTTGTCCAGCGCCACCAAACCTCATCTGGACAGCCAGCAGGGAAGCCACTGTGCGTGTGTGTGTAAGCGCGTGTACAGTATACAGAAATGACCAGGAAAGGTTAAAATTATTTGCTGTTGCCTTTAAAGAGCAAGCTGGGGAGGCCACTCTATTGCACACACTTTCTTTTGCTCTTGCTCTTTTTCCCCTGCCCTGTGTTCTCTCTCCCTCTCTCTGGAGGCATGTGGCACTGGGCCATCTTCACCTTACATACGCACAAACACATTAAAAACACATATGCAATAACTGCCAGGCAAACTATAAGCAGTCAGTACAAACTCGCCTCAGCTGTGTGTGAGTCCATGTGAGCGTTCAGAGCAAAGGTGTGTTTAGAACAGAAGCAAAGAGGTTGAACACGAGGATCAGATAGTTGTCCTTTTACAATCAACACTTAAGCGGAGCTTGGCAGAGAATCTCCTCTCACTCCCACGTTTTGCCTCGCTGTAAACTGCAAATCTTTCAACACTCCTCTTATACCCCACATTAACTCCAGCTACCCCCCACCCCCAGCTTTTTAAAGCTCTTTGTCACGCACACACACACACACACACACACACATATTCACCCATGTCTCGGTGCTACCCATGGATAGATACACCCTGTCCTGATTCAACTCTTTCAATCACTTTTCTTCAGGAAGTCTGTTTTCACTGTTTTATCACTATGGCTACCTTCCCTGTTTTTCAGTGTGTCTTTTTAATAGTAAAGGAGTATATATGTTTATAACTGAAATGTAGTGATATATAAACAGTAATATCTAATCAAGACTGTTAAGTTTCCTGCACATACTTTTTCACTTTATGCACAAATAATCTTGTGGGGTTTTTTTCTTTGAGGTACTTAAATTACTGCTGTTTAAATGTTACCATAATCTAGTAGAAAACACTCTAGAACTGCTCAGGTGCAGCAAAAAAGTTTTTTATGTATTGATATAGTAATGTGTGAAAGTCTTGAGCCAGCCCTCATTATTTTATATTTTGCATGCAATGAGTCAGACATTTCTGTAAAAATTTAAAGTGGTCTCGATCAATAGTTCTCCAGCCTTTCTGAAGGAGATTGACTTCCTTTTCACTCATTTTCAGTCCAACATGGTCAGTACCTGACTATGTTGAGAGGATTTCATTAAGCCACTTATCCTCAATTTCAATAAATTTGAAATTGGAACTGAGAATCCTTCCAAATTATGGAGATAGAAACATATGGTCAGATTTTGATCCACCATGCAATACCATCTGGGAAGTATTGGAATGGCAATAGCTTAATTTTTCAGCATGACAATAATCCGAAACATACTGTCAGTGCAGTAAAACCATACCTGGATAGAAAACACACAGTGGAATATTATCAGTCATGCACTAGCATCCCCAGAGACCTCAACATTACTGAAGCAGTGTAGGATAATGTTGACAGAAGACAGAACAAAAAGGCAGCCACCGTCCAAAGAAGAGCTTTGAATGTCCTTCAAGACGCCTGGAGAACTATTCCTGAAGATCACTTAAAGAAATTACAAGAAACCGCGCCTAAGAGAGTTCAGGCTGTCCTGAAGAATAAAGGTGGTCATACCAATTTTTAGAATTTTAAACTCTTTTTTACCTCATACACTGTATTTCCATGTATTTTTGCACAATGTTCAATAAACTGCTGCAGCTTTTTCCCATTTTCCTAACAAAGAATAAAGAAATGGAGAGTGGCCCAAGACTTTTCCACAGTACTATATGTTTTCATAATCTTTTCATCTACTATATACAGCACAGTAAATCCAACATTTTTTCAGGTGTACTGTGAGATAAATCAATGGCATACATAACCTTGCACAGCCTTATTATCTAATGGCCCAGGCTGATTGGAAAATTGCAACTCTCAGGTCATGCAGGCCTAAAGACCGATCAATGTTGCCCTGATAGCTGCCGGTGCTTAGAGAAATATATGCATTCCCCGACCGCTTAGCAAGTGTTGCTGTTCCCACAGAGGGCGCTGCACTAAAAACCTCCTTGTGATTTCTTTGGAGACCAGCAGATTAGCACGGCCACCTTCAGTTTTCATGGTAGACTCCAATTCGTCTGTAAACACTCGCTAACTTATCATAGAGCACCAGTGAGATGCAAACCGGAAACAGCATCCGTTCCCCTTCAAAGTAAAAGTTGTACCTTTTGAAACATGTTGGTTTTGGTGGTAAGGCACAAATTCTACACTGAAGGTGAAGCTTCTCTGTTTCCAGTTTGCGGTAAATATACATATAGGAAAATGAACACACATGAAAATGGCAGGGAAGCTCAGCTAACCATATTAAACAGCTACACTGACATCAGGGAATTGTCTAATTATTATGGAAGTGGCTATTTCTATAAATACAGTTTCTGTTTATAGGTGACATCTGCAACAACAATAAATAACAAAATATGAGGTATACTCAAACCAACAAGCCCACAACTCGTGTTTTTTTATAACGTCTCAGTTTGTATACGGTTTATTTGTCCTAATAACAAGGTTCACTGAACCATAATCCTATTATATTTGCACTGCAAAGCTTTAACGCAGTTTCTGATATTGTACAGTCATCTGTGCTTTTACTGGCAATTATTGAGAAGATAAAAACCTTGCTGTATTATCTATGCATTTTAAATTATTTTAAAAACTCTCCATCATTATCCTATAAAAGAAAAAATACTGTATGTTAAGACTGGATGCCATTCAGAGTAAGAGCGCTCTGGCGACTGGAGCTGGTTGTGTCTCCCTGGAAATGTATGTGCGTCAGTGAGAGAATGTGGGCCTTCCCTCAAATAGATTTCAGAGCACATGTTTCTGCTTTAGAATCTGTCTCTCTCCCGCCTTTCCCCTCCTGTTTGACACAGATACTTTATATGGTGAAGAGATTATGAAAATGATTTGAACAAGAGAGCAACCTTAATCGTGATATAAAGCAGTGAAGTTAGCCTCGGATGAAACAATGTGCAAATATTTCAGTAAACCCATATTGCTGCTATGCAACTGAAAAAACACACACAGCCATAAAAAAATAAATAAAATAAATTTAAATACTACGCTGCTTATCGACGTACTTATGGTTGTTGTCATGTTGCACACAGCAAGTGTTTGTCAGCTGTATGCAACCCAACAAACAAAATGCTATTCCCCAAAATCCCCATCCCACTGAGACCCTGGCTAAAAGACAAACAACTTCTGTCAAAACACAAGGCCTCTGTGTGGAGCTGATCCAGAAGGATCATAATGGAGTTAAATTCATGTTAAAATCATCAAATATTATAAACTCCTTTGTATGGACAGCAGAAACCAACAGGCTTTAACGTAGTGGTGCATCAGCAGGAGAATTAATCCCATTCACTTTAGTGAAAAAAAATACTGAAATAAAGCCATGGAGCTGAGCCAATGCTATTTCCCAGCTTCCTGTTCAGCAGAGTGCCTGTCTTGCCTCTGGCTTGGCAGGCTGCACCAGCCTGCTTCATAAATACTGCACAACCAACGCTTGATGAAAACGCCCGCTTCTCTCAGGTACAACTGCACTCTGGAGAGCTTCATTTTCTACAGTATGGATAAACTGCGAGCGTCTGTGTCAAAGAGAGGCTCTGAGATAAAGGCTGCAACCTCAAAAATGTGCTTGATTTTTAATATAACCTCGTTTTGCTTCTGGAAATTTACCTATGTAATGTGTGTGGCTAAAACAAAAACCCAGTGCTAACCCCAGGTGGCTCTCCGGTGACCTGGTGGAAGTTTAAGAGGTTTAAGAGCAATCCAATTGCTTTGCATTTCTTTCTCTTTTTGTGGTGTACATCTGTGTCCGTGCGTCGGTCCTACAGATTGCACCCAGTGAGAAAAGGTTAAAAGAGGACGCGCTGTCCTCAGCATCTGGTCAGTTAAAAAATTTTTTGTTGTTTTTTTTTTTAACTCTCAGAATTCAATTTGTCACTATTCCTGTTTCAAACATGGTGACCAGAATGGGTAATGGAGCTCTTCTAATAGTACAGATAGTCCACTAACTCACCGTTCCCTAGATACCAATTAGCAGTGAACATCCCAGCATCACGAGTCAGACAGCTGATGTGGGAACAGCTTGACGTGAGAGAATGAAACTTGTGTGTTGGGACAATGTGGGTGAGTCCAGATTAGTAAACTCTGAAAGGTGTATTCCCTTTGCTATTTGGGGCACTTGGTGGCTCACCATCACCCACACTGAGTTCATCTCAGGTAAACACAAATTTTAGGCTTCTGTGAGACAAAATGCATCTATGGCAATTCAGTCTAACATGGATATATAGCTAATTATAATAATGTTTTATAATGCAAAAGTCAGGAAGGAAAAGTTCTTTTTAACAGGACATTAATGAATGTTTTGATTCTCATTAAAAACATCAAACAGTCTCAGTAAAATCCAAAATCACAGAAAACAGCGCATGTATATTTTTCTCTAGAAAGCAATATGAGGTGCGCTTCCTCTTCCACAGGACA
The DNA here is from genome assembly GCF_036321145.2 of Pelmatolapia mariae. Classification (NCBI taxonomy): domain Eukaryota; kingdom Metazoa; phylum Chordata; class Actinopteri; order Cichliformes; family Cichlidae; genus Pelmatolapia; species Pelmatolapia mariae. The sequence goes on from NC_086239.1 coordinate 19,659,568, forward strand.
AATATAAATAATAGAAAGCTACAAAGTGTGTACAAAGTACCAAAGTTTTTGTGTAGACATACAGAAAGCACCATCATCCACTGTGATTACACCACAAACCAAGCCATTTAACTGCTGCTGTTAAGCTTTTCTTTCTCCGCCATGTTTCCTTTCTCTCTCTATTCGTGAAATCTACAAATGAGATCAGGGTAAAGTTGAAGAAAAAGAGCAGCGTAATCAGGATTATGCTGCTTCTGTAGCTAAGCCATACATGGGTGACTGTGACACAAGCTCACCCACTCGGGATGATCACCGAATCCCCACTGTGAAAACACCAGCATGCCTCCCTATTACTATGCACCATGTGGTGACATTTTCAGTTGAAAATGAGTGGCTTCATATAACATTCATTTTATCTCAGCTTGCCGGTGCAGGACATAAGAACCAAAAAGAAGGAGGGGGGCAAAGACGGGCGAAGAACATTCAAACAAGGTAGCATCCATGAGTGTGAAGGGATGGATGTTTGGAGGTTGGAGCACTGTTCTAAGAAGAAGGCACCATCTGTGATATATTAAAAACTTAACATTACTTAACTTAGCAAGTATTAAGTTTTAATCACATTAAGTCACATTATATTTTATGTATGTTTTATTTAAATTTCCCTGTCTTAGTATATATATATATATATATATATATATATATATATATATATATATACGTGTGTGACTATAAACAATCACAAGCTGTGAGTCATTTTTCACAATCCCTTCTGCTGCCATAAAGATAATATGTGTAAAAAGTCTGACACGGCACCACGGGCCTGCAAGCTGGAGAAGCAGAGGCTTGCAAAAATATTTACATGTGACTTCACACCTATGCACGCGAATACAGACTCACACACACACAGGCACGCGGTAACTTGGCGTGATAAATACACCATCCATTTCCTTATCAGCAGCCCCAAACAGAGCACAGCACATATGATGACCAAATGAACAACGTCAGTGTAGGCTAAAGGTAAACATCGGTGTTTAAAGGGATGTACAGGATCGTGAAATTCAAAAGACCAAAGCACCAAAATACTAAATTAACAAGCATCTTGGGAAAACACAGATGTGGCCCTGCATGGAGCAAACAGGTCATCAAAACAAGTGTCTTCGGCCTATTCCGTTTTGGCCCAATGTTTAAAAAAAATGCATGTAAAGCTCTCACACATGCCATCAGAGAAAGAGGGGGACTCGAAAGTATTGCATGTCAGTGGTTGAAAGTTCCTAAGCAAATCAGTAACAAAACATCCAGTAAGGTCCGGTCCAAAGTTGCATCTTACCTGGTCCCGCGGAATGCAAGGCAGCGAAGTCCTGCGGTGGGACTTGCTGTTGCTCTGACTGTGAGCCATCATTTCCGAGGCCGCTATGGAGCTGGACCTCCGTCTCCTTTTGAAGACAGGGATGTCCTCCTCCTTCGCCCCGGTCACAGAGCCACAGCACCCCGTCCCGCTGGTCCCTGAGGCCGGCAAGAGCCGGTCAGCATACCTCGCAAGCAAAACCCCCAGCAGCCCCAGCAGGTAGGCCAGGTAGGGTCTCCAACTGGCCCGGACTCGACTCAGGGAGACAAGTGAGACGGCCCTGATGACGCTAATGAAGACGAGGATGGACACTCCCTGACCCAGCCGGACGACCAGCAGAGCCCCGCTGCCTAGGCAGCCGAGGACTACCAGGGTTGCGGGGAAGGACAGCAGCTGCTCCTCGGCGCCGCACAGGAGGGAATGCGCCGCGGCTTCGCCCAAGTGGCACACCGCTAACAGAAACAGCGCGGTGCGGATGAGTACTCCGCAGCGAATCAGATACAGCCCTACCCAGAAGAAGGCACATACGAGTGTAAAAGCGGGGGAGACGCAGTAACACACGCTCAAAAGCAGCTCGACAGCGCAGCCCGCCGCGAAATGAAGACCAGAGTCGGAGCCGCTGCTATTTCCGTTGGTCCTGCTGCCTGCATCCCAGTCGACCAATCTGAGCAGCAGAGCGAGAGTAACGGAGATGGAGGCAACGCAGACCGCAGACGACACTCCTCGGCAAGTCCATGTCACGGCGAGTCTGAGCCACGACGACTGGCACCCTGCGTCCTGGAACAGCGGGGTGACACATGTCTTCACGTAGCCGTTGCGCTCCAACGCCGCCCGGGGATATTTTTCAGGAGCGCTCCTTGATGAACCTCCGTCTGCCTCCAAGGCCATCGTTATCAGTCAAGCGGCAAAAAAGAGATAGATTTAGTCCCTGTGTGGGTGTTTTAGTTTGCACATACCACCAATAACTCTTTTTATTTTATTGTATTTCTGTGCACCAAAACTCAGGACCACCCCAACTCTAAAGTTTGCATGTTATTTAAAAAGCGCAAAACTGAGCGGTCTGCACAACTTTTCATTTAGTTTGGTGCTTCACGACGTCCCTGTTATATTTGTTCCACTATTGGGTTGACTGTGTTAGTCAAGCAGTGAACCAAAAAAAGAAAGAAAAAAAAAGGCAACCCCTGGCGTTTCACACATCTAGGCCACTACCCCAACTCCTCTACATGGTTTTTCTCTCTCCTTTCCTTCAACCTCTCCTCGTCTCTCTCTCTCTCCCCTCCCACTAGAAATTATCCCCCCTTTTTCCTTTTTTTTTGCCGCTCCGGTGATTCCTCCATCACGTTTTGGCTCTTCCCCTCCTCCGTGTGTTTCTGCTGTTCATTCTGCAGGCTGCGGTCTCGCCCTGGATGTGACTCAGTTCGCAGTGGATGGATGCCATGTTTATACGAAGATTTCCTGGCTTGTTCGGGAAGATGGAGCGGGTCATTACGAGAATTGACTATAACAATCCTCTTATACATTTTAGAAGTGCTGTGCACTGTAAATATGACAGAACACCAAAACGTGGATGTCGTGCTGTGCACACTGATACCATGCAGCTTTAAAAAATATCATTCATCAAGCTTTCAATCTTTCATGACTTAATTATTTATTTACCTTCGCTTTCATTGCTGTGCGCACTGTGTACCTCTAAAAACACGCAGTGAAATGAAAAGCACAGTCCCAAAAAAGAGAAGAATGCTTTCCTCTGTTAGTAATCTTGCGACCCATGTTTTTTTTCTTTTTTTTTCCGGATTAAAATCCTAAATCACATCATCCTGTGCCTCCTGTGTGGCAGACCGGGACAGGGCAAGTTAGCGGCCTTCACCTGTTTGGCCTACATTTTGTGAGAGGATTTAAAAGGAGACTGCATCTGCATAATGCTATTGTAATTCTCACATATCTTTCTGTAAAACTACTACATACATATACTACAACAACAACACTGACAAACTGGGGTTCTTTAAGATGTAAAGCAGTACAGATGTTACCGAAAGACAAAGTCATAAGCAGACAGTTAATAAACTGGGTGCAGTTTGTTTTGTGTGTAAATGCATCAGGAAAATATGAGGCCTATCCTTCCCCACATTGGTAGTTTGTGCTGTAACTTTGGAACGTTATTTCCACTGACACTGGTGTTACACAACATGGGTCGGTGCAATCAGTCAAGTGCAATCAGGGTATAAATCTTGGGTTTTAGTCATCCTATCGCAGTGCGCTGGGAAAATTTTGCCAGCACAAATTGTTCATCGGTATTTAAGCTGGTTAGTATGTCAGAACAAGAGATTAGATTGTTAAGTTTGGCTCCAGCTGTTTATTCTGGTGTTCCACAGTGGCCGTCAGTGTTACAGCTAAACTGAACTGGTCAAAGGAAGTCACCACGTACACTCCTTTCGTTTAACACGTACAAGTCTCCAGCTCGCAACCGTGTCAAAGAAAACGAATAAAAACTGTGATGTGTTCCTGTACAGGGTACAGTATGCTGGCCCCTGCAGGGGACACGCAATAAATCACATTTGGGAAAGGTAGCCATGATAATAACATTCCTCGTCCTTTCCTCTTGGAAACATTGTCCAGACACACTTCTCCAGGTATACTGAGGAAGTGTAGTAACAATGTCATCTATTACTGGTAAGTGTTGGAGGACAACTGGATGTGAGCATATGGTTTGGTTTTATTGAGTTATCTGCAGCATGGTTGCTTAATCAAACTCATGCATCCTGATATATATTTATACTGTCATTCATGTAACCTAAATATTCCACCCAGCGGTCTGACCTGTTTGAGCAGATGCACTTTCTTACAGAATGGTCCTATAAGGCTATGTTGTGCTGTGGAAATCATGAGAAGTCATGCTGGAAATAAAATGCCAAGAGTCCAAGAGACTTGGTTTTGGTAACACAACTCAGCTAACATACAAAAAATAAATCCGCACACATTTACCAAGTACATCTTACACTAAAAACGCCTCAAAAAGTCACGTTGACACAATTTAAGTATCAAAACTGTTTTTTCACCCTGTTCACATGGAAATATGTCAAATGACTCTTTGTGGATTATGGGCAGTTTTACATCTAAACAAGTAATATTTTGGAGTGCATGTAAAGCTAAAAGGGACCAATGTATGTTTGGCTTTTTGCCATCTAAAACATTTGCATTTATTAAGAGTGTGTCAGAGATCTCATTCATTGATTCAGCTCCTATTCTTCTCCGTATCAAGAAAGTGTTTTCAAGTTACTGTTAAGTGTCATTGTTTGTGTTTTGAGCAGATTCTGAAAGGCATTGTGTTTTTTTCTGAAATTAAACTTCTATGTTGCATTAATTAGTTCAGCTATGATCCGAAAAGTATTAATTAACATCTCATTTACATTTACATTACCACACTAATCTCTCATTATTTTTATATCTGTACCTTTGTCTGTCCTTAAGCCGTCTTTTGGTTGTTGTTGTTTTCATTATGTGTCTCCTTATTGTTAAATTCCTTATTCTATTTGTCTACTATTGTACTTTTTATGTAATTACATGAAAAAAGTACAATGTTGATATAAGTGTACTTTGTATGGCACTTTGTTCAGTTAAAGCTGTTTAAAAGTGATTATAGATCAATTTTACTTACTTACTTACTTTACTTACTTTATATCCTAAAAATTAAATTCAGAAATATATACCAGTTCATTGCAACTTTCTGTGGCGGTGGAAAAAACTATATATCAGTAGGAATTGTGAGCACATATTGTACTGAAAAACAAAGGGAAATTTAAAGCCACTGCAAATGATATGATGAGTCACAATGACGCTAGCTGTTTAACTTGGTTATAGATTAACAAAGACCTTTAGGTGCTATTTTTTTTTTAGGGGATTTGAAACATAAACCAGAACTAAGAGTGTCACGACCTCTGGTTTGTACATAAACCTTGTCTTACTGTTTGTGTTCCTGTATAAACTTCTGCATTTTAGACATTATACAGTGCGTTCCTGCTGTCATAACCTCTTTGCATATTGCAAAACAAACCTGTTGATTATGTTCCGACACACCGGGCTAGAAAGACATCACAGGGTAGATGAAAACCAAATGCAGTTGCTTGTGGAGAACCTGTGTGTGTGTGTGTGTGTGTGTGTGTGTGTGTGTGTGTGTGTCAGCGACTCCATGCCTCTGGGGTTGTGTACATGTGCAAATGTGAGGAGAGAGGACAGACTATGTTTCTGGAGGCTGTAAAGCAGTGAGATGACTGCTCTCTCTCACGTCTTTCCTCTGCCTCTCCATGTTTTGCTACCCCTCAAAAAATATTCTTTGAACGTGCTCCTTCGACACCGTAAAGCTTGGATGGACAAACTGCACCATTTCGATTACAGCACGCCTTCCAAAGACCCACGACTTACTCGCTCTAAACAAAGCCCACCAAATCAGCAGTGGCCCGAGGATGTCTTAGAAAAAGCTGGGTTTGATCGACAAAATGGTTCAGAAGCATGCAACTCTTATACAAGACCTTTATTACACTGGGAAAAAAAACACAGTGAGGTATAATGATTTTCTGTGTTTGTTTTTGTATCTGGAACAGAGGCATTAAAGCCGTGGATGTGCAGGAAGATTGCACATAGAGTACACATCTACAGTATATTAAGCACTGCTCTGGGCACAATTATTTTAATGCTCATTCTTCTTTTTTCAGAAATTGAGAGCTCATAAAAACCTGCATAAGCGCACAGTTCAAATACAGACCTGTTTTTTTTTGGGGGGGGGGGGGGGGTTACGGAATTTTTAAATTAAAAATGAAAAATCTAGTAGATATTTTTTTCAGCTGTTAGGTCACTGTATGGACTGTAAATGTAAATAAATGTAAAATAACAAAAGCCCCAAAGAATGCATCAAATGTTAACATTGACCTTTGTTTGTGTCATTTTAGCATCTACCAAACATCACTTTCCACACTTGCGGTGTCTAAATTTAGCTGAGACATCTACAATTATGTGGTCGTATCCTAAATGGCAAATAGTGTCAAATTGCTTGGTGGGATCATCACTAGCAAACTATGAAATTTATTCTGTTTTTAACTACATTCAGTGGAACTTCTTGGAACTGCTTTTCAACATAGGAAAATATGAACTTCCTGCTATGCACACATGCAAAATCCAAGCTTGCACCACACATACACATGCTCCTTGTTCCATCCACTCTGTTTACTGTTACCATATGATGGATTAAGATTTGTTTATGAGTTAGTGCAGCATAACATTTACCATATCCTGTTTGCTTCTTTCCAACAGTGGCCAGTTCTCACCACTAATGACCTGAAACATGCTGCTCAAATACCCGTGTCGTTATAAGTTTCTGTGTGTGTGGTAACAGAGAAGAGAAATTTATGAAATATGAGTTCAAATGTTTTTGTGCTTCACAAAGAGCAAAAAAAAAGAAATTCGCTATAATTCTCTCACAATAGCAGAAGAGCCATAGTAAGGTTTGCTTAGTCTCGTCTCTCCAAGTGCTCCCTGAGCTCATCAGGCGAGATCAGGAAACACAACCAAACCAGTCAGTCCCTGTTAGTCAAACTTGAAAGAATGTCTTTATTGGGCAGCGGGATGGCATTGCGTCAGCAGCGTGATAAGCTGTGCCTGCTAACCGTTCAGGAATCCATGGATAAAAAAAATGCTTATCAGGGCTGTGATAGCAGCCTTATAAGTGTGGGTGTGTGTATCTATGTATGTGTGTTACTTACAGGACAATTCTGGTTTATTTCAAAACGTGGCTGTTGTGTACATAGCATTGTGTCCAGGATTTCTACCTGTATTCCACCACTAGTCTCAGTTTAATTTATTTGTGTACAGTTCCTCCATTGCTGTGTGTTTACCACTTCTGCCTGACCTTCTCCTGCTGTGTTTGTCCAGCTTTCTACAAACCTTTGTGATCTGCTGGGATAACACACACACACACACACACACACACACACACACACACACACACACACACACACACACACACACAGACAAGATGTAGGGCTACTCATTCTGCTGTGCTTGAGAAATCCCACTAAAACTCAGTAAATAAATAAACCCTATATATAGAATAGTCTGCGACTGTATTACAGCTACGGTGCCATATTTTTTCATGTAACAACATGACACAGTTTTCCCAGCTTTTAACTGTAGAATTAAGTGCAAATGTATTGAGGGCCAGCCCTGCAGCTGGTTAGTGATTATTGCTGGTTATTGATTAGAATTGATTTTTTTTAAAAGCTGCAAATGCAAATGTTGGTCTTTGCAAACCTTTGATGCCCCCTCCAATAAATGTAATTTTTTTGAGCCTCTTTATCTTCCTTCATTGTTCTCACAATCACTTCTGCAGCCCTTTAGACAATGCCTCCTTATTGTAAAGCTCTTTTTTTTGTCCGTACCTTTGTTCAAATGGCACACAGCTGCCTGAGAAACATGTAACATTATCCCATTACTTTTGAACGCTTACGGTTTGGGTTACAGTGTGTTAAAAGGGCTTTATTTACCACACAACTCTTTGATTTTTTTTCCAAACAAAGGTTAATCCAGTTTCGGGTACAAAGCTCATTATGCCACCAAGATGTCCATCAGCCATCCTAGAGCAGTGAGCCAGCAACTGCACATACCGTGGATGTTAGTGTTTAATTCATATATTCAGTAATTCAGTACAAGAATAATATGCTGCATCTACTCAATGATTAATATGTAAATGAATATTTTGCATCTGTGGTGCAAAAAAAAACAAACAAAAAACTGTCTGGTCAATTGGGCTCATAAGACATGAAAAAAGAGGCAGGTGTGTGGGTGTGTGCAGAGGTGTATCAAAAGGCTGTGCGTTTGTGTGTATTTATGCGGACAACTCCTGGGGCCTCTTGTTGTCCTCAGGGTTAAGTATCCCATCAAATGAGAGTTGTTCTTTTGAACATTATGCTAATTGTCTATTTATACCTGTTTGCTATTCAAAATAATGTTTTGTTTGTTGTTGTTTGCTCCGCTGCAGCATATGTCGCTCTGTGTGGGCAGCTGGAAGAATAATTATCAGGTTTTACTCGCTAATGATGTGGTTTTCAGTGCACTCAGAGCAGCACATTATGATCAACCGAAAGCTTATCTCTTTCCAAAAGTCTTATATTAGACAAAGCAAGCAAAAAATATAGGCCGGTGAGGAGAAAAATAGGAGAAGGGACAACAATGTACTCTAATGGAATAAAAAAATGCTAAAGGGAGTACATGTGATGTATGCACATGTGAGTATAAACATGTGATGACTTCTGGCATAGTAGTTTGGGAAACTGGTATAAAGACTAAAGATAATGTGTCTGAAAACATTTAACTATCAATAGCTAGACAGACAGGCAGACAGCCCTTATTATCTTCATAAAAGATTTAGTAAGGTGCAAATATCCCCCCTTAAAGCTGAAATCATGGCTTGCAGTTGCAGTTCTTAAACATTTCCCGGCAAAGACAAATGCTCAAATGAAGATGTATTCAGGCAGACAGGACAAGACACTTGTACAATCGCATGCATGGCTGCACATGCATGAACTGTAACACCAGCACAGAAAGAAAAAGAGGGGGAAAAAAACACATGCGCACACACACACACACACACACACACACACACACACACACACACACACACACACAGAGACACAAAGATGTGGACACAGAGGCAAATACACCCACTAGGAACAAAACGGGGATGCAGCATCCATACAAACCACTCTTAGTCAGTTGAGGAGCAGGAAACTGTCTGGATGCTAGTCATCTGTCTTTCCATAACAGCTACTCTTATAGAGAGGTGGTATGTTGCTTCCAGGGAGGATTTGTTTGTTTGTGCTTTTATGTGTGTGTTTTGGCAGTGGCCATTTTTCATGCAACATTCATATCCACCGAGAGGGCTCAGACCTCCGGTCCCTGCTGATTTTACTGCAAGTGACAGAACAAGTCAATTTAGCACAGTTCTTGTTTCATTTTAACATCATGACCTCCCTTTATTTTGTCCCGGTTTGCAGACTCTGCAATGCAGATTTTGTGAATACTTGGACTTTGTTTTGTTCATTATGAGCTCTATCCCTACCACAGAAAGATACACATATTTACATTTATTTGGAGTACAAAAACTGTGAGGGCAGATTCCTGAATTATTACTGCTGCAAGCTTTATTACAACTGCTCATGTGGTGAGAGAAGTCCAGAACTCATATTATGAATAAAGGCAGAACACAAAGACAAATACCTGTGCGTCACCTCGTCTCAATCTCTCAGTAAATGCTAAGCCTCAAAGAGAAATCTATTTATCTTTACATCAAGCTGTTTGCTATGTATTGACTGGATTCAAGGGATCAGAATGCAAACTCCCTAGAGAATGGAGAGGGGTTAACAGTTTTACTATTGAAAGTATGGTCACAGAAAATACCAATAAAAGGCAGAATTAGATTTTCTTTAAAGTTGTCACTGTTGCTTTAAAACCAAGTGTGTGACTCTATCTATCTATCTATCTATCTATCTATCTATCTATCTATCTATCTATCTATCTATCTATCTTCCACCACTCCCTCTCCTCATCCACTGCCTTCAGCTGTTCTGGGGGTCTCCTCCTAGTTGAACATGCCCAAAAACAGGAGGCATCCTAATCAGTTGTCCAAATCACCTCAATGTGAAGGAGTAGCAGAGATATTCTGACCCCCCCGCCCCCAATTCAAAGGTGACCCAGACACATTTTGGAGGAAGCTCATTTCCACTGCTTGCATCAGCGATCTCATTCTTTTGGTCACTACCCAGAGCTAGCGAGACTAGGTGAGGGTAGGAGAGTAAATTGATGTCTTCACTTTCATACTCGCTTCTCTCACAACAGGACTAGTACACAGCATCCACATCACTACAGACACCCCACCAGTGCATCTGGCCTTCACCTACAGTCCACAAACAGATGTAGACTGTTTGGGCAAACTCAAGAGGATATCTGTGAAAGAATACAGAGCTGAGCATTTATAATGCAGGACTGTATTAGACAGATTTTTGCTTAGCATACAGTATGTCTGTGAAGGTTCTCAGTCATCCAGGTCATCGTAGTCAAAGGAGTTTGCAAAGAAAAGCGTCTGGACTTCTTTAAGTTGCTTGAAGACGTTTCACCTCTCATCCGAGAAGCTTCTTCAGTTCTAAGGTCAAATGGCCGAGAGTCCCAGATTTAAACCCAGTGGGAGTGTCCCCCCAAAGAGGGACAAAGGACCCCCTGGTGATCCTCTAATCACATGAGCCAAGGTGTGAAAGCGGGTGTGGGACCTAATCAGCCAGGGTTTCGGGTGAGCTCATTGTGAAACCTGGCCCCACCTTGTCATGTGAATTCCTGAGGTCAGATGGCCCAGGATGTGAGTGGGCATTAAGGCGTCTGGGGAGGGAACTCAAAACTGGATTATAGATGGCAGACAGTTGGTGTCGTAAACCACCGCCTCTGTTCAAAGATGGTCGCTCACAGTGGACATAGATGGGCGTTCATAAAGTCAGCAAAGAGGCACAGAAAAGAAGATCAGACACCAGCGAGGGAGGATATGAAAGACAGATGCAACAACGTTGTCATCCCCTATGTAGCCGGTGTATCAGAGAAACTCAGGAGAGTTTTCTCCAAGCACGACATCCCAGTGTACTTCAGACCCAGCAACACACTCAGACAGAAACTGGTTCACCCGAAAGACAAAACTCCAAAACACAGACTTAACAACGTGGTGTATGCTGTACAGTGCAGCGAGGAATGCCCAGACCTCTACATTGGAGAGACCAAACAGCCACTTCACAAGCGCATGGCACAACATAGAAGAGCCACCTCCACAGGACAAGACTCAGCAGTCCATCTGCATCTTAAGGATAAAGGTCACTCTTTCGAGGATGCCAACGTTCACATTTTGGACAGAGAGGACAGATGGTTTGAAAGAGGAGTGAAAAGAGGCCATCTATGTCCACTGTGAGCTGAAGAAGCTTCTCGGATGAGAGGTGAAATGTCTTCAAGCAACTTAAAGAAGTCCAGACGCTTTTCTTCGCAAACTCCTTTGACTTAGCATACAGTAAAACTGTTTGTAATCTTGTGAAATGCAAATACTTGCCAAGTTCAAATTACACAGGGAGATGCAGAAGTCATCAAAGCATCCGGTAACCTGGACAATGGCTGGTTTGAGGTGGGGCTGCTTGTATCAAACAGACATTATAGTATAGATTTACTGCTCCCCCCCCCCCCCCCCCATTTATTTACTTTTTATCAACATAAACAATAATAATTCAGTGACACTTTTGCCGCTCATCTTGTGAACTGATTTGAACCCTCAGGTAAGAACAGTTTTGAGTTTATCAGTCAGATATGATTTGGATCAGTCATGATAATCACATCAAAACATACAGGAAGCAGCTTATTTAATGCAATGACATGGATGTAGGTCAACATTTGTTAAAATTACAAGAATCCCCCTCTTTATGCAATGGATGCACCTGCACAGTATTCTGAAGAGTAAAATATAGTTTTCTTTTTGGGATTTTGATTATTCCCTATTCGCCGTACGGCACCGTACCAGATAATGCAAACATATTACGTTTGGCTCAAAGGATTCCAATTAAGGGTACACAGCATGTTCAGAACTTAAGAGCCAAAGGTCTTGCCAAACAAATTTGCTCTGGCATTAATATTCCTGTCGCTCTCCTCTTCAAACCATCTCAGATCACCTCATACATATCCATCGGCAGCCAGTGCACTTAGACAGAAATTCCTTGGCTCGGTGTAGTTAAAGCCTGGCAGTGCTTCCTATTTTTGTCTTACAGATGTTATGGGCAAGTTCCATTCCATCCAAAAGCCAAATGACAATTATTGCAACTTGCACAAACAGTAAAAGAGAAGGGGAATGTAAGCAATGTAAGCAATGATAACAGCAGCTGTTTTTATTTACTTTTTCATGTTTCAGTGCTAATTTCTTGATTGTAAATTTTCCTTCTTGTGGCTGTATATAATACAAAATATATGGAGCATAGAAACACACACTGATAAACACAGACATACACACACAAAGGGCAAATATCTGCACACCATGGAAAGCAAAAGATTACTCTGTTGGGTTTGTGTTTATACACTTGTTTCTTTAAATCCTCAGGACTACAGGAAAAAAAAGAAACACTCCGGTAAATGAGTAACACTCCCTGCTGCCTCACAGCAACCATCACAGTGGTACTGACTAAATGGCAAAGGACTGAAGCTGTGCTGAGCAGCTTTCAGGTCAAGCATAACTGTATGCTTTTCAGCTTTCATAAATAAAGACATTACAAAGTCAAACATTTCACTCCCCCGTGTGCTTCTTCCTGTGTCTCTCTAATGTGTCCCACTCTGCCATTTTTCTTAGTAAAGTAGTCTATGAAAAGAACAGCACGTCAGTGTTATGTAACAAAAAAAGCACCACCTGGCGATCTGACTCTTTCGCAAAATGCTAAAGTCACTCATGATATATTTAGCAGTTTATCCTAATCTGTGCATCATGTGTCCGAGTGCCTGAGCATACATGTGTGCTTCCACTAAAACCGGGATTTGTCTTACATGCATCTGGGAATAATGAATAGCGAGCAAAGGAACCGTTACACGCAGCTGTAAAGGCCTCATCACTCCACCCTGCCCCCTTTCTGCCTCTTCCTGCTTTCCAGACTGTCTGTTTCTTATCGTCTCAACACCTTCCCATAGGAGTCATGGACTCACAGCAACAGCGAGCCGGGGGAGGGTGAGAAAGCAAGAAAAAGGGTCGATGTAAATGCAGATTAATGCACAGTAAAATCCCAGGGAGTTACCCTCTACAGAGGGACGGCATTATTTATGGTCCTCATCTGAACTTTTTCAAAACAAGTTCCCATGTTAAATACATCAGTATTATTATACATGATGAAGCTGGCCTGTCTGTTATACATCATTTTTAACAGCGAGTTCCCAAAACTTTATATATTAGGGAAATTTTTTAAAAATAATTTATTACTAACATGATGTGGTCTGTTTCTTCATAGAAATATATGAGAAAAGAAAAGTCCAAACATCTGCACATTATGTCAACAATGTGAGAACAGTCTGGATAAGCTGGCACTCCATGTGTCCTGTCTTGAGAAGAACGGCTGGTTCGCATCAGTCTGTGTGGTTATAAATTTCCCACAGCCCCCAGAGGTATTTCTATAAGTTTGTGAATCTCACTTGCTGCTGTTCCCCGAGTTACTCTGAGCCTATAGCAGAATCATTACCCCTTACTATGAGGCCGTTTCGTGACCACACTCTTTGCAATAGCTGCTAAATTTCCTGGAAATCCATCAACAACCAGAAATCATAACCACATATAGCCAGCCACTTAAAACATCTCTGCCAAGTGGCTTTCAGCTATTTCACTGATTAAGTTTGTGGAGACGTAGCAACACTTCACGTCCCATCTTAGGGTATCCAGCATTGGTGATTCATGCCATGCTGAAAGGTCGTGCACAGTCACAAAACATTTCTCTTAAAACCCAGCCCCTGACTGTGGAAACCAATCAGTGCTGTTGAGTCTGTGGGTGGGTTTGCATTTTGCATGCATGTATTGTGTCTGTGCTCTACAGCGTCACTGTCGGTGCCTCGAGGATCAGCACACAGAAAATGGTGGGATTTCAAGGTCCTTATAAGGTTTCAGATTAACCAACACTCATTTGCAATTCACTTTTAAATGAACATGGGAGCATGGCTCCTTATTTCTACCTGCACGGGATCAATAAATTGTACCATTAACACTGTTGTTACTGTTGACACACTGAAAACAGTGCTATTTACATACTCTGTATATGCATGTTCATCAGCGGCCATGAATGATGTTAGTGCAAATCAGCGCACACGGCATGTTCCTGGTTGCAGTTTTGGATTTTCAAACTCGGGTTTCAGAGGTTATTAAAAGTTACAAAGGTTGAAATTTTATTTCCAAGCTCTCAAATTAGAGTAGTAGCTTTTGAATGTCTGATATCATTTTAGTTACCTACACCATATAAGTACATACTGAGAAGAAGAAGAAAATACAGATACTGTACTGTGGTCTTCACTGTTTTTCATGAGTAAGGAGGAGTGGCCACTTCATCACCACCCGTGTGTGTGTGTGTGTGTGTGTGTGTGTGTGTGTGTGTGTGTGTGTGTGTGTGTGTGTGTGTGTGTGTGTGTGTGTGTGTGTGTGTGTGCGTGTCTTGTGTGAGAGAGTGGGTTCTTTGTTGAGGTGAGAAACATGATAGGGCTAACTGGATTCCTTCATGGTCCTCGCTTCCCTCCATATGGTGATGTCTGTGTTTTGTGTGATTTCACGTGAATGTTAGTCAGGAGTGTGCATTTAAATATTCTTTATTTTATATTATTATTATTATTATACTTCTCAAATGTCCAAAATAGTGCCATATTTTAATGCTGTCATGGCTGTGTGCAAGCAGGCAGGGAGGAAGGACCCAAAATGCAGGACTCACTGAGCCAAAGTTGAACTCAAAATAAACAGCTTTATTGCAGGTTGCAGACTGAACAGAAGACTAACTATACTGGGGGAAAATAAACTAACAGGCAGGCAAAACAGGTAACGGAACACACAGCGAAATCTGAGGGTGGGCAGACGCTAACGACGCGACAGAGAGCAAAGGGAAACACAGGGCTTATATACACTGGGGAGTAATCAGGGAATGGGAAACAGGAGGGAGACACAGCTGGGAGAAATTAGACTAACGAGACAGGGGAGAAGTAAAACTGAACACACTGACCAAACTGAAACATCGATTTATAATACTCATCAAAACAGAATAGCTAAAGAATCAGACATAAATCATAATACAAAAAAAACCAAAACATAAGAAACAGAAAATGCTGGGTCAAAATGACCCAGAACCATGACAAATGCATATGAATTTTTCTATTAAAGGTTGTTTTAAACCTTTAATTTAGCAACAGCACATTTACAGAAGGAGACACGTTACATTCATATCATTTATTCTGCAAGAATTGAACTGTGTGGATTTATTTCAAGCTGATCCACCTGCTGTAGGTGGAAAGGTGTAGTGCATGTGGGTTGTGTTTTTGTATTAACAGTGACTGGAGAATTGCTGTATGCTCCTTCCGTCTGTCTACTCAATGGAAAGCTCCCTCATGCAGGCAGCTCTCATCTCATGCCAGCGTTGATGTCATAAATGGCCCCATTTCTGTGCCTCCTATTGGTCCGTTCAGCGTGACACAGCTCTTCTGGTTGACGTACAATTAGGAAATCCACGTCACTGTAGTAAGTGGTCTGATGTCTCCCCCACTCGCGCGTGCACCTTTCATCGTTTTCTTTATTCTTTACAGTCTTTTTGGTCACTCGCTGCGGTAAAAGGAAATGCCAAGTGAGCCATTTGCTAATTGGTTTAGTCAAAACCAGCCAGTGATGCACGTGGCTGCCAGACACATAAACAGACCTCAGTAGACCTGAACTCATTTGTTTGTTTGTGTCACTGTGTGTGGTGTATATGCATGTGTAGGTGTGGGTGTGGGTGGGTGTCAGGGTTTGCATCTACCTGATCCTGACTAAAAGGTTCATTGGATATTTCAATCCTTCTGTTGTCCTTAGATTTGAATGATTATAATAACTCAACTTTCAGTTTGAGGGGACAAATAGACCTTCAAAAAATTTACAGGAAAATGTAATTAAATCTGGTTTTATATAAAAACATAGCACCTTTCTTCAAAGCAGCATCCTTCCATTTCTTTTAAACAAAAAAAAGCATCATACAGAAATATATTACATTTGATCCAATGATGATGGAATCTACAAATGCAGTGGATTAAAGCTCCACCAGACTCTGGTGGACAGAATAAAGTCAGCATTTTCAGTACCTGAAAGACAAAGCATAGATCTACAATGGCAAAAAAAAATTTAAAGAGTAGTTTATGGTAATTACTAGAGAATAAAAAGCAATGGAAGCACTTTATAATACAGCTCTGTAATAAAGGGTTAATAGTAGGGTAACAAGGGGAAACAAAAGGGTAATAATCTGGTCATTTCTAAGTTATTACTATACAATTACCAAAGTAATAACTATGTAATATCCAAGTAATTCTTTGGCTGGTGTTTGTTCTGTTGTCCACCAAGCTGATACCACACTGCCAATAATGAGTTCTGTTTTATGTTTTGACTGCACTACACTGTCAATCAGATGTTTTACAGATGGTATTGTAGGGTGGATCAAAATTTGATTTGGATGTTTCTGTGTTTATAAGTCCAACAATTTTAACAAGATGCCCAACACCACTGGCTGAAATGCAGTCCCAATCCATGACAGAGCCCCTACTACATTTCACACATGGCTAAAGACACTCACTGTTGTGACAGTCTGAACCAAAAAACATTAGAAAAATGTAGATTTGTCCCTCCATAAGACCTGTTGCCACTGATTTTCAGTTATTTTCTTGTGTCTCAGCATTTTCTCCCTACTGAGTTCCTTAAGAACAGCTTCTCTCCCACTGAGACAATTTCTAATGATGGTTTGGTGAACAGTAGATGGACTGAAACTGAAAATCAACTGAAAGGTCAAATGATTCAGGTCGGTGCTAAGTGGCTTAATGCACAAATATTCTTTTGAGAAAAAATCAGGTATAAGGAGTCGACTCAAAATGAGTGAAAACTAATGTCCAGAGAAAGATTGTCAGAAAGCCTGAGAAATATTGCTCAACACCACTTAAAAAAAAAAAAGTCTGGCAAAAGTCTTTCGTGCAATATTGTGTTGGCATATAAATATATAGGCGAAAACCACACTGACCATGTCACTCAGTCCGTGTGTCAGGTAGCAGCTATATTTTGAATGCCAAAGCACATCTTGCAGTTGCATTGTTTTGTTGCAGTTTGCATGATATGAGACGAACACGAATGAGGGACCAATAGCCTGCAAACTGTAGTCTGCATAAAAATGAAGGGAGCACTATCCATCCACTTTGCAACCACTTATGCAATTTGGGGTCATATCGGTGAGGCCATTCCAGTTGTCCTAAGGCATGAGGCAGAATAAACTGTGGACATGTCACCATTATTGAGGGGCAATAGTTTGTATTTTGCTTTTTTCTTAGGGATCAAATAATCTCCTAATATACTCTGACTGATTGCCAGCGGGGAAGACACTGTGGATATTTTTAGAGTGCTAACATACACATAAATAGACGTTACCTTCATTTTACAACATTTCTGAAAATGTGCACTTAGTGCTTCATGACGTCTTCCCTCTGGCTGACTCTTTTTATTCACAGTGAAAAAGGTACACAGAAGAACCTAGACATACACATATTTTACATAGTTATAATCATCAACTCAGAGTTAAATCTTGATACTGTTTCCCAGATAGTCAGGCCGTTAATGCGTCCTTGATGCTGGTTAAAATCAAAAGGTCAGGGGAAAATGTATGACTGAATCACTGGTGTGGACAGCGTTCACACTGTGAGTTACTAAACTAGCCACATGATGGCACTGTTGGAATCACTGCAAAATATTTCGGTGCCAGGATTACCCTACTAGGTGGATTTTTTTGCGTATGTACAACTGTATAAACACAACAGTTATTAAAAAAAAAGAAAAAAAAAGATCATGGCCAAATAACTGAATCCTTATAGAGAGAGTAGATAAGTAAAAAGAAATGAAGAAAGACAATATGTCATGTGCACACAAATATAGAGGGCAAAAAGAAATGAGTGTATTAAATATCCTTAATGTGGAGGAAAAGCACTAGTTTCAGTTTGCTTCCAGACTCTCGCTGTCTCAGCCACAGTAAAAGTTATGAGCTGCCCCAAGGCTACCCACAGCTGGAAATGAAAAGAATAAGGCCTCCCCCTAATGGCAAGCAGAGCAAATATCAAATGCTTTGCTATATTCCTGCAGACGTATAGTATTGACACTGTGACAATAGCTTCTATCATCCACTAGCTGATGCTAGAGGACAAAAGATTCACAGGTCATCCGAAAAAAGTATGCATCAATTACTGACAGTTTCTATTGTAGAACTTTTGCAGCCCTTTGGTTATTAAGATCATATATAACATCTAGGTTCTCCACATCTGAACACTACATCTAGTGTAGCTTCTTTCACGGAGTGTCAGACAGCAATAATAAGAGTTTGTTGTTGTTTAAGTGGATTGTCCCTGTTTGGGTCCCAACAAAACAGGGTTGTAACACATTTTTATGGTGGCTCATTACTAAAAAGCTCTGAAATAAAACCTTTCAAAATGCCAAAACTGAGACAGTTGTAAGTACAAAAAGAGGCTCTATATGCAGGCGTATATAATGCCCCCAGAACAGCCACAGTCTCTCAGATAACAGATTTAAAACTGGTTAATGGATTTTTTTTTTTCATAGGTAGCAAACATTTACTTCTGTAAACAGTTTAATTCAGATCTATTCAGGTTTGTTGGATATATTTAGTCTATAAAAAAATCTTTACTGCTCATCATTAGTGGTTGTTTTTTTTTTTAACCCTTTTAACTAAGTATACTTTACCACCACTTATCTAAATTGCCATGTTCTCTACAGAGAACCAAGAGTGTTTTCTGTCACATGCATACTAATGTAAATTTCTGTTTTTGAGCACTCCCTTCTGGGTGTAAGAACTTAATCAAACTGTTGCCGTAGCAACAAATAGGCAATCTTTCCATTCCACACAGTTAACTCTGTGTGTGTGTGTTTGTATGTTCAGTGTCCAGATCAATGAGTGCCCCCATTGCCCTCACTCGTTCCCTGTCGTTCGGCAGACAGCAGTGCAATCTCCACCTCCGCAAAATCCCACTCAAATACACACGTACACGCACAAACTAAAAGCAACCAGGAAGAACACATTTATACCACGAGCACCTAGATAGATGGCTTAGATAGACATCGTAATTGCACAGTAATCTTCATCTGCCTTCTATTTGTCATAGCCGAGGCAGGTGGCACAGACTATTTGTAACTGTAATTGTAATTGCTTGTTTAGTTGCAGATGGGATTGTTTCTCCTCCCTCGAGTCCTTCAGTGCAGTCCACCTGCTCTCACTGCCGCCCAGGGACACTAATGAAGTTACGCCAACCCTCACTGAAGCTCTTAAAAGCCTCGTGGCAGGGCAAAGTGCTCCCCATTGCTTTCCCTTTGCCCTCTCTTACCTCAGTAAAAAGCCTGTCATTTCGTATCAGCCAAAAGTCGCTGCGACCGTGCTTATGCTGTTCAGGCACTAACAGCTCAGTTTGCTTGTTTCTTTTTCTCTTTTTCTGAAATTCTTTGCTGCTGTTTCTTTCCTGAGGCTTTGCTCTTCTATTCTACTCTATTGCACTACATTTGAGGGTTTCGCTCTTTATATCACCCTCCACCAGTGTGATTGATGCACTACGCTGCTGGGAGATCTGAGCTGGGGATGCATTTGTCTACCATAAATGGTTGTGTCAGCTACAAAGTGTGAGGGCTTTTGCTGTTTTGGTTATCTGAATTCTACACTGTTTGATAGTTCTGTGTTTGGACCTTGTTAGAGCCACAATCTTGGTGTTAGATTTGTGCTCTTACATAGTTCTGCTATGGAATATTTGAATTGTACCTTTTTCATAAAACAAGCAAAGTTGCTGCTTTTAAAAGCTTATAAAAAGCTTAATTGGGATATATGTTTCAGAGGTTTCAATTTCTGCCTGAAGATAGCAGCTTTAAACCACATTTTGATGTGAAAGAGCACTTTGAAAAATCATTCAAGCATCCCCCCGGTTCTTTGCATGAAAGCTGCAATATAGTCCCTCGATGCTCTTATTACTCTGCAGATGCTGTTAACCAAATTTTACTCTTCCAGCATCCTGGTTTTGTTGAATATATTTGCAATGGAAATGAGTTTCTAAAGTAAGCAGTTGACTAAAATATTAAAAAAGAACAAGAGCAACAGAGTCGTCATTGTTGGAGATGAGATATTCAAAACGGGAAAAGAATGAAAACATCCCTAAACTTGTTTGCTTTTCATATTCTTGCACTTGTTATTGCCGGGATAACAGACAGGAGGGGAGGGGTCCAGTCCTTCCTCCCTGACATGCAAAGAAAAAAAGAAAAAAAAGAATTAATGGATGCCAGTTCAGAACGTCCATTAGTTTTTACAATCTATGGCTCATACTACACCTATCTCTCTTCTAAATTACTGGCCCTTATCATGCTGCAGGAGAGAGGATGTTTGGGCTATTGCCCATGGCACATAGAGCTTTTAGTAAACTGTGGCTCCTTTCCAGTCCCCCCCCCCAGCATTATCATGAGACGTGTAGCACTAACAACAGGGTTGATTTAGCCACATCAGCACAGACAGATAGGTTTGCTTTTGCAACTGATCTGATTCAACACTTGGATTTGTCTTGGCTGAGCCTTTTTAAATGAATGAAAATAAACAGTAAAGTGTGTCTGTGAAATTGTGTTATTTATTTGAGGAGAGCCAGACCTGCTCGAGTCTCTAGTACGAAGCTCGTGCTCAGTCCGCATGGCATTTTGTTCTTGATTATGACTTATGGCTGCCTTTTTAAATGGGTACAGGAAAAAACTGTATGATATTTATGCAGGCTTTTATGTAACATGATACAGAATCGATGTGAAATTTCTAAGACATCTTATCTGAAAAAAAAATGCTATTTTCAGTTGAGTATGTTCAAATAGGACCTAACTATTCTTTCCGAGTTTGTTTTTATCATCTGTGCTAAAAGGGCAGTTAATGTATTCATGTGTATTTATGTGACAGTGTGTATGAACGTTTGTATTCATCAATATGTGAATTTGCTGTGATTTCGGTACACTGTAAGCTTCAGTATATTAATGAACACCTGTTTTTTGCATTGCATGTTTGTAACTGGAACACCGAAACATGAATATGTGTTTCCATTTTAGCAAATGTGAGTGTGTAACTGAGTATGAGGTTTCCAGACTCTGTGACCCTCCCCCCCCACGTTTCTCATTAGCTCTGTGTTTCTTTTCTTCACTTTCCCTCTCTCACACACACTACAGCTGACTTCACTTTCTATTTTGGGAAACCTGATCCTGTCAGCCAGCGCTCACTCTCTCCCTTTGATGCTGCAAAGTGCATCGGTCTGATGTAAAAGTCTCTTAATTACTTCCTTTAAGACAGCAGAGGTATTTAAAAAAATGACAGTTCAAGAACAGAAGTTCCTCAAGACACACCTATGTAATGCCTAATTCTTGTATCATGCTACAAAAAAAAGATATATTCATAAGCACAAAAACTACCCAGTAAAATTTATTTTTGTTTTGGCTAATTTTAGCAACCAGATACTGCATATTCTTTGTAACACATCTTTTTAACTACATTATGTACAGCATGACTCATCACTGCTATGGGTGCATATGACAGTTTATAGCTTATAGGTTTTAGCCCTTTCTTCTTTCTTTTTTTTTTTTTTTTTGGTCGGTGGAATAAAAGAAAAATTGAACACATTTTTATAAGAATAAAAATGTGTTCAGACATTTCCCACAGCTGATCTTTGACTTGAAAGCCAGCTATACAAAACATGATATCTATTTAAATCTACAATACACTGAGAGACAAAAAAAACTGTAGTGCAAGAAGTGTCTTTTTTCAGAGCACTCTGTTTAGTCTCCCATCTCTAATTCAATTTCCTCTTGCTTTTTTTCTCCTCCTCTTCCTCCTTCTTCATTCCCTGCCAGGGGGCTCCTCTGTGGCAAAACTCAGCCAGAAGTTTATCCATCAGCTGTAAGAGTTCTGTACAGTACCGCTTTCTTATGCAAGGACTACAAAAAAACAGGCAAAGTAAACTTTTATTTCCCTCGATTGCCAAATGCTGCGCAGTTTTAATTTCACTCCTTCAGCAGAAAACATGTCAGGAAGAAACACTGAAACGTCCCGACTTGTAGAGAACTTCATTTCATGCACTGCAGATCAGTTATACCACATTTTCCTTTCTTCTACCGAGATTTCTATGCTAATAAATATAGATCCATAAATTAAAGAATGGTCTTCGACTAAAATGCAGGAGATTTGAGACGTCCACACTTGAGGTTTCGTCCTGTGGCGGGGTGTGGTTGGTGGGTCAGCTGCAGGGGATGGGTGGAGCAGTTGTTTCAGGGAGCTAGGGGAGGCTGGAGGCCAGAGCTGACCCTCATTATTTCCATCATGTCTCCTCTATTTCAGTAGCGCCCTGGGATTTGGAGGAGTGGAAGTAGACAGAGCTATAGCAAGAGGGACAGAGTGTACAGGAGCGAAAGCTCGAGTAGTCGGAAAGCAACCCCCAACCAGTTTTTGTGCACAAAGCACTGTCAATAAAGTGTCACATGTTGTGTAACACTGAGTGTAACAGGTCATATGTTCACACCTCTGTTTGACTTTGTTCCTCTGGACTCCAAATTTAAAAGTTTTACCCAAATCAGGAAGTTCTGAAGAGTCTGTTGCAGCATCAAGAGTTTGAACAATTAATCTTTTTCCCTTCTATTATCAGCATGCCGTCATTGAAACGAGATTTAGCTTTAAAATAAAAGTTACAGCTTTTGAAACACAATGGTTCTAACAGTTAGTTTCAGCTTTTACTTTGAAGGTGAATGTCATGTTTCTCATTTGTTCACAGTTTCATTACTACTTTAGTTGGCAGGCGGATGCTGACAAATCAGTGTTTCCATGCAAACTATGGGTGAACGTGGCAATCCACTATCACAAACTAAAGCACCAGTTGACCAATTCCACCTGGGAGGTGACAGCCAACAGAACACTAAGGCTTCATTATAAAGCTGTGGTTAGTGCTGTGCAAAACTGAAAACTTTGGTATCTGTCCGGTATTAAGTAAATACAGCACCAGTACCACCAGTGCCGATACCAAGACCAATACTGACAGATTTCACTAATAATTAAATTAATTTAAGGATGCTCATGTAGGGAACATCAGTGTGTAATGACTTATGAGAGGACTCATCATCGATTTTGGAAATTCTGAACACATTTTAATGACTTCTAAAACACTTTGATTTTTATTTTCCACAATACTCAGTTAACACAATAAAACACAACTTTTAGCATTTCATGTTTTGAAACTGAGTATTTTGGAGAACTGAAATGTAAATTTGCTTGTCACTAAAGAATTTAAAACCAACTTTTCGTATTTAATGAAGAAAATAATTCTATTATAGTTATTATTATAGTCGTTAAAAAACCTTTCATGCTTCGTGGACGTCGTCAAGTATCTCTCTGTTTGTTTTTTCAATAGTTTTAGTAAATTTATCATCTCGTGATCAGGTGGTCCTTTCCTTATATTTTCTCTTTTTTTTTTTTAAGTGACAGCATGTCTTAGAAGTGTCTGACATTTTTATTCTCTTCGAAAATTACACTTTTCATATTAACTGCTAAAAAAAACCAACAAAAACAAACCCACGTTATTGTTCCAGGACATTGAAACCTTACTTTTACTCACAGCCATGAACAAAAGCTACTTATAAAAAAATTCTATTACTTGTGCAGTCCAGTGTTTAACAGGTATACCTTTTATGGAGGCGTGGAAGTTGATGGCAGGGCCTCAGGAATTCCCCCCGCCTCGGTCAGACTTCCAGCCCTGGCAGGACTCTGCCAGGGCAAGGGAAATTAACTTTTAATTAAAGTTGCAATACACAAATGTGAGAAGCAGACAAAGTACAAAGCAGGCAAAATACTCTTCAGATTGTCACCCCGTCAGAGAGTACTTCCATGGACTTTAAGGGGGGGGGTAGCTTTATTTTTGGAAAAAACAAGCAAAAAAAATGTATGGAGAAAGTCAGGCACTTTATTTAGTAGACCTTACTAGTACTACGCTGGACCCCAAACATTCCTCAGAGATTTTGATCCATATTGACATGATAGCATCACACAGTTGCAAGTTTATCGGCTGCACATGTAAATTTCCAATTCTACCAGTTTGCAAAGATGCTCTGTTGGACTGAGATCTGCTAACTGTGGAGGACAGTGAACTCCATCCATCCATCCATCCATTTTTTCTGCTTATCTAAGCAGAAGAAAATTTAAGGTCTCCTTTGCTTATCTAAGCAGGGCGAGAGATAGGATACACCATGGAAAGGTTGCCAGTCTTCAATTGTCCAGTTTAGGTGAGCCTGTTCAAATTGTGGCCTCAGTTACTTGTGATAGTTGGTGTGGCCTTCTGCTGCTGGTACAGCCCATCTGCTTCATGGTGTGATGGTCTTCTGCATGCCTTAGTTGTAATGATCCAGTGAACTGCTGCTCACTGGATATCGTCTCTTTTTCAGGTCATTCACATTTGAGCTAGATCAACAATTTCTGAAATCATCTTTCTTCCCCATTATGATGTTCAGCTTGAACTTCAGTAGGCTGCCTTGTGATTGGCTAACTAGCATGTGTACCTAATGAAGTGGCCAGTTAGTCTATTTCCTCTCTTAAAGGGCAGCATCCTTTATTGGTTCAGGTTATCTCAGTTAAAGAAGAAATGCTCTAGTTAGATCTGTCAGTAGTGAATCTCAGACCATCCAGCAAAATACATTTAGTTATTATTTTCCTTTATGCTTCAAATCGCATCTCTCTCACGTGAATGTGGATCCGGTCAGTCTTGGAGGTTTTTTATTTTGTTTGAATGTTGGCTGCAAAGTGGCCATGGTCTATTGTTATTTCTTTTTATCACGTCATTGCTGAGGTGGGATGGGCTCATTTGACTATTGTTGTCTGCGACTTGGGTAAAGGCCATTTTCTGAATGCATTCATCCTTTCATGTTGAACTTCCTTCCTGCCATTCACTGTTGATGTCACTGGTGCTATTTCAAGAGAACATCACAATCATCGCTGTTTAACTGACTGCAAGTCTCTAAATAACGTGAGACTGTACTCTCTAAGTGTGAATTTGAAGTGGCAGAGAACAATCAGGAACAAAAATAAGACTTTTTTTTATAGCTTTTGAAAATGTTTGAACGACTGCAACAGTGAAGTGAAAGGCATCTGAGTCTTCCACTCTTATTCACGGCTCGATGTTCTGACTAATGGGTAAATGTTGCAGTAAGTAAAATCCAGTGTCATGTTGCAGGAAAGCTGCACACGCTTTTATCCTGCACTTTATTCACCTTCAGAGTCTGTCAACATGCTCTTATCTTAGCACCGTGTTTGCACTAGTAGCTGTCAACAAATCATAAAAAAACGGTAAATCAAGTTCCCAGGTTTCAGGAATTGGTGACTACCACGTTGTTGTTGATCTGCAGTTAAGGTTGAAGGCTGAAGAAATAAAAATGAATGTTTACTATATTTCTATTTATTTTATACATTGTATAAATCCCAAATTTGTTTCTAAATTCAAACAGAACAGAGGTTATTGTACTTGGCAATAAAAAAATCATAAAAGCATTACCTTGGCCTCCAGCACTACTTTGAGGAATTTTTGAGTAATTTCTAGCCAATACGTGTCCTTCAACACACACATTAAGCAAATATCTATGAATGCTTTCCTTTGTGTGCACAGTCCTGCTAAAGTTAGAAACAAACTGTCTCAGAGCGATGCTGAAAAATACTTCATGCATTTGCTGGACTACTGTATTTCATTATTATCAGGTTGTTCTAAAAGCTGCCTGAAAAGCCTCCGTGTGATCTAACACATCAATAATAAAACTAACACCAGCTAGAAAGATCATATATTTTTCCTATATTGGCTTCTCTTTGCTGGCTCCCTGTTAAATCCAGAATTGAATTTAAATTCTTCTTTTCACATACAAAGTCAGATCAGGCCCCGTCAGATCATAAAAGCCTTGTGGTGTCCTGTTATTTTATTAGAGCACTTCACTCTCAGACTGCAGGCTTACTTGTTTTTCTTAGAGTTTCTAAAAAGCAGAATAAGAGTGGTGCAGAACCTTCAGCTATCTGGCCCCTCTCCTGTGCAACTACCTCTCAGTCTGGAGTGATCACCTCTTATTTATGCTGCTACAGCCTCTTTCCCCCAAACCAGTCTCAGCAGATGGCTGCCCCTCCCTGAGCCTGCCAGTAGGAATATTCTTGTTAAATAGGAGCTTTTCGTTCCCACTATTAGGAGCTGCTTGCTCTCTAACATTTTGGGGTCCTTACCTTGCAATGTAAAACACCTTGAGGTAACTGTTGTTGCAAACCGGCAAAATCATCTCCAACTTCTTTCATGACATTAATCTTCCTAAATATATATTTCTCTCACTCAGGCAGGACAAATAACAATGTCAATAAACCTTCTCGCAACTTGTAAAATACAGTATGCAGAAAGCATGGGAGGTTCAGTGTACTGGGACATATACTTTATGTGCAGCCTTGACTGTCAAGGAACAGGCAGAATCAAGTAATCCTCTTTGTGATTTATAACCTTCAACATTATGTCATGTGATGCATGATTTCAGAAGGCTGTAATACTAGAATCTCAATCATAATAAAGTTTTGCTAGTCATTGTAAATCTTAAATGTTTAACCAAAGTAAAATGTTGGACTTTGCAGTTTAAATCCCAAGAAATTCTTTTATGGAAAAGAATGAAGAAAGAACCTGGAAGAAAATCTCGCCATTATCTTTCTTGGGTTTGTGTATAAATATAACAGTTCAGTGACTGTAATTAACAGTTATGTGCACTGACTTCACCCCGCAAGAGTTGGGGCAAGAGCTCATCACACAAGCAGCTATGTGAAGGCTATAAGTAAGTGTGTGTGTTTGTGTGTGTGTGAGGTCACGGAAATGAGCAGTACACTTGAAGGAAACTTAGATAAAGAAAACTTTCTTGCACTTGAATGAAAATGTTATGCTTGCATTTAGCAATAAATTCAACAAAAACAGGGCGGTGTTTCCTAGAATGAAGCTCTTTCTGTGACTGGCAAAGAAATGAGGGAAGAAGAAGGTGGGTAATAATATGCACCCGTACGGTAACTGAAGCACCCCGGCCATTAGCAGAGTTGACAGGCTGACCCTTGGAAAGCAGCATGACCTTCTGAGTCTGCCTCTAGCAGTAATAACACGGCCCAGTCTCATGGGGAGTTGTGAAATAGTCACAAAATGTGATTCATTTGTTCGTGTGCATGGAGATGCATTGTCCTTTGTTATTCCTGACAGATAGGACTACTTTAAGGCTCATGTATTTTAACTGGAAGTATGTATCATGCCAGCGCCTTTTGAATTTCCTATGAAGAGATTTCTTCTTACTGTAACCATTTAGTTTTGGCCACCCTTTAGTTTCAAATCTTGTTTTGAAGCACTTTTTTTTAGCCACAAGTGGGTGAGGGCATACAAATACAGAAAACTGCTAATTAGTGCTCAGTAACATCCAAGACGTCCCAGAATTTAACTAAACAAAACTGGAGCATAGACTTCCTGGATAGGCTTCTATTAAAATTAAACACACAAGAACCTTTTATCCATCAGGCAGCGGTCACATTTTGTTTATCCATCCATCTGTCCGAACCTCTTCTATTTTATACATTTGAGGGTCACAGAGGGGCCGTGGAGCCTTGTTTCACCCCGTATTAATAGGGTGAAATGCAGGGTACACCATGGACAGGTCATCAGTCTGTCATAGGGCTAACACAGAGAGACAGACAATTAGTCACGCTCACATTCACACCTATAGCCAATTGGGAACTGCCAATTAACCTAACCCCGGTGAATCTGAGTCCAGTGCACCATCATGCTGCCTGTCACTAAATACGCACAAAAACATCACATATGGAAGAACACATGCTGCACATCATTTCTATCTATGCATGACATGATGTGCCGATAACGTGACTCACTGAGCACTTGGCATGGCTTCTGCACATGTACGCAGCAGTAACATGATTAAAGGCAGAATATAACACCTGCTTGCACAAAAAGGAAAGGTCAGCAATGAATGTAATTTGTTATCCACGTTGACTTAACAACTGGTAGTCAAACATGATGGATCATGCTATAGCGGCATAACAAATCAGGGGAATACTTCTCGTGACTGATAAGACCCAATCAAGGAGCAAAAGAGGGTCTCTGTCATCTTTCCAAAAAGTCTGATTTTATTGCTTTCAAACTGAAAATTGTGGGGCAGCAAACTTTTCAACAGTTACTGGATGCTAAAATGCAGAACTGTGAATTTTACCAAATGAAGTCTTATCAGTGTGGATTTAGTCTGCATGGTTCAAAGAGAGTGTCAGTCCATGCTAAGGATAAACAAAATAGCCTGAATTACTGCAGCAGCTCAAGTGTAACTGGATGATATAATGATAGCATGAACAGCTGGGACAAGCTTTCAACTATTCAGTTCTTTGAAGAGTGAATGAGCATTGTTGTCCTTACATATTGTTCTATTAGCCACAAGGATGGCCATTAGCCTTCATTTTGACCTTTACATTCTCTATTGTAATTAATAATAAATAGAAATCAGTCAACAGCTTGTTTTTTAAGATTTGGCCATGACATCAGCATGTCAACCTACACATTTCACAATGTGCTCTCATGACTCACCAACTTGCAAAAAAAAGAAGAAAAAAATGAATTCCCAATTTCACATGGCCTTGATTACTGAAGCTTGTGTCATTAAGGAGATCACTCTGGATTATAAACAATGACAGCGAGAACAAAAACAGATATCGTCAGAGCTGTAACACAACTATCAGTAAAAGGTCAAGAACAGACACCTGATTTCTTTCTACACATGTCCAACAAGAAATAGTGTTGCTTAAACTGCAGGAACTTTCCGTTTTAAAGTGCAGACGATTCCTTTAATCCTCTGTGTAATTCTGGTAGCATTTGAATTATTTGCACAATGGCTGAAAGATTCGTAATTAACTGATAAGACTCACTGGGAGAGTTACAGCTCATGAGGAACTCATAGACAAAGTGATGCCGTATCCTTATTTGCAAACTAAATAAACAAAAGAATGAATGAATGATCTGAGTCAATGTTTGAGTTTTATTATATATCTCTGCCAAGTAGAGGTTTGGTGGGTGGCCAATGACGTACCAAAGCTAACCAATTAAACATGCATGCTGTGTTCCATTTAGCTCAGAAGTGAGATGACAGAGTTGGGAGTGATACCACTCTGGAGTTAAAATAAAACAGACGTTGTTTTGGTTCTTACTAGAACAACATTCATTCATCCATCACTTGCAACACAAAGAAATTCTTGGTCTGATTTTTGTTTTGGGGGGTTTCTTGCCTTAAAAAACAAACAAACAAAAAGCTTATCCTAGCCCTATGGTTTCTAGGATTGGCTCCAGTCCCTCTGTGACCCTGAACTGTATAAGCGTAAGAGAATGGATGGAATGAAAAAAAAAAGACATGCATGCTCATGGAAAGAGCCTGGTCGGTGCTTAGTGCCGGGCTTATTGAGCAGATCATAAATACACAACAGTCACAGCACAGATTACAATGTTTACAGTGGTGCTAATGTTTACGTGCATTGTTGCCATCTTGGATTGCAGTATGTGATGAAGTTGGGCTGGGTCAGACTTCTCCAACTGGAAATTTGGGTGTCTGGGTTGAAAATTCCCACTTCAAATAAAATGTAGTGTTATTCTCTACATAACCTCTGCTCTTTAAGTGAACAGCTCACATGTACGGTGGCCCTGAGAGGCCAAATGCTGCAAAAGCACACAAAACACAATGGAAATAGGAAAAACGACAACGGAAATAGGAAAAAACTGATTTCCAAATGCACAAGGGAAGTGTTTCTGGGGAGACAATAACCCAACGGACCAGTTGCAGGAACCAAATATGCTAAGAATTGCGCTGGGTGATACTTAAAAGAAGTGGAGGATTTGTGAGGAAAGAAAAGATGAGAGGTAAGTCTGTTAGACTAACCATTAGCCTAAAAATCCGTCATCACTATTATATGAATCATGACAAAACACACCTATCATGTTTTGGGTTCCTGCAACTGGTCCGTCGGGTTATTGTCTCCCCAGAAACACTTCCCTTGTGCTTTCGGAAATCTGTATTTTCCTTCTTTTTCCTATTTCTGTACTCATTTTCCCTATTTGTGTTTTGTTTTTTCCTATTTCCGTTGTCGTTTTTTCCCTATTTCCGTTGTTGTTTTTCCTATTTCCGTTCTGTTTTGTGTGCTTTTGCAGCATGTTTCTTATTGCTGGTGTTTTCTTAAGTTGCAGTCCGTTTGGCCTCTCAGGGCCACCGCACACACAGTACAATTACAATGCATTCAAACTAAATCCTGAACACTGGTCCTTCAGAGGAGCACTATAGTGTCTGGCCTTTACACTACAGCTGAAAAGGAAATTAGCCTTTGCTGCTCTAGTGATAGATAGATCTGTAAAACTGCCTTCCCTCATTATACAATTATATTCAATTCAGTTTTATTTTTATAGCCCCAATTCACAACAACAGTCACCTCAAGGCAATATACTGTAAACTCCAGTCTGCCTGCCTGGCTGCCATGCAAGCGTTTGTTGGGGGATGCTGGCTGTCACTACGTGAAACTAAGGAGGTATAGCATGCTGCAACAAAAATCTCCTTGCAATTGTTTTTGTTTTCACTAAGCAGTAGTGAAAGTGCGAAAAGTGCTATCTTTTACTTTGTAGGTAAAGGTTCTCCATTTTGGTTTGTGAAGCATTGTTTCATGTTTAAAGACTGGTTAACCACTTGCTAACCAGCTGGTTTGTTAGCAAGTCTCTGCAAACAAGCTACATGCAGCTGCAGCAGTCTGCTAGCAAGTAAAGCAATCATGAGGTGGTTTCTGGAGCAGCACCCTTTTTGTGATTGGATTTAGTGTTAAAAACAACCAGAAACCGCTTGTTAACCAATTTAAGGAATACACATTTTTACCTATTCTATTGGAATAGGTCTATTGGACTGTGTGACTGAGGCCTTGTTTTGGAAAGGTTAAAATTATATTACAAAATTATAAAAGATCATTAAATGTTGAAGTGTAGAGCCTGCAAAAGTGAAGATCTCCACTCACTGCAAAGTTTTTAAATGCTAAATGTGACACAACACACTTATAGAGGGCTCTTCGGAGCTGGGGGACTTCAGAGAAAGTTGTGATGTGGGTTTATGTAAAAATTAATTAATTAATTAAATTAATTAACTGCGCCCAATTCAAAAGAGGATCTGGAGGGAAAGAAAGCAGCTTGGTGGTGCTCCTACAACGATCAAAAATAACCACCTTTTTAATTTTTTTAAAGCATACAAAGTAGAAGCTAAGCAAACAACAGCAAATGGCCTAAATTTCTATACCTTGCATCTCGCCCTATGACAGCTGGGATAGGCTCCAGTGCCTCCACAAACCTGATAAGGATAAGTGGAAGAGAATGGCTACACTGATGGATGAATAAGTGTAAATGAAATATTTGAAAACGAGGACATGTTTCACAGACACTCATTCAAAGTCAGAGGAGGGAGATGGGGATCATCGCATCTGACTGAAAGGTGTTAACATTGTTGTTTTTTTGTTGTTGTTTTTTTTTTTTTTTTTACATACTTCTTAATAGTGTTTGCAAATGTTTGACTGTCACCACTGGCTCCAGTAGTATTGACCTATTTTCAGCCCATAAAATTGCCAATATATCCTAGCAAAACATCAGTAAACACTTCACACTGAGTGCTGTCAGACCACATGTTTGCAATTTAGAATCATGTGATGAAAAACATTTTCCCCTGTTAATCGTAACTTCCTTTAATGGCCGAGAGCTATGAAATGATATTGTGCATTCTCATCAGGTCAGTTCTTGATCTATTTGTCCAAACTCCTCGCACGTCTGGGAAGTGAAGCTAAGGAGCGTTTATTAGTAAAAACCTGCCAAACACCCCACATTAGGAGACGTTTGACATTTCATGAGATCATGTTGTTTCCAGCTGCGAGCTCCTGCTGATGCGTTTTTTCTTGTGATGATTTGATTAAATCTCCTCAAAATGGAAAGACTTTTTTTTAACAGAAGATAACTCATAATACAGTTTGATGTGATGCTGAAACAGGACTTAATATGCTTAATGAATTTTTGACTGTTTCTGACCATGTCGCGTGGAATCTGGATTCAAAACTTCAAATCTTCTCGATAATATAAAATATCAATGAAAACGTGTAATAACATTCTTAGAAATGCTTGTTATTAACATTTTCAAAGTGAGCCTCCAACTAATGAAAAGGCTCAAAAACATAAACAAATGCAGAAATCCATTTGGTGATATAAGTGATACGGCAGATATTTGTGTATTGACGTATCACCCACCATTAGGTATTCAGAGCCTTACTTAAAGTAATACTTCAGATTTGCTTTTTAAAAGTGTGCATGTAGGTTTATTGCTGGAAAAGACTGGCATACTATCCTATAGTACAGTATACAGTATGCGTAACAGTAGACCTGTCTCAATTTCTTAGACAAAACTAGAGCACAGGAATAGGAGTAAGGACTGTTGTGGTGACATCCGAGACTTGCTAATCTCCGTCTAATCTATTTTCCATTAGGCATCCCTATTGAGAAGAGGGTCAAGAAGCAAACTATGAAAGCATTCAGGGCACATCTACATAATTCTGCATATTGTACAATCATATTAAGTTGTAGCATCTTCTTCTATGAGACTCTCCAGGTCCTTTTTTCCCTCTTTTTGTTTTATTTTACCCCCAATTCCTACTCCTCCCTCTTTGACTACTGGTGCATCAACACTTTGTTTTTCCAATCTATTCCTCATCTTTCCTTTAATTTGAGAGAATGGGTATGTTTAGAGAATTAGTCTCAGATTAGCTTTCCTCTTGATGGGCTTTAAAATTAGAACAGGGCTGTGGGAGTCGGCATACTGCAGTTCACGGGGTATTCGGTTCTGCTGCCAGTATTGTGGATCAAGCTGAATTTGAAACAACACCAAATGACTGATGACCAAAACCAAAAGGCAAATGTCAGCTGTAAGCAATGAAACAGAAGGCTGTTATGAAGAAATTCACACTAACCTGTATTGGCATGTATAAGCTCAGACTTACAGTTTATTCTTTTTTTTTTTTTGGCAAGGGTGTGCAGGTAAAGCTTAGTGAGTTGCTTTTGTCCATACACCGTGTTGCTAAATGACAAGATTTATACATTTCATGTTTAAAATTTACATTTTAATGTCAACGGAAATTTAAATGGGACAGGAAGGCCGCCTGAGAGGATGTGGTCATGCACTGACATGTGCAAGAGGTTAGTAAAACTACACTGTGGCTGAAAGTCACAGGCAGTGACTTTAGAAAACATTTGCAGTTACCTCATTTTTTATCTCTCTTTCTCTGTGGTAGATGTGGAGAATAATGTGTGTTCTCTACATTTTATATCTAATTTAATGATGTTATCAAAGCAAATGGAGACATTTGTTTCTGTGTGTCCAACATTCTCCGGAGACTGCAACCCTTCAAATATTCACCAGAGGAAGAGGATATGTTTGTTAGATCATGGATATGATTCAGTCAGGGAAAGGCTTACGTCACAGTCCGGGTTCAGGACGAGGACATCTACTGCATCACCACATAAGTACATGTCAGTGTTTGAAGAAGTTAAAGCCAGCGTAAACATGAGCTCTGCATATGGTTGCCATTACAGCAGCTGGGTGAGAGGTGACTGTAAGGTTTCTGCTTTCCTAAACGTCGAGGTGTGTTGGAGAAGAAAACAGGAGAACATCAACAAAACTGTGGCTCAGCCAAACATTTCCCTGCATTATGGATGTGCGTGTGGAACTATGACAGAGTCACTGTTTGTTTTGATGTCAAAGGTTGTTGGCTTTTCCATAGTGGCACATGACAGGTTGAGGCTGGAGAGGAGGGGGTGAGGACGGTGTGAGACCAGCAGAGCAGTCTCCTCTGTAGCAGAGAACTAGATTTAAAATGTGCAGATGTGACAGTCGTTTGAGCTCGCAAATTACAGCTAGCCAGGCATAAAGACTTCTATATAGAAAAGGATCCCTTAGAAAGAAAGTAGAAGCACAACACTGACTTTATTTTTTTCTCTCATACCATGCACACAATCATCTGGGTGCTGCTGCACTGTGGTGAGCGCAGACAGAGACCTGTGTTTGTGGTGGAAGAGCAACAACAGCAAGTCAGTTAGTCTTGCTAGATTGGCAACACTGCGGTGAGCTAAAGCATGATGATCACCACTGTGACTGAGCGGGATGTGAAGCATAGAAGATAAGATCTTATACATTTCCACAATTTAAAGAAATAAATCCAGATCTCAAAACTGAAAATCTGGTGATGAAATCTGTCAAATTTCTGAAAATGAAACTGTACATGAGTCACCCTTTCTAAGAGACAGAAACTGCAATGTGTATAAAAGATGAGAGACGCAAAACTCGAATTTACATTAACCTTTAATTGAAACTTGGCTTCTATTACTTTCAGGCTTCTAGATAAAAAACATGGATTCAGTGATTTAGACCTTTTTTTCCCCTTTCAGTATTTTAAAGAAGCTTCCAACAAAAGTTTGCCTTCTTCAAAAAGTCACAAAGTCTGTTTTCTGTTTTGCATATTTTGCACACTTAATTGTTTCAGATGATAAAACTAATTTTAATACTAGACAAAGATAGTGTGAGCAAGCACACAATGCAGTTTTTAAATGATGATGTCCTTTATTACAGGAACAGAAGCTATCCAAACTACCTGGCCCCCTGAAAAAGTAATTTATTACTGTCAGAGCTGTTGAATCAATAAAATCACTGAAAAAGAACCTGTTTGACAAAGATCTCAAAAATCAACACATCATGTCAGTAATAATTGACAACTATCAGTCTAGAGAGGGTTAAAACAGTTTCTAAGGCCTCAGTGAACCACAGGGAGAGCTATTATCTACAAATGGAGAAAACAGAGAACAGTGGTGAACCTTCCCAGGAGTGGCCTGCCTAACAAAATTAATCCATGCATGCATCATCAACTCACCCAGGAGGTCACAATAGAATCCAGAACAACATATAAAGAACTGCAGACCACGCTTGTCTACGTTAAGGTCAGAGTTCATGATTCAACAGTAAGACAGATTGGGGGAAAAATGGCATCCATGGGAGAGTTCAAGGAGAAAACCCTTGCTGACCAAAAAGAACGCAAAGGCTCATCTCACATTTACCAAAGAACTGCTTGATGATCCCCAAGATCAGTTCTGTGGACTGACAAGACAAAATCTTAACTTTTTGGAAGGTTTGAGCCCTGTTACATCTGGAGTGATGCTAGAGCAGCATTTCATAAAAGAAAACATCAAACCAACAGTCAAACATGGTGGTGTGGTGTGATGGTCTGGGACAGCTTTGCTGCTTCGGGACCTGGAAGACTTGCTGTATTTGATGAAATCATGAATTCTGATCTCTACCAGAAAATCCTGAAACACAATGTCCAGCCATCAGTTTGAATGAAGGTTTTGGAGTGACCTATTCAAAGTTTGGACTTAAATCCAATCGTGATGCTTTTCCATGACCTTAAACAGACTGTTCATCTTGGAAAACCCCCAATGTGGTTGAATTAAAACAATTCTGCAAAGAAGAGTCGGCCAAAATTATTCCACAGGGATGTGAAAGACTTCAAGGGTGACACAACTGCTGTCAGGTAGGGTTGGATAGCTATTTTACCAATAATACATAAAATCGTTTTAGAAAAAGCATTTTAATCAGGTTTTCTTTGTCTAATATTACAAATTTGTTTGATCACCTGAAACAGAGTGACAAATTTGCAAAAAACGAAAAAAAAAAAAAGGAAAAGAAATGGGATCAGAAATGTGGAAATACTTTCACAGCACTGTATATGGACTTTTTTTGTCGGCCTTAGTTTCATATTCAAACTGGAACAATTCTCACATTAAAAACTACCCTTAAAAAAGTTAAAGACTAGAATTTGGTTTGATCGTGCGTTATTTTTTTTAGGTAAAAATCCACTCTTGATTCATTAAGCTGTTGCAGCAAGATATTCTAACTTTTGCATTTAGTTCTTTATGCTGATTGTGTCTCCTCTTACACAGTGTACGTAAATGTCAGCAGAATCTCAGCCAGGAGACTTCATCCAGGGTGCAAAATGCAGCCTCTGGGCTACATCTTCATCTCGGCCCAGTTCTTTTCTTATTCAGTCAGCACTCCTGGGAAAACACTCATTCTTACAGACATTCTCCTAATGTTTGATTGTAGATCAAACATGGGAAAAATTTTCTTAATTTGCTGTTGTCAGGTGTAAGTAGATGCAAAGATGAGGATATTTTTTATGCAGCACAGCATTTGATGTTTGTTTTGAACATAAAAAAGCACCACAATCTGTTTAGTCTAAACTTTGTAGTCATTTCTGCTTCTAGAAGTCAGGTCGATTCCTTGTTCATTTTCCTCCTCATCTCTTCTCATCAATGCAAAATGTATTTTTGTGGTCCACGCCAGTTTGTCTCTTGGGACTGTTTGAGTCAGTGTATTGACTGAACAAAGACTGGATCTGGATTGCAACATCTGGACCTCAAGAGTTTTTCAAATTAATATCACTTTGAAAAATGGCCTCTGTACAAAAGTCAATCTAAAATCCAAAACACATGAAGTCCTGACCTTTTCTATCCATTACAAATTACATCAGTAAGATGGTTTATTTAACTGCGATCATTATGAATGAGCCTCACATTTTACTTTAGTAAAGCAAGTTTAGAAATACCAAATATTGGAGAACATCTCTTACAAATATTGGGTTCACATATATACATAAAGTAATGCATAATGAGATTTGTTACTGGTTTAAAGAGAACACCTGATCTGACACTTGCAAACCCGTGCTTATTAGAGACCTCGATAGTCTGATGCACTGCACAGAGGTCAGAGTTTTCCTTGATTAGCTTTCAAAATGAACCAATTTCACCAACAAACAAAAATGATTGCTTGTCCAAGAATAGCTGTGGCTGTAATCGTTTGGCAGCAAGAAGGGTAATATATCATTTTCAGAACCAGTGGAGGAAAAAAAGTTTTCTGGGAAATGAAAACAGAACTTGAATGCAATATTTAAGGGGACTGAATACATATACACATTCTAGAGATTAAGTTAAAGAACTGAATTGAAGCTGGTCATCACCCAACTTTAGAGCATCACTGCACGCATGGATGCACACAAAGTGCAGAAAAGCAAATATTTGGTGCCTGTGAGGTGTGTTACCACGATGCTTCGGCCTCTCGTTGTTCTTTATTCTCTGCTCAATGTTTTCGTGTCTGCTATTTGTTCTTTCTGGCTAATCCAGTGGACTGATGCAGGCTTGAAACCTGCCACAAAGACACAATGCACTATCGCCTTGCCAGTTTCCGTTTGGGTTTGTTTCCTCTTGCCTGTACACATTACGTCTCCACACTGTCACTGTGAGATCAGGATGAAGCACTTAGTTGTGCTTCTAGACTGAGTGTTAAAGATATATTCCACTGCAAAAACAGATGACAACACTAAAGCTTTTCACAAAATGAATTAACAATATTTTAGTAATAGCTTTAGATTCTACTGATAAAGATTCAAATGGGATATTCCATGGTAAATACAAACATGGGTTCACCTCGTGTCTGATTTTAAAAAAATGTTTTATGCATGGTGTTCAAATGCCCCGCCCTTCACACAGTGGAGAAGAGAAACATTTGTAAATCCTTAAAGTGTTAAATTTCTTTTCATTCATTTTGAATTTCTCGGGCACCAGAGAGCAGAGTGGGTAAAAACTGGATCTCCCCGCAGGTAAACTGTATAAGAATCTGTGTGTCTAATGACGATTGTTCTTTTTTTCACCCTTTCCCACAAGTGAAAGTCACAAAAACTAAGCCACCAAGTAAAACTGAAGATGAACAGAAACCTTAACAGGGTCTCCACCAAAAGTTCACAGATCACTCTTTATTCATTTTTGTCCTCTCTCTCACTTTCAGAGTACAAGGTCACATCTGATAATGGCCGTGCGCGGCACACAGGTCTGCCTCCACCGTGTGTGAAGAGCAAAGTGCAGTTACGGGAGGGTGTGGTTCTTTCCATGAGACTGATGGACACGAAGTGTACGGGGTTGTTTACAGGAAGTATTTTCATGGGAGAGTAAATAACAGCACAGATAACCACACGTACCTGTTCCCTCGTAAAGGGGGTTGGTCTTAATGGGACCCATCGCGGGGGGGCGTTTCCAGCAGCGCGTTGCTCACGGATATTTCTCGCGCTACAGACTGTTGGGTGTAAGCGCCGGTGTCGGGAAAGTGCAGTGTGGATAAGTGAACGGAACTGTCCCTGCGTGTTTTATAGCTAGCTAATCACAACTGAAGGCATTAACTAGCCTCTGTTGTGGGAGCTGGAATGACAGAAACGCTGCGTAATCGGGACCCCGGTCATTACAACCGCGGACTCGTGCGCTTTGGCACCGGAGGGAGCACTAAGCTTTAACTGAGGAGTTGAGCACCAACAGACAAAAGCAGCAAGGTGCAAGACGGCTAATCTTTCTGTTAACTAATTTGCAATATGCAAATGTAGAATACAAAGTGGAAAGTGTTCGCGTTGTGCTCATTTTGCTCATTCCGAACCGTGCCAATGCTGGAATGGCTTTTGGCTCTGTGCTTTGTGATCCTGGTGGTCTCAATCTGGCCAGGCTCCAAATATTTTTGTACCGAGAGCCAGCGCGATGCTTTGCTTCAGAGATTTGGAATTTTACAGCAGGTGGCGAAAGGCAAGACGGAGAGGTGCGTCTCGGAGCGAGAGGGGAGCGACGATGCCCAGTCGGCCTGCGTGGGCGCTTTGACCGGTGAGAAGCCACGCACTGTGGCGCTAATATGTAAACCTTCCGCGCTGGCAAACTACCTGCTGAAGCACTGCTGGACTTTCAGTAACTACTCACCGTGTGTCGGCTGGACATGGCGGGCCAGCGCCTTTCTCCAGAGTGTTTACGAGGCGTGCTGGCCGTACGAAAGCCCGGTCCAGTTTGTGCGAGATAACCTGCAGCTAAGTGATGACGGACTGGTGGCCTTGGACTGGGCTGTGCCATCCTACCAGAAACGTCGCAGGACTTCGAGTCACTCCACCAGTCCGGTTCTTCTCATCATTCCAAACTCTTTTGGGAAGATCACTAGAAATGTCCTGAAGGTAACTCGTGCGTTATCGGCATGTCAATAAAAACTTAACTGAGTGTAAGGAAGCATGTGGAACAAAGAGGAGGGTAGTAGTTTGTATACAGCGTATTGACAACAGGAAGCCATTTGTATCTGCTTTAGAGACAGAAGCCATACCCTGAAGTCCCCAGCAGATGAATCTCAACTTGTGTCATGAACTTTTACAGATGCCCTGTTCCTCTTATCAGTGTTACAGCATGAACCAACGTGATGTAAATACAGCAGTCGCTTGGGAGTTCAGTCTGTCTTCTTTGGGGTTTTTTGCATCAAAAATACAAGTGTAGCATTTTGAGTATTTCAAGAGCTAAATAGCTGGGCAAATGATTAAAAAATAAATAAAATAAAACCAGAAACAAATAAGGTAATTTTTAATGCACGCCCTTGCAGTGTCTTTAAACTAATCAAAAGAGAATTGCCTTCTTAATTAAAAAGAGAAGACGCCAAATAGCCATTTGAGCTTAAGCCATGGCAAGCTGAGTTGAAAGGAAAGAGCAGAGCAGTGAAAAGAGCAGATGCAGTGGCTGCGCCAGTCTTTCAACTGCTCTTTCAATACACTGAGGTAATTGAGTGAGGGATTACAAAGCATCGCTTGACTTGTGAAGGCCGGGGAAGTGCAAGTGCTGCTCCACATGAACGCTTGTTGGTTCTTTCACCGTTCTGGCCACCTGGTATCATGCTTCATTTCATACTGTTAGCTTTGTGTGTAAAGCACTCACAGGCTTACTGTCAGCCCTGTGTCAGAAATGACAAGTCTGCAGGAATACTGGAAAATCAAATGTGCCTGACATTAAACTAGGGCAACTCTTTAAAAAAAAAAAAAAAAAAAAAAGGAAAGGATAGAGAGTGACAATAAGGAAGAAATAAGAAGAAGCAAAGAAAACGGAGAGTGCAGCCTACAGGTTTACCACAAGGAAAAGCTTCTGAATGATGTAGAGATGAAGAGTAAGTGATCGGTGCAGCATGCATTTTTTTTTTTTTTTTTTTACTGGCACCCATCATCAGAATACAGTATTTACAATGAACCCGGTCATTTACGCTTGGGAGGGCTGGAAGCTGAGGCACCACAAGGGATGTGCACCAATTAAGATTGCTTCTGCTATTGGTGAGACTTACTATGCATAAAGCAGTCACAGTCTGTGTGTGTGTGTGTGTGTGTGTGTGTGTGTGTGTGTGTGTGTGTGTGTGTGTGTGTGTGTGTGGGAGAGAGAGGGAGAGGCAAAGATAAAAAGAGCTCATCTTTATGTGCTCAAACACAACCATGCATCTATATCTGTCACACAAGACTGAAACCAAGGAACATGTAGATTCTTTTATGGGCTTGTGGTTCCTGTCGCCTCCTCTTTAACGCATCCCATTCCAGGGATTTATGAATTTATGAATGAACCACCTCTTCATCAATTATTCATACTTTTACTCACAGTTTGTCTTAGACCCCTTTTGTCTCTCTCATTCTGGTACGGTTCATATGCATTAAACATTGTTTATCATATATATTACTTTTCACTGCCTTTATATTCAGGTCAGAGTTTTAAATGTACTTACATACCTCATACCCAGCTGCTGGTAGTTGCTGGTGGCTGTTTTGCCTTGGAAACAGTGGAAACAAACTCCCACCAGTCCTCATAAACCTTTCCAGTTAACAAGTTGCATCTTGCTTGCTTAAACTGTGAGACTAAAATTAAGAAATAGTTTACTGTGGTTTATTTCTTGGCCTGGTGCAGCGACTTCCTGAGCGTTGGCATGACTGTGATGGACTCTGCCTAAATGCAAAATGCTCTAGCACATAACCCCCACCCACAGTAATGTCAGTGCAGCAGCTTTTGTGCTAAGCTATGCTAACCACCAACTGCAGTAGCTTTATATTTGAAACTCCAGGAGTATCAGGTATCAGTCTTTGGCAGCATAACATTTTGCATCAAAGCAAATCATTGTTTTTAACTAAACTGTCACTGTCTTTATCTTCTATATCAGCCATCTGCACATTCTTTTAATTAATCTTATCCCATTTTCATCCAATGATGAAAGTATACAAAGATATATGGAAATTACCCCATATAATTATGTTTCAGTGCTTATGATACTTCATTTCTTTTAACCAGTTATCATTCTTTAAGAAATGCACTACATGGGGGTTTAAAATAAAAATGGTAAATGGCCTGCATTTGTATAGCGCTTTACTCAGTCCCTAAGGACCCCAAAGCGCTTTACACTACATTCAGTCATTCACCCATTCACACACACATTCACACACTGGCAATGGCAAGCTACATTGTAGCCACAGCTGCCCTGGGGCGCACTGACAGAGGCGAGGCTGCCGGACACTGGCGCCACCGGGCCCTCTGACCACCACCAGTGGTCAGAGGTTTAGATAATGTTTTGGTTACATGTAAACTACACTTTAACACTTACATTTTTTTTAACCATTTCTTTATGTTACTGTTAAAAAAGCAGCTTTCAGCTTACGAACTTCTTGGATTGAATAGCTGCGTAGCACTTGCTCAGTAAAAGTGGGGAAATTTTAATATCAACACTCATGGTTCTGTCAGTGAGGGATGCAATAAAACCTCAACGTTCCCGATTCTGGAAAAAGAGTATGTTTATCAAAAAGATAACCAGCAGTATTAAAAAAATATGACAAGCTCTGCATAAATGTGCCAAAATCCTGAGCATACTGTTCATCAAATACTTTACTGTGTCTTTTTCACAAGAAAAAAAACAGATCATGGATCTGTTTTCCGTCTCCCCCATCAGTTTTTATAATTTATAGTGTCAGAGCAGTGAGAGAGTCCAAACCATCTCAGCTGTGACTCCCAAAGTTTGTCTCCAAACTGCTCAACCTGAGTTGTCCTTGCAAAAATCTGATTTCCATCTTTTAAAGGTGTAAGATGTGCATATGCATCTTTATACATATGTCAAGATATGTATAAAGATGCACACATAACCTCAATGGCTTCTTCAGTAAGTGCGCCTTGGTAATACCAGCTGGTGCCACATTGTTGCACTAGCAGCAGCCTGAACCGCTGAAGATGAATCCATGCATGTTGTTTTTCTGCTGCCATAGCCCATCTGCTTCAAGTTTCAACATGTTGTTTGTCCAGAGATGGTCTCCTGCATACCTCGGTTGTAACAAGTGGTATTTTGAGTTAGTGTTGCCTTCATATCAGGTTCAAGCAATTTCCCCTGACTTCTGGCATCACTAAGTCATTTTCACCCAGAGAACTGCTGCTCTCTGCATATTTTCTCTTTTTCAGTCCATTCTCTGTAGATCCTAGAGATGGCTGTGTGGGAAAATCCCAGTAGATCAGAAGTTTGTGAACTGCTGATCTACTTTCTCAGATCAGCGCCTTCGGCAGCAACAGCC
The DNA here is from genome assembly GCF_036321145.2 of Pelmatolapia mariae. Taxonomy (NCBI): domain Eukaryota; kingdom Metazoa; phylum Chordata; class Actinopteri; order Cichliformes; family Cichlidae; genus Pelmatolapia; species Pelmatolapia mariae. Next base: position 19,702,294 of record NC_086239.1, read on the forward strand.
ATGCCACATTCAAGACACTTAAGCCACCTTTCTTCCCCATTCTGCTGCTCAGTTTCAAGTTCAGCAGGTCGTTTTGACCATGTCTACGTGCTTAAATGCACTGAGCTGGTGCCAGGTGGCTGTAAAGCACTGGTGCCTAATGAAGTAACCAGTGAATGTGTAAGTGAACAATGCAGAATGCTTTATTTTATACTTAAATTTTATATACTGTACAGAACATAACAAATTGGAAAGGGTGGATTTGAATGGGAAATTAAAACTTTCTGAGAAACATTCACAAAGTTCTTGATTTAATGTAACGTTACATCCACAAATTGGTTTCACGCCTTGCTTGTATTGGTTTTTGTAAAGCAACGCAGTTGCATCATAAACTCACCCATTTCTTCCAGCAACACAGGCTTTTCTTTCTCTACTGTTTGTGTGTTTTACTCCAAACAATTAATATGAAACAGCCTTTCCTTTGATTAGAGTTCATACAAATAGTTGGTCTTAAAACTGCCAACCATTTAAATAAACCAGGACACCAGAAATCGGGATTAATACATAACAAGTGCAACAACTTTTTTTAAATTGTAGATTTCTATTTTTGATTTAAACGTCAGCACTATGCAGTCTAAACCTAATAGCCGAAAATGAATGGAGGTATAAACGGCAACATGGTAATATATTGCAGCAAAAATTATTTATAAGTGTTGACGTTCTGTACATGTGACTGCTGAATAGTAAGTTAGCAAACTGTTAACCAGCGGACACATTGTTGTTGCCTCTGAAGGGCTTTTGATCAAGTAGCATTCCTAATTGAATGTGAGCACCACTGACCTTTAGAAGCCTTCTGGTATTAATGTCTTTGTCGCTGTGTGAGGACAAGGGGTGTTGCGCAGTGTGTGCAGCCCTGGGTGGAGGAATTTGTCACGGAGCTGACAGTTTATCAGCACCAGCCAAAAAGTGCTGGAGTGGCTGTTGCGGTACAATTAAACTTAAATCTCTAACAAAACCAACTGCATATATTATACCAACACGGTATAATATATCCCCACAAACTAGAACATGTACATTTGATCTGACACGTGCTTTGCAGCGACTTTAAAATCACAGAATTTTTCGTGATCAAGTACCAAATGGTAATGCTGAGGCTAAAAACGTCAAGTCCTATTGAGTTTTAATGATAAAGCTTTTTTTGTCGTTCACTGTGCCTGCGTTACTGTGGGTAAACTGCACCGTCTGATGTTTGTTTACACTGTGCGACTGGAAAAATACCTTAGTAGGCGGGCAGTTCTCCTAATTTAATCACAGCTGGAGCGCTCATTGTTTGTCACAGCTCTAATATGCTGCTGAAACCGTAAGATCGCTCTGTGTTTCTCTGCATCACCGGGAATTTAACTGAACCCAGAAGTGATTTATATTCATATGTGAATAGTCCTTTCTCCTGTGTGCTCCTCTCAAATCCTGATGATTTGAGGAAGAGGCTAATGAATGAGCAAATGAGTGATGTTCTGGTATAAGAACTCAGCGCAGGACTGACCTAGTAATGTGTCTGGCACAGTAAATCCTTTTCATATAGACAACGAAGAAGTGGCAAAACTGCTACTGCAGTCTTTCTCAGCTGGTAAATATTTAATGCTCTTCCCGCAGCCCGTTGGGATTCCTGCAGATTTAAAGTGAAAGGTCATTTAAAATCCAGCCATTTATTTGCACAAAATGTACAATAATCTCACCGTCGTCCCGAGTCACAAGCCTCTGTGTGTGTGCACTCTCCTTCTCTTGTGCTGAGATAAAGGATTAGAAGCACTGCAGATTTAGAGGGAAGACAAATCTTCTCCCTGTGCTTCCAGACAACATAATGGGTCATTTGGTCTAATGGTAATATTTAGACTAGACTGCAGCAGTTTCTCATTTTCAGTCCCTCTCTGCATGGAGAGCTTTTCACAGTAATTTAAAAAATCACTTGTCATTTGTGTTCTGCTCTGAATCAAAACCTTCCCAAAGTTACAGTCATTTTTTTTCCAGGATACATAGTAATGAATGAAGACTGAGGGTCACTATTTTTTTGATGTCGTCTGTTTGTCATTTGAAAAGGAAAGTTAGAGAACTAAGAATAACCCATGATTAAGTAAGTCGTAGACCAACCTGTAGCAGGAGTAACTCAAATTATGTTTGTGTAAAAATTGGTGTGTAAAAATATAATCATGAGCAAATAATATTATTGCACAGGGGCAGCTATTTAATGCAGTATGCACAATTAAATTCCTTGCACATAAATTCAACAACCTGCATGTGTAGATCTCAGCAGCCAAAAAAAAACTCATCATGCACGTGAGAGTGTCTGTTTGGTGAGCGTTGCAGCAGATTAATGGGGAAATTGTGGTTGAGTAGTGGTAGTGCGTTTGCAGTCCTTTTGCATGCTCAGACAGTCCATCTACCTGCAGAGAGCGTCTGTTGTCAGACGGGGACAATGTCATAAATATGTCATACAGTCCATCTGTGGGCTCCTGCTGGTGATGTTATTGGTCTGTCAGCAAGCTGCAGAGAAGAGAGAAGTTCTAACATACAAATAGGGATGGGAGTTGATCAAATTTAGCAATTCTTCTTCCATTTTTAAATCGCGTTTCGATTTGATTCCTTATCGATTCTCATTGGCTCAGCTTTGAGAGTCTATCAAAAACATTACATTTGTCTAAAATAAATTACGTTATGTGGTCAAATCTTAGTGCATGTTGGAGGTATTTTCCCTCTATATTATGTTCAATGTTAATCAAAGAAAATAATGTAATCTTACACAGAACACTTTTCTTTATAGTACAATACGTTTTCTCCGTAAAATGACCTGAAAAACGCTGCCTCATAGTTAACAATACCCGGTTACAACAACCAAACACCAGTTAACAATATCAACCTATAGGGTAAAGTTTCACACACCAATTTCACTCAGCTTTAACATCACTCTGGGTTCTTAGCTAGCTTAGCATTAGCATGCTGTCTGTGCAGGTGCTTGCAAATGCAGATGTTTGCACTTTACATTGGCAACATTGTTGCAAAATCTGCAACATTTTTGCAATAAAAATAAAAGTAATGTCCATATCCACGCTGTAGACTGTGTCACTATTTTCATCCTCCCTTCATAAACTAAAATCAGCTGATTGTTGCACAAGTGCAATTGGAACTGATAAGCGGATCCAACTACCAAGAAGAGCAGCAATTGAAAGGAAGCGAACTACTGAGTTTATTGAGTTTATTCCCATCTCTACATTCAAAAAGCTGAAATTAAGTGCTGTGTTAAAAACAATTAAGTGTCCACTGCAGCCACTGTCTGTGTTTCTTATGGTGTTTTTCTTTTGGGTTTTCTTCGTGCTTCTTCTATACCTAGTCAACTCCACTGTTACAGCCTTCCCTGTTCATAAAGCTTTTGATGGTGGACAGCATCGCCGTCGTATTGAGCAGAATGCATTTGGGATTTTGGAGGACTGCACAGAGGCACATTTGCTTTGGTTGAAAACCTCTTTGTGAGGCCTAGATGGGCAAATACCTGTGCAAACTGATGCGATCATAGTACCATAAATAAAGAAATAAAGTGTTATTGCTCTCACAAGCAACTGTGCTCTCAAAGCTGAATTCTGCTTGCTCTGATCAGTCTGAATTTTGACAGTTTGGAGGGCAGAGCCCAACGGAAGCATTAAAGTCCATCCATTGATGTCAGTATTTCAATCATTACACCGCAAAAAAATAACTATTGGCAGTTAATTCAGCAAAGTTCATTTGTTAAATTGTGAACAGATATGGTATTAAAGAGCACTTATGTTGCTGTCATGGTGTCATTTCGTTTGAGGGTATAATCTGAATGTCTCAGTCACAAAGGTTGTGGAATTACTTGTTTGAAATCACTATGAGAAGTCTGATTAGAGCGAGCACTGCCTGCAAGAGCGTGAATCTGCTGTAGCACTTGCCAAGTGGATACTCTTGTAATGGATTCTTTGTGTAGTTGGTTGCTGAGTTCTGCGTGTGTAGGTTATTGAATTTACATGTGAGGAATTTAATTCAGAATCAGAGAGACTTTATTAATCCCAGAGGGAAATTGGGTTGTCATAGCAGCAAATATACAACAAACATCAAGCACTTATATAAAATGAGGGTAGAAACAGAGATAATGATAGATAAATATTAAGATGAATAGATAAATATAGAGATATAGGTATAAATATAAAAAGACAAGTGCGCGTGCAAATATATCTTGTGGTGTACAAAAGTGACAGGATGCATTGAGGTGTGATTAATTCTGTTCCACACGTGTGGACCTGACCGATGTCGATGAATTGAAGAGTGTGATAGCAGCAGAAAGGAATGACCTCCTTTAACGTTCTTTCAGATAGTTGAAGGAAGCTGTTGCTGAAACTGTTCTTCAGCTTGTCCCAAGCTGGGAGTCATTGTCCATGATTGCCCGCAGTCTTGTCAGCATTCTGTCACTGATCACCTCCTCCATGGTGGCGAGCTTCATGCCAAGAACAGACTCGGCCTTCCTGATGAGTTTGTTCAGTCTGTTTGCGTCCTTTGCTTTGATGCCTGCACCCCAGCACGCCACAGCAAAGAAGATGGTGCTCGCAACAACAGACTGATAAAACATGTCGAGCAGCCTGCTGCATACATTGAATGATCTGAGCCTTCGTAGAAGTCAGTGTTAGCTGAGCACTCCAGCTCGTGATCCAGTTGAACTCCCAGATCCTTATAGGATTGCATAAGCAGCATTGTGCCTGTGCTTGTGAGGTGAAATACTTTGCTCATAATTATATTTTACCACAAATATAATTCCATGTTTAAGCTCCCGCCACAGCTTCATGACCCAGTTTGGGCCAAGTTTTAGCTGTTACACAGATGTCCTCACATCTGACTCTAGAATACAACTTCAGATGAGAGGAGTTCATGGTTGACTCTGTGAGTTCAAGGTGCCCAGGTCCTGCGGCTTCAAACCATCATCACACCTCCACCACTATGCTTGACAGTTGGTATGAGGTGTGTGTACGCTGATAGGCTGTGGTTGCTTTTCTCCAAACATGGTGCTGTAGTTCTTGTTTTAAAACTGGAGAAGCCTTTTGGATGAGAGGTGAAAACTCTTTAAAATAACCTTGGAGAAGTCCAGTTACCTTCTTTTCAAAGTCTTAAGACTACCATGTCCTGGATGACTGAGAACCTTCAGATGCATAACCCATTTTTCCGCAGTCTTTTTCTAATTGTACTGTCATTTACTTTATATTTAATATGCTAACTTAAGCCTGTATAGTCTGTAGCTGTTGGTTTTCTTGAGTGTATCTGAGCATTGATGTTTGCTGTTGGGAGCTGATAGTTAAACCTATGCTGTAAGACAGTTGTGTGCACTTTAAGCAAGGTTAGACACTTAATTAATGGACACTTAATAAGCAAAGCTTTCTTAGTTTTACCATGTTCTGATTTCCTACAGTAATTGTTTTTTTTCCATACAATAAAAGTAATATTATTCATGTTTGTGTGTTACAGCTGTGAAGATGCTGTGTTCTAAAAAAGTTTTTATTTGTTTAATTATTAAAACCAAGAGACTAGGAAACACAAATTCAGCTGGTATTTAGGACAACAAAGGACGACTGCACTGTGTGTGTAACTTCCATTGCAGTATTAATGATAACCCTAAATGTTTCACCTTTTGAGACACATTTGAGGTATATGTGTATGTGTGTATGTATGCATATGTGTGTGTGTATGTATATATATATATATATATATATATATATATATATATATATCTATCTATATATATATCTGCTTTGTTTCTTTCAACAGTTGTGTGAAATGGCACTGTCCCATGGCTACCTTCCAGTGGTATTCAATCGCCGCAACCACAACAGCTGCCCACTTACAACCGTGAAACTGCAGCAGTTTGGTGATCCTGCAGATCTACGAGAGGCTGTGCGCTACATTCGCTACCGGCAGCCTGCGGGTAGACTGTATGCAGTGAGCGAGAGCTCAGGGTCGGGCCTTCTGCTGTCCTACCTGGGGGAGTGTGGATCTTCAAGCTACGTGACGGCGGCTGTCTGCCTGTCTCCTGTGTTCCGCTGCCAGAGCTGGTTTGAGAGTGGGCTGTGCTGGCCCCTGCAGGGGGCGTTGGTGCTGTACCAGAAAATATGTCTCAGCAGGTACAGAGAGGGGGGGGGATAAGAACCAGTTATACATAGTTTTTACATGATGTCAAAACTACTGGGACATGCCCACCTCATGGGCAAAAGTAGTCCTTTGCACTCCAGCCATTATTTGAATGTCTTCAAATTGAACTTAGCCAAAATATCAGATAGTTGCTGTGCTATCAGATGCATACATCAACGTTTATTTACAGCTGCCAGAAGGGCCAGCGACACAGGCTGTTAGTGGCAGCTCATAGGAATGTTTCCTACCTGACATTGGAAAATAATCAGTCAGCTTTACTGTCATGACATGACATTAATGTGAAAAATTAATACTACCAGAACTTTTCTGGCCCTACACTGTAAATGTTCAAGTTGACAAATTGTAAGATTTACATGTAGTTTTGTTTAAGCTCGCTATGTATCGCTTACCTTTGCTTTAATGATGAACAATTTCTTGTTCTTCACCTCCCAGACGGTGACATTATTTACCCATTCAGATCAAAATACATGTACCTGTCTATACTTTATGCCAGGATGAAAGATGTCATCCGGGCACCGAACTGTAGCTCTAGGAGAGATATTGTCACTTTCAGGGACTTAAATAAAGCTGCCGGGTCAGAATATGGTTCACAAGATATCCAACTAGTCTTGGCTCAAGACTGGTGAAAAAAGCAACACTTTTGGCCTGCAGTACTGTCCATTATGAGCCATAAAGATGGAGTAATGTTTTGACCACGAGAGCAGTGAGTCGGTCACATGACTGAAAAAAACTGTATTGATAGACTGATAGTAAAACAGTGGCCTTAACTCCACAATATTACCACTTGGGTTTTATTTTTATAGCTTTGGCTACATTTTGTATTGTAAGAGGATTTATGCATATCCATATCGCAACAGCGAGTCAAAAAAAGGCAGATGATTAAATAAGTAAAATCCTCCATAACATATTGTAAGAAGCTCGTGGAATCATTTGACTGCTAATTTGTCTTGTCCATTCTGACTTATTCTTGGGGTTTATTACTGCATCCCCAGAACAACAGGAGACGAGACAAATTGTGTATTTGTCCAAATAACACGGTAACATTTTCAGGAATTCAGTAATGGAACAGTTTTATTCAGCTTAAATTGTCAAAGTGCAGCCATGTAAGGATAAGGGCAGTGTGTCACAAGGTAATTCATTTGAGCTGCTTGCATGCTGTGGCTGAAATTAACATAGTGTGTTTGTGACACAGGATGTACAAATTTGAGCTATACTAATGAGTAAAATATGCATTGTACACTCAAAGTCATGAGGCCATGTGATCATGTGGCATACACAAAGCGCAACACCAAAATAAAAGAATTCTATAAATACAACTGTATGAAAATTTGAGTTTCCTTTTAATGATATTTGGTAGCTTGCAAAGGGAAGAAAAAAAGGAGCTCAATAAGGCTCCTGTTCGAAGTACACCTTAAAATAATGTCCTTTAGACGGAAAATTGCAAAGTTTTTGTGGGCTGAAAGGGAAAAGGGGACTTGTGTGACAAACAGACAAATAAGTACTCACAAACCTTCAATTGGAGAGGCACATACAATTTGGGAAACAGTCATGTCACTGTAGCAACAAAAAGCTCGCTCAGTGTTGAGTCATTGATTCTGAGAGACATCGTGACCATGGCAAAGTTTCTCAAATCAAGGCCAATGAGGAGGATGAGACCCATGCAGCTCTTCAGAATTGATTTACTGTTTTTTCATTTGTCTTTGTAACCATCCCTGTGTGTGTGTGTGTGTGTGTGTGTGTGTGTGTGTGTGTGTGTGTGTGTGTGTGTGTGTGTGTGTGTGTGTGTGTGTGTGTGTGTGTGTGTGTGTGTGTGTGTGTGTATTGATAGGTACAGGACCGTGCTGGCTGAGACCCTGCAGACAGACACTCTGTTCTCCAGCCATTCTTTGCGTGGCCTGGAGGAAGCACTGTTTTGTCAGCCTGGATATCCTGACGCTACACCTGCAGCACCAACAGGAAATGGCTGTAGCAGCAATACATCAATTACCTGGGATGCTTACTGGGAACACAACGAACCCTTAAGAGATGTGGATGAAGTGGCCATTCCTGTTTTGAGCGTGTGTGCTAAGGATGACCCTATCCGCGGAGACGCCCAGTCCACAGTGCCCTTGGAACTTTTTGAAACAAATCCACATTTTTTTCTCCTCCTAACTGACCGTGGAGGTCACTGCGGTTTCTCCACCCAATCTGAAGGGAATGCTGCTGGTGCTGTGGGTGCAGTGGGCTCCGTGGCTGCATCAAACAGAGGGATGGAGAGTCACGGGATCAACTGGAGCCACAGAGCTTCACTGGAATTCTTTAGGGCCACCACGGACTTCTTCAATGCAGAGGAGAGAGCGAAGCAGCTTGCTTCAAGGAGGAGGGGCCTGGGAGGAGCTGCAGGAGGAAGGGTTTTTCGCCACCGCAGCGTCAGTACATGTAAAAGAGTGCCAGCTTGTTCTCATAATATCCACGCTATTTACAGCTGGCAGAGATCCTACACACGATGAGGAAGCTTTATGGAGATTAAAGGTACCCTGTGGAGTTTCAGTGTAATCACATTCAGCTATTCCATTTTAGTAAACCAAAAAGGGAGAAAGTTTAACTTTTACATTCAGATACACTTTAGTCCTCAACAGAGCTGACTTTTCTGCTGACTTCTTTGACTCGTCTTGCCTCCCATTGTTCATGCGTTGTTGTATTATACATGATGCTCGATGCACATGTAGATGAGTGGAATGGTGTAACACCATATGTACGTACATGTGCATTGTTGTATGTATGTGAACTCATAGCACTGCTAAAACTAAAAAAAACAAAAAAAACACCACAGGGCACGAGTGACGTCTGACTTTAATGCTTCTAATGTTTTTTTTTCAGATTTGGGATGTGAGGGGCCAAATTGTTCTCTGGATGTGTGGCACTCACTTGAAAGTGTTATGACAACCAAACCTTGAAAAGTGCTGTGTGTGTGTGCGTGTGCGTGTATTGTTTTCACACTGCTAACTCGGGGCACAAACCATTAGGATAAAAAAATGACAGACCACAAGATTGCATGCAGTTGTTATGTTCAAAAGTGACACTAAAAAAAACAAATTTATGAGTGTCTATATATTTTTCTACAGACAGATTTAGGTCCTCTTTAACGTCAGCTGTTGCAGGAATTTCTCAGTTATATTAACAAGCTTACTATATGTTTACAGGGTCCGAGTCATCTGCTGCACATTTTCCCCCATTTGCTACATTTGTAGACACATTTGCTTTGACTTTTGAAACCTTACTGTGTATTGTATTTTGTTGTTTTTACTGCAAGTATATCTATTGAGGACTAAGACTTATGCCTCAGTTTGGAAGAAAAAAAATAAGTGAATCAGCGTTTCAGACTAATTGGAGCTGAATGTTAAAGGAGTTTAATCAGTTAATCGACTGTTTTTTCTATGTGTTACAGAGAGTTAAGTGAGTATGTTTTCCTCTGTGTCAGAAAATATCCTGTGATGAACAGAATAGGTGAACACCTGTGAGACTTTTAACCAGTCAGCCTTTATAGGTCTGTGTCATACGAATGGAAGCACTTTGTACGCTTTCATTTCTTATCCTTTGACTTCCTGCTCCGAGGCTTTTTCCTGAGCTGCTTGGGATCCGCAGGTGGCTGTTGTTTTACTCTGAGTAGGAGAATTTTGGGTTCATACTTCTACAATAAACAATAAATAAATAAAAGTCAGTATTTCTGTTTCCTATTAATTAAGGAAAAGCCAAGGTGCATTATAACAGTGAGTATAAATCAGGACATTAAGTACCGCAGTGCACAAATGATTGTCTTGTGTTTATTGAACAGGCTGTGCCCACTTTGATGTGTTATATTATGTGACAAGATGAAATTAAAAGTATACTGAGTGAACCAAGACGCGCTGCTGGGTCTGAATTTAATAACCATGCATCCTTCAACTACAGTTAAACAGATTCCTCTTTAATAACGATTTGTTGCATGATATTATGTCTTGTTCCATGTTGCAGATCTCATTAAAGCTGACCTGTGGTCTTGTCAACCCTTTTTTTTTTTTCTTTTTTTTTTAATCAGTGCTCACAGACACTATCTATTATGGTAAAGTACCCACGGTCTTCCTGTGTGTGCATGTGTGTTACAATCACTGTAGCATTTGTCCTTTCATTGAGTCTTATCCACTCTGACAGCTGGAACCCAGCAGTGTACACACTGAAAGACACAAAATGTGTGCTGGCAGACACATTGTCAACATACAGCCCTACGGTCATAAAAGCACACAAATAGAAATAGAAATACAGAGACATAGAGGAAAACAAACAAGCTGTCAGATATATATTGTTCATATCGATGCACATTATCTACAGGAAGATTTTCATACTAATCATCCATCCATTTTCTTCCACATATCTAATTCAGGGTCACTGGACTCTATCCCACCTGTCATAGGCCGAGGGGCAGGGTACACCCTGGACAGGCTGCCAGTCCATTGCAGGGCTAACACATGGAGACAGGCAACCATCCACATCCACCACTTGCATATCTTTGTGGGGAAACTACAGTAACCATGCTGACGGGAAGAACATGCAAACTTCACACAGAAAAGCCCTAGCCTGGCTCCAAAGCCGAGACATGCTTCCTGTAAGGCTACAGTGCTAAGCACCTCACCACTGTGCCACCCTGTTTCATTTCCCATGAAGTAACAAATAAAGGTCTATATTTATCAGATACTAAACATCAGTTTACTATATAAACATTCTATAGTAGACAAGAAATAATCACTAATGTTATCAGTAGTGTCAGTAGAAGTCAGTTGACACACAAACATGTCTGCCCATAGGTGACATGAAATGTTTTTTATTTTAGTCTTATCTTCAGGGCAATTTTTATTATTATTACTAAACTGCATTTATACCTCTCCCATTAAACATGCTTTTATTTGGTGTTGAAATGATCAGACTGTGAAGCGTGAATTCATTCTTGAATTAATTACGCTACCCTACATATGGTGAAAGGTGCTGACAGGAGACGTGACCAATTAAAAAAAGAAAAAGGTCTGTCGCTGTTGCTGATATTAAGTCGGATAATTTATGACCAATCTGTTTCTTCGCAATAAACGCTGACTTTCACTGGCCTCCAAGAGATTAAGCCATTAAGATTGAATTGCCCTTTCCCGCTTTGCTTATTTAATTCTGACCCAATGGTGTGCTTCAGTGATAAGAGACTGATTTAATTAAAATGACTGATATTCAATTAACAGAACCTGACATATCCATTGCTTTGATTATACTAAATCATAGGCTCTCTTAAGGGCGGCACACTCAGTTTCTCGGAAGAGTATATGTTTGTATTTTACTATAGCACACTATTTTTCTGATAAAATCAGTTCAGTAACTTGCCCAAGGATAATTTGACATGCAGACAGGAGCAGAATGACTTGCTGTGCCTATAGCTACAGCCACCTCTGAAGCCTCCTCAGAAATGATCTCAGTTAAAGGTTGGCAGTCAACAGGGAGAAAAGGCTGAGGTATGCTGAATTACAAAAGAACTGGACAGAAAATCAGTGTCAATATGTCTGATGGGACTCATGAATCCAGATTTGAATCCAGATCTTCATAAGTATATATGGAGGTGGTCAGGAAAGAAGTGCAACAGTGAGCGTCTGCAGCCATCTGTCAAACACAGTGGAGGCTCTATCATAGTTTGGATTGCATCTGACTGAAAGTAAATTCAGCTCATACATAGCTATATAGCTAACATAGCTAAAGCTTATCAGGCATGGAGCCTGGACATCAACATCACTCAAGTTGTGTAAAATCATCTTGCAGCCAACATACAAAGAAGAGCTTTGAATGCCCTTCAAGAAGTCTGGAGAACTATTCCTGAAGACTACTTAAAGAAATGACAAGAAAGTTTGCCTAAGCAAGTTTAGGCTGTGTTGCAGAAGGTGGTCACACAAGAATGTACAAACTCTGTCTGCACATTTCAATGCACATAATTCCAGTTTTTCTAGCAAAATGTAAAGAAATGAGGGGTGACTCGGGACTTTTGCACAGCATTGTATGTCAGATTGAAAAATGCACATGTGTTTAGTCAGAATAAAACTGAATAAGCTATTTTCTGTGATAGGCTTTTTCTAGGGATGCACCGATACCGATACTGGTATCGGGTATCGGGGCCGATACTGTAAAATGTGTGTGTACTCGTACTCGTAAAAGTTAACCGATACCATGAACCGATACTAATGTAGCCCGGATGGGAATACTCATAATTCCCATGGACTTAAACGCCACGGTAACATAAGGTGTTCACAGTTGATGTTATGTGATGTAACTCTACCCTAAATGTAATTTGCCCTGTAATATGTCACAAGGTAAATACAGGTAATTAGAGCAATCAAACTGTTATGTTAATCATAAAAGTATTATTTTATGGTATGTAACTCTGAAGGGAGTTAAAATATTTTTCAGAGTTCTCATTTTCTGGAGGCCCGTGAAGGTAGCATAAAACGGGACCTGTGTATCTGTTGCAATGGAGGAGGAGAAGAGAACGGCATGGAGAGATGCACGAGGTTAGCTGAACCAAAGTGAGAGACTCAGCTAGTTTTACTGAGGTTAACCAGCACAAAAGAGTGTGTGACTAGAAAGCTAACCGTGTGAGAGCTTCACAACAGAGTGTGGGTGAAGTGACTTTTTGTTTCAATGGTCGCACCACCGTGGAAAACTGTGTTTCCAGCTACGACCGCCGAGGCTAAAGGCTAGCCCGGACTGCTTGGCTTCGCCAAGGAGGCAGCCGCTATGGACTGTCGGAGAGCTGGACAGTGACTGGCTAATGTGCTGTAGCAGAGACAGCATCGGGTCCGCAGGGAGTGGATTTAGTGTGGGACTGGTGAACGGCGACCTACCGGGCAACGGAACTGTAAGTCAGACTTTTGTGCTCTTACTGGGGAGAAGATGATTTTTCTCCATCGTCCGGCGTGAGCAGCAAACAGGCCTGCAACAAGTGTGAGTGTGTGGAGCCCATGTGTGAATATTGTGTGTTTAGTGGATTTATATAACGTGTTTTGGAGTGTATATTAGTGAGTCACTTACCAAAAGGTGATAACATAAGTTGGGTTGTTTAATATAATTTGAAAGGGAATTATTTCATTTATACAGTGTATTTCATTTGGTTAAGGAATTGTAATATCATTTGAGTTTAAAAAAGGGATGTGTTGTACAGTATTTGTCTCTGCCCTTACGTTCAGTAAACGTTTCGTTTGGGTTAAAGAGTTGTCTGGGGTCGTTTCTTTACTACTGGTTAAGTTTAACTTGTGTGTGGTAGAAGTATCGGTTTTTGTACTCGGTATCGGCAAGTACTCAGATCCAAGTATCGGTATCGGATCGGTTTGAAAAAATTGGTATCGTTGCATCCCTAGCTTTTTCAGCAGCTTGGCCGAGTGTTTCAGCTCTGGTCGGTAGTGTCCTTTAAGCTTTAAACTTTGTTGTGTAAATTCTGTATTGGAAATACTGTTAGGCAATGTTAAAGAACAAAAAGTACAGTTTCATTTTTTGTAAGAGACTGATTGTGCAAACAGTGATTCACATATTTACTAAATTCTAACAGTCATAAAGTGCAGCAGTGTGTGTGGTCAACTGTGTCTTTTTTCAGTTTGCTGTAATTACTGATTCCAGCTCCATCTTGAGGTCATCATAAGTTTCTGTGCTTAACTCTAAAGCATAAAAAAGCAGCATGGCACACGTGAGTTACAGCACATGCAGTGAATATGCTACAGTAGAACAACCTCTTTTTTAAATTAATATTTGGAACATTAATAAACACTGAGAACTGAAGTATGATATAAACAGAATATAAAAATATGATGGTGGTTTAAAAAAAACCTAAAAATCTAACAAAGCAGGGGAGGAACTGTCTACCACAGTATCTCTGGTGTTTTATTTAAGTTGTACCCTCATGTAAACATCCAGGAGGCAAGAACTCCTCCACTATAAACAAACCCTGTGCGCAGTATAACTCTTTTGATGCTTACAGTGAAACAGAGAAGTGAAGAGACACTGAAGCATTCGTACTCCTCACTTGTTGATTAGCAACCGGACCAAGTACGATTAGAGTGTCACTGACCCAAACCTAAACATCTGTTTTGTATTTTTTTGGCCAGCTGGTTGCATTTTTCTCTGTGATCACATCTACTTATCTCGGCTCTGAAGAGAATCCAATAGCTAAAATATCTCTAAAGTAACTGCATGAAACTTTAAGCTTTCCTGCAATGTTCTGTAAAATACAAGTAAAAGCGACACCAGTTGAAGGTTTTTTTAATATTTAATCGAGAGTGAAAGTCTTGGGGAAGGTGGTTCTCGGTGTTTCATCTCTTCTGTCATGCTGATTCAGGGGAGTGTAGTTAAAAAATGAAAACCTGCAGTGAGTCACATCTCAGCTGTGTAATACAGTTCTAATGTCATAATTTCAGAGAACAGAGCCTCCACCGTGTTTCACAGACGCTTATTGTTGTACATGTCTCCTCACCTCCTCCATGATGAGGCTTCAGGGAACAATAGATGGGTCAACTGAAGGACCAGATGCATCTCTCGGGTCCTGCTTCTGGCCTTGATGCATTTTTTTGTTTTCTTTTTTTGCTCCACTTTTAAAAATTACAATAAAGTCTGGCTGCTTGGAAGCAAAATATAAAGAAATTGGGGGCGATGGCTCAAGACTTTTGCACAGTCATGTGTATAAAACGTTATTGGTCAAGTACGGATTTGTATTTGAAGCGCTGTTATGCCAAAGAACGCCCAGATTGTTACTTTGAACACTGGCTCCACCTTGTGGATATTGTCAGCTACAACAGTTCAATTGTTACCGTACCGCACTAATAGTTTTTTAATACTCTGCAGCAATATTCATAATTTATATTCATAAGCACTTTATCGATTTAACAAATACTGTATAGTGATTAGAAAATTGTACATGATCAGAAATATGTTATTATTATATTATATTATATTATATTGTTGAATACATACATTGGCTCATAGCAAAAGCAGAACTACTCTTCTTTTTAAATAAAAGGTAAATAAGTGCTTTATTTACCCAGATATTTGAGGAAAAAGTGGGGAATAGCTTAAATAAAGCTAAAAGAAACAGCAAGAGTCTGTTAGCAATAAGAGGGCACACTGCCCAACCACAGCTGTATTGTGATCACATCATAAGTGAGTGCAGCTTTACATCCAAAAGCCCATAAATAGGCCTCCTCATTGCTGTTTCCCTGTGACCTGGTTTTCCGAAGATGACTTTAGCGAGATCACTCGACCTACTTGTCCATCCAAATTAACCAATCATCTCATCTGACGTCGCCATGGAGACCTCCTCCTTCTCCTCCTGCTCGGTTGCCTCAGTGACCAGCAGATGGTAGCATTAACAAGATTTCTGCCTGGAAAGCTCAACACCACCTTCTCCAGTGGTTGACTCCGCTCTGAGAGACACAATGACGCAGCTATCTCTGCTTTTGGCTTGGAAACTGTCTGTATATTTAGCACCTTGTTTAAAATTAGAGCTAAGCACATGGGGAATAAATTTAGCTGGCAGTTTAAATAGATGTCTGCCGAGTCACACAAGTTGGACTCAGCACACATATGTCTGTAACAAGCTTAATAGGGGAGTTAAACTTTCTGAAAATCTGGATATAAAAGTGTTTGATCAAGTTAAGGCGTTTTTCCCCCTCGAGGCTTATATATATATATATATATATATATATATATATATATATATATATATATATATATATATATATATATATATATATATATATATATATATATATATATATATATATATATATATATATATATATATATATATGTATGTATTTGTGGTACTTATTCTGAGCCGAGCTGTTCATGGGATAATTATTACATATAAGTACGGCAATTGATATAAGCCACATTATTAAGGTAACAGTAAATATCCACACCCTCTGTTGAACTGGTTTTCTACAGAGCAAATGTGCCACAAGCTGAAAACAGACAGGACAGCAGCACCTGTGTACACCATAGCAATATAACTCATTTAACGTGTAGCTCTTCAAAGTGAGCACTAAATGACTTTAAGAGTATGTTGCAATGAATACGGTCTTCATCATTTATCTTTGATATTGTATTTTGCTTAACTGTCTAAACATTTGTGTTTTGTTCTGTCATTTTCAGGGCTCGAGTACGACGGAGTGATTGCCATAATTTAAGCCATTGTTTGGCTTATGCCAAAGGTTTTTTTGGTTGTTGTTGGGGGTTTTTCACTGTCTTCTAGTGTTGAGAAGGTCATTTCGCCATTTAAATCAGCTGTGTTGGATCAAGGACACATCTAAAACCTGCAGGACACTGACCCTCGAGGCCTGGAGTTCGACACCTAAAAAGCTCATGTGAACATTTGTGACATGCACCTTGTGGTCTGCTCCTGTGTGAGCGCCCACCTTGGACTGTAGCCCCTCTCCTAGTAGCATAATCAACTTCAGTAAATAGTTTTAAAACATTTTTATTTAACCATTCATTATAAACAAATGATTATTTACAGAGCTGACCGGCAAAAGACAAAGTTTCAAGAGTTATTCATCGCACTAGTCAAGCTCATCTGTGATTATTAAATAAAGCTGCAAAAATCATTTGACTAAAATTACTGTGCGACTACCTTGGCTCTGCAAGTAAAAACGAACCGCAACAGTGCATACAAACGACCCGTTTTTTATCGGTATCAGAGGGGACATGGGTAAATCCACTTATATTTTTTCATCCACTACCAATCAACATATACTAACAACTATGTTAATTTACTCATGCCTCTGAAACTACAGTTAAAGATTGAATCTGCACTCAAAGGTTAATTTTTCATTAGAAAACCAATGTGGGGGCAGGCCGATAAGCTTTTTAGCTTTAGTAGGTTTAGTAAATTAAACGTTAATGTAAATCTGAGCTCATCAGCTACTTAATTCCATCAGAAAGTAAGAGGAAACCCTTTACCATGAATGCTGGGATAACATAGTGCAAATGTGCCAGTTATTCTGGTAATCTTGCTAAGAAACACTTGTTCTTCTTTCGGCTGCTCCCTTTAGGGGAGCATCCTACCCCTAGGATACTTTTCTGTCACACCAACCCTCTACGTGTCCTCCTTCACAACATCTATTAACCTCCTCTGACGTTTTCCTCTTTTCCTCCAGCCTTGCAGCTCCATCTTCCATCCGCTATCCCCCCTCTCCTCATGTCCAAACCATCTCAGCCTCACCTCTCTAACTTTTTCTCTGCTCTACCTGAGCTGTCCCTCTGATGTGCTCATTTCCAATCCTGTCTATTCTGCTCACTAACAGTGAAAATCTAGCAATCAGTAAAAGGAAAGAGTAAACTTCAAACTCAGTAAAAGTGTTATGTGTCAAAAAAATGCATATGTGTGATCCTGGGCCTCAAACCGCAAAACCTGCATTTTCTACTGTCTGATTTCTGCACAGTGGATTTCTACTTTTCTACTCAACATGGATGGCAAAAGTCAGAGTAAAATATACTATATATAAGATATATTACTTAATAAAATATAAATGAGATATTTATTTATTTATGTCTTAATTATGAAAACTGTTTTGCTCAGTTGTTTCTTTCCATTTATCCTATGTGCTGTTTGGATAGAGAAGCTACTTGATACCAAGGAAAATACACATGAAACACAATCATTTAGTCTAAATACAGAAATCAACATCTGTGTTTGAATTTTACTCTGTTGTTGTACTTCAGTCTTGTACAAACAGGCATTTTAAAAATGCCAAATATTTTTCGAAACACCTGTGAAAGTAAAACGAAGCAAACATGCCGAAAACCGTTTTCAGCAAGCTTCACTCCTGCACTGGAATTTTCTTGTCATTCAAACCACCAGTGACGTAGAAGTACCTCAGACTCAGGCTGCAAGTATTTGTGGCTCGCCTACAGCGAATTCCTCTACTGTCACATAACATGGGTTATAATGGGTGTGGCCATTCTCTGCTGGCAAGTAGCAGCTGAGCTTAGCATATTTGCCATCTAATTTGTGCTACTTTCAGTCATGCTGGGCTTGAAGGGAAACTAAAAGGGAAAGTAGATCCATAAGAGAAGGAAATTGGGTGAGACAGAGAGGGACTGAAAGGGTCATTTTGCCTCTGTATTGCTCTTTAAGTAGGTGCATCTGGATCTGTACATGTAGCATGTGCATGCATGTCCTTTTCTGTGCACGATTAGAGGTTGTTGGTAGGTAACCACCTTTCCTTTAGGCTAAACTCCAACCAGCTAATGCTGGAATATCTAATGCAACATGACAGTTAGCCTGGTCTGCCCAACTGTCTCTGTGCACAGTCTAAATAGCCCTGGCAACTAAAACCAAAGCATCTCCCCACAAGATCACAGGACAGTTTTTACAGTTCAGGAAAATGAAACCAGCCGTTTTTCAGAAGTATATGATCTCTGAAATAACTTTCAGTGGGGTCACCGCTACAGCAGTGACTTCTTTCTGCTTTATACCTTAGTGAATCTGCACTTGAAGCAGCTGAGGTGAGCTGGGGAGTGCAGCGTTACCGTGTAGCTGTGAGCAGAATGACCCAGTTGGAGACCAATAGCACTCTGAGAAGAGACTTATTTTTAAATGTAAGTCAGTTTTACTGTATAATTAGGAGCATGACTTAGGATAGACCAGAACAGCTCAGTGGAGAGCAAAAAGCAGGATCACAGGAATCACACACACAAATAATAATGATAATAATAATAAAAAAGCATGAGAGAAGAAGTTTTCTTGGAAACAGCAGTTGTGGTTGCAGAGTTCAGCTGATCAAACCTCCATTTGATTTTCTCTTATTTGCAATCACTCTCACTGCCTATAATGCTATGCTGTTTTCACTCTCTCTCTCTCTCTCTCTCCTTCTCTCTCTGGAGTGTTGTGCAAGGCGATGAGCTGTATGACAGAACAGCAGTAGACGAAGGCCAGAAACCAGCAGGTGGACTGCCAGGGCACAGCAGGGGTCATCTTTTCCTTCATCTGCAGCACACCGGTCCACCCCGATATCACCCCATAGTACCTTAATCTCCAGTGGACTTGCCCTTTCTTTCTTTGTCTGTCTATTTTTCAGTTTGTGCCTCTCTCCATTTTATCTCCAAAAACATGGACAAACAGAAAAAAACACACGTGCAGCAGTGAGGGCAGGGCCTTTGTCCCAGGCAACCGGTTTGCTCTAAGTTACAGTTAAGACTTACATAAGCAAACATACCAAGAGCAGCTGCATTCAAAACTGATTTCATGATGCATTTTCTCTTTTACACAGCATGCACAATTTCACATAAATCTTTGCACATAGGTTACTGTAGATATTGCAAATACTGCAAACACACAAAAACAAAAGTTTTTTCTTTAGACATTTGTGCAGTCTCACACTGTCTTATCACTGTGTCTGATAGCAAGGCGTCACCAGAGGATGTTTCCTTGCCCTTGGTGCCTGTCTGGGCAAGACAGCTCTGACAAGGGCCCCGGATGTGAACTAAAGGGGAGGTGGGGAAAGCGACACAGATGGGAAATGAGGATGGATTGAGACAGAAAGGGAGAGAGGGATATCGGAGATGACGAGAAAGAAAGTGGAAGGGCAGGGAGGAAAAAGTACAGAGGAAGGAACGGGGATGGAGCAAGAAAGAGTAAAGGGAATGTGGAGATGGGTAGAAAGATAGAAAGATAGTAAGCAGAACCAATCTGGACAAGCTGGTGAAATGCTTGAAAGATGGCACGTGTGCAGACATGCGCACAGCAGGCCTTCTTGGAAAAGCACCAACCTTCTTTCTCACTTCTTTCACTGATGTGTCTCATCACAGTCCCGCTTGGCTGTCCTGCTGCATCTGCCCACCCACCCACCACCAGTGCCACCAGTCAAACATGCTGCTGGTGGTGGCACTCTTCCTTTCTGCTCAGCTCTCAGTTTTTCATTCTTCTGCTCTTCTTCTCCCTCCAGGTTCCCTCTTGTCCTTCATGACTGTTAGAGAATGCCAGAGTGATTTCTAGATGTCCCTTTTCTTAATGTGCACCCAACTTTGCTTGGAATGTGAATAGCACTGTATAGGCACCCACGCATTACATCTACAGGGCCTGCTCGCCCATGGAAACCCATGCCATGATGAAGCTCCCAGTTTTTGTGCTGATGTTAATGTCAGAGGAGGTCTGCAGTTGTTGAGTCAGCAGAATGTTGGCAATTTTTACACACTATGCACTTCAGAGCTTAACGACCCTGCTCTCTAACTTTATGTAGTTATTAAACACTTCTCCTCTCAAATAATACCACTCACGGTTCATTGTGGAATATCTAGGAGGCGAGAAATTTCATGAACTCACTTTTTGCAATGGTCTTGGATCACACTCAAATTCAGTGAGCTCTTTAGAACGCCCCATTCTTTCACAAATGTGTGTAAAGGCTGACTGCATGGCTAGGTGCTCAATTTTATACACCTGTGATAATGGCACTGAAGTTAATGATACAGCTGTGGGGTGGTACTTTTTGTTCGTACATATATACACTTCTAGAATATTACAAGTGCAGTCTACTCACTGCAGATTTGGTTCTCAAATTTGGAGTGGGCCCACCGCTGCGGCACAGAGCCCCTGCAGGAGGGACATGGATAACCAGGGTTAGAATACTGAGTGAAGCTCTGTTAAATGAATGATGTTTGCACGGAAAATAAACAGAGTTTGCTGACGCTTCTGTGTTGACCTTTAGTTCTCTCAAATTCAGCTGATAAAAATTTGGGAGTGTGAAGTTGGGAATTCCAGAAAGAAATTTGAGAATCATTGGTTGAATGAGAGAGAAAACTAACCAGAAACCAACATTTCAGTTTACAGAAAGCATAGAAGAGAGGGCTCTGCAGTCTATTTAGTACCTCGTGTTTAAGCTAGTGAATAACTGGCTATTCATAGAAGCAGGAAACAAACTTTGATGAGTCACTGTTACTTCCTAAAGAACTAAAAGCAGGCCTAGTGCAATTCATGATCTTCTAATTATCCACACATGCACCAGAGCATGAAACCTGAAATGCAAAACAGGAAAAAAATGCTCAGTTTGTTGAGAATTAGATAACTTTCATTTCTCTGTATTATTACAGAGAGGGTTCTCTATTACAGGGAACATTTCTAGCCATATTTTTTTCCATCGGGATGAGTCATAATTAGGCAGTGAAAAGCCTCGACTATCTTGTTTAGTTACGCTTTCTGCTCAGATCCACGTCAGACACCACTTGTCACTCAGCTGCTGGGACTGTCAGAAATATTCACAAGACTCAGATGTGCTTGTCTGGAGGACGTTTCAGTGAAACAAACACTTAAATAGAACACCTGTGGTGCCTTAATCAGCTTACAGTAATACGAAGCCAGACAGGTCAATGTGGCAGGAATCCAGTGTGGGGTTCACCTCATTCAAACTCAGCCTCATACTGTAATGCTGCTCACCGTTGAGGAATCATACAAATTTGCACAGGCAGTGCAATGCGCAACCTACTGCATCTGCTATTTGTGAGCTAGTGTGTGTGTGTGTGTGTGTGTGTGTGTGTGTGTGTGTATTGCCCAAACACGCACATACACTATGATCTCTTTTCTTTCCTGTAGGCACAACAAGATTATGTTGTCTATGGAAACACTGTTTAGTCACCCCATCACTAACACCCTAAACACAGCCTTACAAAACTGCACAACCAGCAGCCAAGAAGAGTGTCACTTTAAATGATGGATTACTGAGATTATTCATGTTTTCACTGCTCATATTAATGACACATTAATGCATTACTAATCTATAATAGAGTGCACGCTTTTATGAAATATATCTAAGAGAACAGGGCAAGTTAAACTGTGATTAAAAAAATAGCAGTTGGGGTAGGTGTTCTGGAAAGTATATGAACAGAGTCAGCATTGGGATAACAGGAGGTGTTCCATTTTGTTTTTCTACTCCTTTAACTGACACTGCATGAAAATCCTTCTCACACCTCCCACCACACTGCTAGCTAACCGATATCCACAGCGTGAAACTATTGAGCGGACGAGAAGCAAACTGATATGAGCTCTTCATTAAACCTGTGCTAATGCCGCAAATATGTTCTGGCGTTATGACAATTCTCAAAGCAAAGTTGTTGCATGTGCTACGGCAATCAGTAGTTGTGATGTAACTTTATTTATAAGCATTGCTAATGGCTTTGCAGTAAAAACATTACTGCATTTAGAGGGAAATTTTAGCCAAAAGTATGGTTGTGGAATACCATACAGAGTCACAAGGGTACAAGAATGCTCTTGTACCCTTATGTCATGTGTCCAAGTAAAATTACTGCTAAGCCACAAGCTTTTCTCCACATGTGTCTTTCTTCTGTCTAGCTGCATGTCTGGGCACATCACAGAAAGGCCTGACCCACCCAAGTCTGGATCTGGCTGCCTACATGACTGCTTTCCTGAAGGGTGTGAAGGGGTAGAGAGGGGTTTGGGCTAATGGAGGGAAGAGGAGATGGAAGGCACAAGGGAGGGAGGGATCTGTGGAGGAAGGGAAAATATGGGTCAACACAGTCAAAGCCCTTTCACATGTTCCAGTCAGCTGGAATCTCGCCTCCAGTCCAAACCAGAATGTTATGTAAGAGGTTATTGATCTGCAAGAGTGCATGTCGGAAAGCAGAGTGCCAGTCGGGGCTGAGGCAGCTCTTTGGTCTCTCCGTTGCAATGCTATGACATGGTGTCAGAGTATTGCTGGCACAAACTGATCCAGTGAATATCAGATTTGTAGCTAGTATGAAACAAGAGATTTGGCTGATATTTAACCTGCTCATGTGAAAACGCAGGTCTTGTCACCGTGATACTGAGAAATAAAAAGTGCCTGAGAGCGGTCTGTCAGCTCCAATAGCTACCACTCGTCGCTAACATGTCTTCACTCAAAGTCCCCCTTTCGGAGTGATGTCATCACTTTCAGCAGCCACGGTTCTGCCAACCTGTCTCCATCTATTAGCTTCAACAGTTCACATTTGGTCTTCTTTTTCTTTTTTTTAGAAAGCGAGGAGCGCATTTTACTTACTATCATGGTTATTCATGCCAAGCATCAGATAAATAAGGCCGTTTGGAAAGAACAGAAGTTGGATCAGACTGTCTGAGGATAATGTGTTCCTTTTAAACCAGCAAGGCTAATCATATCAGTAAGTAGGCCTTGGCCCTGGATGTGGCAATCAAGATAAACCTTGTGGAAATGCTGTTCTCCAAGAATTCAGGCACGGCTGCACATTGCCATGGCTTTTTTGTCCTCACATGCAAAAGGATCAGAGTTCCCTGCATGCCATGGGGAATAGTGGCTAATGAGTAGGAGAGTGACGTAACAAGTGACACATGGACCAACGTAACCTTTTATACTTAAAAAAAAGTGTTATAATTGCTGCTGAGAGGTTACTGTCAGCTGTTATTGAGCATAAAAAAATCCTCTGTGTAGTTTCCTGGTTACAGTTACATGCATGAATGTGGCTGACATCACACCCTCAACCAGCTTATGAAACTGGAGGATGTGGATCACATGAATCAATAAGGAAACAGCTGATTCCTGTTTCTGGCTTGAGCTCCGAATAAAGTAGGTGATTCTGAAAAGGGTTCAGGGTTCAAGTGAGAACATTTCCTGGAACAAACAAGTTTAATGTGGAGAGGTGGAGAGGGCAGTGTTCACAGTACACTGACAGCACAGAGCACAACAACTAAAGATAGGGGTGCTCAAGGAACATGACACTTTGGTCCAATGTCTAATCTACTGGGAGAGGAATCGCTTTATCTACAGTTCTAATGATTTTAATGCAGAGACTGTATGTTCACCTGGTAGGACGAGTAAAAAATAAATATTCTGTGAATATAGGTATTACCCCTTTAGCATTACTTTAGCCTGCCCATTGTACATGCACTGACCCCACCAACCAACTATTTTGTGAGAAACAAAAAGCTATGACTTGCCTTTAGTGGGAATCACATTGTACTTATAAATATACGATGACTGATGTGATTACTTCTTCCAACACACGGTCCCTCACACAGTCACTGAGATAGACATCACTGTTCTGCCTAATCACATTTTATGTATGTGACTAAAGACTGCCCACATACACAGCCAAGTGAACCCGTAGGTGTCGTGTGCAATGGAGGCAAATTTTAATTCCTGTCTGCAAGATATGACTCAAGAATGAAGTATCATATGTATGAAGAGCAGTCCTCTTCACCAAAGAACCGAAAAGGCATCTGATTAAAACGTCACCCTTTTCCTTCTCATCTCAAGCCTCATCTTCTGAACAGTTCTGTCTCTAATATACGAAAATGTGTATAAACAGGCTGCCAACAGATTAGATATGCGACTCTCTCCTCTCTGGACAGCTCACAGCTCACAATGAGCGGCTAAACAACAGCAGCTGGTTATAAGCTAACCTTATGCCAGGTAATATTAACTTTCCCTGATAAACAGTTTGATTACATTACATTACATCGTATGAGAGTTTATTCGCTAAGTGTCGGCATCCTACAGTTCAATTCAATTCAATTTTATTTATAAAATGCCAAATCACAACAACGGTCGCCTTAAGGCACTTTATATTGTAAGGTATACCCTACAATAATACATACAGAGAAAAACCCAAGAATCATATTTCCCCCTATGAGCAAGCACTTTGGTGACAGTGGGAAGGAAAAACTCCCTTTAAACAGGAAGAAACCTCCGGAAGAACCAGGCTCGGGGAGGGGCGTCCATCTGCCATGACCGGGGTGAGAGAAGAAAGACAGGAGAGAAGAGAGGCAGAGATTAATAACAAGTCTGATTGAGTGCAGAGAGGTCTATTATCACACTTACAGTGTTAGAAAATTTCATTAGCGCTGGGTAGTAGCAGCTAACAAAGGCTAACAATAGCAAACACAGCAGCTAACAGATGCATCATAGCTTACTCGCAGAAAGGATATCCTCAATCTGCAACACCTAACCTCAGTACTGAGTTATCAGACAGAAGTGAACTTCACTCACTCATCATCTTGTGCTGGACTAATTTCACAAAAATGTGGATCATACTGAATAAAAAATTTAGTCCGTTTTTAAAATCTTGGTTATACTTTGCTTCTAAACAGAGTATTATCTGAGTAAGAAACAGCACACAATCACACTCCTCAGATAGGCTTTTTTTTTTGGCAACCAAACTGATGACCATTGAAATGTTCACCTCAAGACTTCAAAATGTTATTTCAGAAACCAATGAGTGATGTCACAGTATGCACCAACTTTTTACTTTGTCTATGATTCACATCAAAAACAGCCATTCTGTTGGATCCTGCTGGAGCTGTAAGTGCCAGTTGTCTTTTGGCAACCTTTTCATGATGCACCTGCTACGATGGAAGGCTCGTCTTCTAAAGTTTCATTAGACGGATTTAATGCAAGTGGTGGTGGAGTGACAGCTGATTTAGACCTCTGCAGTGACGTTTTGCAGAGCCCACAGCAAAACCTAACTGGCCAGTGCCATTACCAACATATTTTTCTCTGAAGTGTTTCTACTTCTTTGTACATTCCCTCAAATTACCTACAGGAATTTGCTGATATCTGTGATTCCTTAAATTGAGACTACAATTATTTTTCTCCCACTGTTAAATTAAAAAACTGCAACAGAAAAAGGCCAGAATTGCATAATTGAGAGTACTAAACAGGCCAATCACATTCTGTTACCAAATATAACACATTTCCATGGAGGTGGACGTCAGGTTATGTTAAAAGTTAGCATTTATCCCCCAGCTTCATTGTGTTAATGTGTTTATATTATGCTAACCATAGCTCTGTAGCTAGCCACCACGTAGCACTTCGTTACATACCAGCTAACCCAACTTCTGTCTTCATTTATGAAAGTGATACCAGAGCTGTAGAGTTAAATTTTTTAGAAATCTCTCAGTCATTATATGGTATATCATCTTTAGATGAAAACTAGTGAGCTAACTCCCTGTTAACTTCTAACTCCATTAAACTTCATAAATCCTGTTTCTCATGGATGCCTGGATGTTAATATTCATGGTTTCACCTGGTAGAGCAGCCACATTGATCATTTTATTAAAGATGAAAGAATTTAGACAGTTTTTAACTCTCAGGGATGCTGCATTGTTTGTTTGGACCTGGAAATAGCTTAAAGACTTAAAGACCAGAATAGGTTTCAGAGGGGTTTGCAGTTACAGTCTACAGTGTAGATTTAACACAGAAGTATAAATTCCCTGTTAGTCAAAGGTTTGTCACCCTGGAGCATGCCATTTGTGTCCCATTTGAGAGTTTTGTGCTTTGAACTGCAAAAATGCTTCCTGATCTTAATTGTAATCTCTATCAGCAAAGGATTATGTCTCGTATTGTCAGAGTAAAACTATATAACATGAAGTTGTGAACTATGCCTTTAAGAGGCCCATTGTCCTTTTGCAGTTATAGCTGGGATACTGGAAGTGACTGCACTTACTGAATTACTGTTAGAAACTGTTCCACAGTTCACACATACACACACAAATATATATGAATTTGACCCCGTGTCAACAAATACAGGCCTGACCAGAACAATACTCAGGAGTATTCTTCTCCTCTGGCCTAATGGAAGTTTCCACTACTGCTCACTGATCTGAATACTGCACAATACTTCTCCCTGTTACAGAGCAGAGAGGAAGAAGGAACAGTGCCTGACTGAATCATAATGTGGGTCATTCAATCTATAACAGAGTTGAAAGAGCCAACTCATTATCAGCTGTGAATCTTTATGCGAGCGTGAGGATGACTTGCCTGGTCATATTTGAGGAAACAGATTATAGGGAAGCAGAGGGTGAATTAGATTCTTACTGCGGGAAATGAAAACCACCTTTAGAGAGTAATGCTCCAGAGAGTGACTTAAAATA